>NC_056737.1:1099863846-1100163846 GCF_019279795.1 Protopterus annectens
ACTTAGGGGCATCTTTTTCACACCGCTCGCATTTTTTGAAACCAAAAGGTTTCCCTTTCTGCTTTTGCCACATCGTAGACAGTTAAGAGAAAAGGAAAGGGGGTTAAAAAAGACAAGCACACACAAACACAGGCAGTCCTCTAACTTAAAACAGACACAGAAAAAAACTTTTAAGGACTGGAAGAAAAACACTTTTTTTTTTGAAAAATTCTCCTCTAAAACTGATGATAAAAAAGGAAAGGGATAGAAAGAAAGGAGTAAAATGTCTTGTAACTTAAACAGAAGTTAGTTAGACATCCTCTTACTTAGGCATGAACAGGAAAAGGTATAATGTGCAACACCCACTCTATAATATAAAAAAGGGATATATATATATATATATATAGCAACAGCAAACAAAGCAGAAATGCAAAGTCTCTGGTATTCGGGTCATTTATGGTAAGTGTACACAACTGTACTATATATATATATATATTACAGTTGTGTACACTTACCATAAATGACCCGAATACCAGAGACTTTGCATTTCTGCTTTGTTTGCTG
This sequence comes from Protopterus annectens, assembly GCF_019279795.1. NCBI lineage: Eukaryota > Metazoa > Chordata > Ceratodontiformes > Protopteridae > Protopterus > Protopterus annectens. The sequence goes on from NC_056737.1 coordinate 1,099,864,390, forward strand.
TTGCTATATATATATATATATATATATATATATATATATATATATATATACACCTTTTATATATATATATATATATATATATATATATATATATAGTACAGTTGTGTACACTTACCATAAATGACCCGAATACCAGAGACTTTGCATTATATATATATAACCCCACCAGTGGAAAATAAATACCAATACATCCCTTGTAAGGAAAGGAGAAAGTACAGTTGTGTACACTTACCATAAATGTAGATGTTCGAGTGTATTCACTGCTGCAGTCATCACATTTGGGTTAGCTGCCTGCAGTAGCCCTCAGTCAGCCTGATTAACAAAGTCTTGGGTCCTGTGTCAGTTGCTGTCCATTTTTCCATGACATCAGGTTGTCAGGGGTATAAAACATGCAGCCGATGCCATTACATCAGTTTTTCTTGCCCCAGATGTCAGGTGTCCCCCTAATGGGAAGCAATTAAATGTATAAAAAAAAGAAGTTATGTTCTTACCATAACGTTCCACGTGAATTGTTCATCTCGCCTTTGTTCTTACACACGGGTTCGGAGCCGATCCTCGGCTCAGAGTCAGCCACATCACCAGCTCAGCATCTTCGAGAAAGCTCGAGGCACAGTTCTATCCCATGATCCTTCTGTGCTAACCCTCAGATCTAGTCTGCTAACACCAGAAGAATCCCACTGGTTACTGCGCCCTAAGCGCATAGAACAAACACAACCACACTGTCTGATGCTTTGTCATCAATAGAAGAGAAAAGATGCCATCCCTGATGTACACTAGGAAGCTCAAGAATAACAATATCTAGAGAAGACTGAACCCGAATGCAGTCTTACCCGTTCTTCGAGAATGCAGGACGGGGGATGGAGGGGGGGAATGTAAGAACAAAGGCGAGATGAACAATTCACATGGAATGTTATGGTAAGAACATAACTTCTTTATGTGAAATTGTTCGATCTCGCCGTTTTTTCTTACACACGGGTAGCGTCCCTAGCTCCTTTATCCTGGGTGGCTCACGGGAGAACATTCCTGAGAACAGTGGAACCAAATATCACCCTGTCTCTGGAGTTTTTGTCTAATTTGTAGTGAGCGATGAAAGTATGTGGTTTCGCCCAAGTTGCCGCCGCACAAATAGTATCTAATGGCAAGCGGGCGGCATGGGCTAAGGAAGTAGCAATCGCCCTCGTAGAATGAGCCTTGGGTTTAAAGGGGAGTTGTTGCTTTGATTCTGAATGTACGAAATTTATACAGTCTGAGAGCCATTTGGATAAAGTAACTTTTGTTACCGCCTTTCCCTTCCTTTGGTCAGCATATGATACAAACAGTTGGTCTGACTTTCTGTATTCCTTCGTCCTAAATAAAATCTCAGCTGCCTGTGGACATCTAATTTGTGCAGCATGTATTCCAACTTACTGGAGTGATTTTTGAAGAAGGTAGGTAGTTCAATCGATTGATTAATATTTTGGACTGAACAAATCTTTGGAAGGAAGGGAGTTGGTGCGCAATGTTACCCTATCTGGATGAAATATCATATATGGGGGCCGGACAGATAATGCTTGCAACTCTGAAACCCTCCGGGCAGAAGTGATGGCAACCAGAAAAAGTGTCTTCCATGGTAAAAATTTTAGAAGGGTTGTGGCTGGTTGAATGGGGCAACATGAGCTGTGATAACATCAGGTTAAGATTCCATGGGGCCACTGGACTACGAAAGAGGGCGGAGGTGAAAGGTACCTTTCATAAAGGCTTTGCAAAGTCTGTGAGACATGAGGGAACTATCTCCCTGGCCAACATGAAAATTAGATATAGCCGCAAGTTGTACTCTTATCGTGGAAGTCGATGCTCCTTCATGAAAAAGTGTAGAAAGAAACGCTAATATCTTGTGTACTGGAGCCCCTGATGGATCTATACCCTGCTGCGAGGCCCAGTACGCAAAACGTTTCCATTTGCTGTTGTATAGCTTCCTTGTGGATGGCTTGTGGGAAGATACAATTATGTGTTGTACTGCAGGGGACAATAAATCTGACCTGGCTAAGATAGGAAGTGGAGCAGCCAAGCTGTCAGTTTGAGGGACTTGAGAGATGTGTGAGGAACTCCCGACGAGTGCGTCAACAGATCTGGCACTGGGTTCAGAATCCATGGTTCCTCCACCTGATGAGTTTGAAGGAAGGGGAACCAGATTTGTCTAGGCCAGAATGGGGCTATCGGAATTATGGTCCTTTCCAGACGTTTGGCTTTCTGCAGGAATTTGGGAATTAGTGGAACAGGGGGAAAAGCATAAAAGGAGACCCGGGGGCCAATCGTGCACAAGTGCATCCCTGGGGGGGAGTAGTACGGCAAAGTAGCTTCTGCATTTGGCATTTAATGGGGATGCAAATAGGTCGCAGCAAGGCTGGCCCCATCTGCGTAAAATCTTTTCCGTGACTTAAGATTTGATGGACCACTCGTGGGGTAACAGGATGGCTCTGCTCAACCTGTCCGCAATGACGTTGGATGTCCCCGGGATGTGCATTGCTATCAGAAAGCATCCGGTAGACACAGCCCATTGCCAAATCCTGAGGGCCTCTCTGCACAATGGATAAGACCTGGTTCCTCCTTGTTTGTTTATGTACCAGACTACTGATATGTTGTCCGTCTGAACTGTCACTGTTCCCACAGGCAAGAAATTGTGAAAGTGCTGCAACACAAGAAACACTGCCCTCAGCTCTAGGACATTGATGTGCAGGTTGTACTCCAAGTTGGACCATTGCCTTGGACTGTTCTACCCTGAAAAAGTCCCCCCCACCCTATCAGGGAAGTGTCCGTGGTTACAGTAGCTATAGGACTGGGCAACACAAACGGTCAGCCTACTGTTAGGTCCTGACTGTGCATTCACCATAGGAGATCTCGTTTGCAGGAGTTCGTGATTAAGATCTCATGAGATAGTGGAAGCTGTAGGTACGACCACTGAGTGAATAGCATCCATTGAAGGATCCTCATGTGCATCCTGCCTAGGGGAACTATGATAAGAGCGGCTGCCATCATTCCTAGTACTCTCAGGACTTGTTGAGCAGGGACTCTCTTGCTCTGAAGAAGGATAGAAATTTGATTTTTGAGGGCTGATATTCTTAGTGGGGGGAGATTAATTCGAGCCAGGGAAGTGTCTAACTCTGCCCCTATAAATGAGATACGCTGAGGGGGCGATAAGACAGATTTTCCAAAATTGACTGTTATGCCCACAGAGGAGCAAAGGTTGATGGTGTAATCCCTGGCGTGCACAAGACGATACTCGGTGGTGGTGGACAGGAGCCAGTCGTCTAGGTAAGGAAACACTCGGAATCCCATTTGTCTCAGGTGAGACGCTACTACTGCCATGCATTTGGTGAACACCCTGGGGGCTGAGGTGAGGCCAAAGGGCAGAGCACGAAACTGGAAGTAACTGGCTCCCAGCCGGAAGCGCAGGTGATCTCTGGACGCTCTGGCCATTTTGATATGGTAGTACGCATCTTTGAGATTTATAGAGCACATCCAGTCGTCGTCCTGTAGGAAAGGAATGATCGACTGTAGCGTGACCATCCGGAACTTTTCCTTTTTCACGAAAGTGTTGAGTCTGCTGAGGTCCAAAATTGGCCTCCAGTCCCCTGTTTTCTTTGGAACTAAAAAGAATCTTGAGTAGGTTCCGGATCCTTTCTGGTCCGCCGGGACTGGTTGGATGACTCTGTTTTCAAGCAGCCTTTTTATTTCTACGGCTGCCTGGTCTCGCAGACTGGGTGGAACATCTGGGAGCTTTTTGGGGCAGGTGGAATTTTTATAAATGGAATAGTGTAGCCTCTGCTAACTATGCTTTTTACCCAGGAATCCGATGTAAGATTTAGCCAGGCCACTGGGTATAAAGCCAAACGACCCCCGACTGCCTGTGGGACAGCTGGGCATGCACTCAGGAGTGCTGAAAGGGCCTCCCAGAGAACATATCTCTGTCACCCTGATTCTGCGGACCCCCTCTGCCGCCTGGATGGCGTCTTCCATTTCTTCCCCCTCCTCTGCCTCTGGAGGGGGCATCACTCTGTGTGGGCTGAAAGGATCCCTGAGTCTTTCGGAACCACATTTTTCCACCTCTTTGCCCTTTGGGGTATGGTCTAGATGGGGCAGAAAAATGGACCCCTATGGCAGACAGGGTCTTCCCTTCTTGCTCACACCTAGTGAGAGTCTCCTTTACTTTGGGACCAAGCAGTGAGGCACCATCAAAAGGGGCGTTAGCAAAGGAAGACTTGAAAGCTTCCGCAAAGGAGCATAGGCGCAGCCAGGATTGTCTCCTCAGAGCAATTGCTGAGGCTGCCGCCCTACTCGAACCTTCGGCTGCATATGAAATGAGCCTCATGGATGAGTTAACTATGGAGTTGAGGGTGTTAAGGTGTGCTGTCACTTTCTCAGAGACAGCAGCATCTGTACTGCCCTGGAGAGTATCTCCCAGTTCCTTGAGGAGATCTCTCTTTAGACACGTGAAGTGTGTAAGGTAGTTCAGCAATCGCATGGAAAAAGTTGCAGAACTAAAGACGCACTTCCCATATCTGTCCATTGTCCTAGAATCCTTATTAGGAGGATGAACAGAGGAAGATGATTCAGACATTTCCTTTTTAGTGGCTGCCACCACCACCATAGTATCCACTGGCACTCCTTTAGTTAGAAAGCTTTTATCTTGAGGGGCTGTGATATACTTGTTGGGTCTGCGGGGGACCGGTTCCACTGTATCAGGTGTCTCCCATGCCCTTTGCGCTATCAGGTCCATGAGTTCATCAAAGGGAGGGGTCACCCAGGAGGTAGAAGGTTGAGCTCCAAATGCCTTCAGCAATACCGATTTGTCTACAGAAGGGGTAAGGGTCTGCCAGTCTCCCATCTGTTTCAAGATTTCCAAGATGTCAGCAAAGGAGACATCTTCAGAGGGGGACCCTTCTGCTTCATACAAATTGGTATCAGATGTCGTCAGAGATTCCTGTGGGGAATCAATGTGCCTCCTCTTGCACAATTGGTACATCCTCAGAGGGGGCTTCTGGGGAGGCATCCGAAAAACCAGGGGTGCTCTCTGGGGCTGGCTGAGGCATTGGGTCTCGACGCTTAGTAGGAGCCAAAGGTACAGAAGCAGAACGCGGACCCTTTGGGGGAGGAGAATAAGATGCCAATGACGTATGTGTCTGTTCAGACAAGATCTTCCTCATGATGTCGAAGGCACCGGTGCCCCGGCTCAAGGATCCCATCGGTTCCGAAGAAGCCGGTAGTTTCCCTGGAACCAGGACCACGGGCTCCAACCCTGAGGACAGATCTGAGCTGATCTGAGCCGAGGCCCTGAGGGGGAGAGTCGGAACCGAAAGTTCGGTTCGACTGTTCACCCCAGAACCTAGGAAAGATCGTCGGCTCCGAGACCCCCGGCTGATTCCAAAGGTGTCGAGGTCAATGGTGCCGATAGCGCTACTGGAGGCTTCGGCACCGAGGGCTCTACAATCAATGGCTCTTTGATCTCTGGCTCCGACGACTCGACAGGTCTCAGAGGAGGATTTGTCTCGGGGGCGGGAAGATCCTCGAGTTTCGAAACCAATTGGGACGAAACTTCGATTAATTTGGACAGAGCTGAGTTCTCCATTAGCTTCTGTACCACTTGGTCCATGTCGGGGTCGGAAAGCGGCCTCGAAGAACAGGTCGAAGGGGCCAAAGCTGTCACCGAGCGAAGGATTGAAGGCGGTGGTACCTCCGATACCGGCTCCAATACCTGAGTCTCAATCAGAGATAAGCATTCGACGCCCGACCCCGAGGTCTTTGGAGCCGGTGTCCGAATCTGAAAAGAGGTGCTCGGAGCCGAGGACTTAGGCTCCGACACTCTTGAAGACTTGGACCCCTTCGAAGACTTGGACACTTGTTCAGCCTTGTCCAGGGCCTCCTGAAATTCGGGTTTTAATAACCCTCTGTCCACCAACTTCCTGCGCCTTTCTAGCATGACCCTCCCACTGAAAGAATGACAGATGGAACAGTCTTCCTGCAAGTGGAGAGGGCCAAGGCAGTAGATGCGGGAAGAATGGTTATCAGTAATGGACATCTTTTGTCCACACTGACACCTTTTAAAGCCTGACTTGGCTTTTTCAGACATACTATCTAACCTAATAATAAAAATTTCTAACACACTTATATGTATATATATATATATATATATATATATATATATATATATGTATAATAACACACTATAAACACTTGTAAAAGTAAGAATAATTCTTATCTCTAATATATATAAAAAAGAGAAGAAAAATTTAAGGCAGAAATTAACAATTTAAACCTTACTGTCAGTCCTGACAGAATTACAAGGCCTTAACTAAGGTAAAAAATTACTAAACTACTTTAACTATTGAAAAAACACACTCTCTAATAAACTATCACACTAATAAACTAATTTTTAACTACTTTAAACTACTTTTAACAACTACAACTTCAAAAAGAATGAAAAATATACTGGCCCGAGCCTCTCACGATGCGATCTGCTGCTAGCGGCAAACTAGATCTGAGGGTTAGCACAGGAGGATCATGGGATAGAACTGTGCCTCGAGCTTTCCTGAAGATGCTGAGCTGGTGATGTGGCCGACTCGGAGCTGAGGATCGGCTCCGAACCCATGTGTAAGAACAAACGGCGAGATCGAACAATTTCACATTACAAGGTTATACCTCCAACAAAAAAGCAAATACACCAAAAAGCTTTTGAGCATAGTAAAGGAGAGTAGAGGTATAGCCAAAAAAAGTAAGGAGGCTGGAGGGAGGGTAACCAGGACTGCAACAGTGAATACACTCAAACAAGTACATTTATGGTAAGTGTACACAACTGTACTATGCTCTTCATGTTTCACTGTTGCAGTCATCGCATTTGGGTAGATTCCCAAAGCTAAGGATGGGAGGAGGAATTCAGATGGCATTAGGAGCAGCTATAAGGCCTGCAAGACTGCAGTGGCAAAGCCAGCTCTGGATTTAGAGAAAATTGGCAGATGGTAAAGCTTGGTGAAAGTATGTACAGAACACCAGGTAGCAGCTTCTAGGATGTCCCTGGAAGGGATGCCTCTGAGAAAGGCGGTAGAGGTAGATGTAGATACAGCCCTGGTTGAGTGGGGTCTGATCCCCTGTGAGATAGGGTTTTCATGGTGTTTGTAACAGAAATGAATGCAATGGCCTATCAATTTGGAAACTGTTTGCTTTCAAATAGCCTTCCCCTCTGCCCCTGCAGCAAATGCCACCAGCAGTTGTTCAGATTTTCTTTAAGGTTTAGTCCTGTCCAAGTAGAATCTAAGTTACCTGTGCACATCTAAGGAGTGCAGAATCCGTTCCCCTTTGTTCTGTGGTTTAGGAAAGAAGGTTGGCAAATGAATGGTCTGATTAAGGGCCACACTGGATACCACCTTGGGCATGAAGGAGGGATTGGTCCTGAGGGAAACCCTGTCCGCATGAAAGATGATGAAAGGCTCCACTGCCATAAGGGCCTGTACTTTAGATACCCTTCTTGCTGAAGTGATTGCTAAAAGGAAAGCTGTTTTCCAAGAAAGGAATTTTAAGTCTGCAGTAGCAGCTGGCTCAAAAGGAGGAAGAGTGAGTTTCTCCAATACAAAATGAAGGCCCCAAGCTGGAGTTAGAGCTCTCCTGGGTGGTCGTAAATTTTTGGCCCCTCTGAGGAACTGCTTGAGCAGTGGATGAGAGAAGAGGGGAGGTTCTGTGTTATAATGAGATGAAATGGCTGAGGTGTGAATTTTGATGGAGGAGAAAGACAGGTCCTTGTGAAGCATCTCAGTTAAATATTGTAAAATCTAAGGTAAATTGAGTGCTGCTGTGCTCATTCCTTGAGATTGGTTCCAGGCACAGAATCTTTTTCATTTTTCAGCATAAGATTTTCTAGTACTAGGCCTCCTTGCCTCTAAAATGATATCCATCACTGGTTTACTGAGGGATGGTAAAGGAGAGATTAGGTAATTAGCCAGGCTGCTATGTTCAGTGTTTGAAGCTGAGGGTGCAGAATCTGGTTCTCCTGCTGAGACAATAGGGTAGAAGTCAGAGGCAGGTGCCATGGGGCCAACAGTGACACACTGCGCAAGAGGGGGTACCAGTGTTGGAGTGGCCAGTTTGGTGCAATCAAAATCGTCCTTGGTTTGTCTTGTTTGATCTTTAGTAGTACTTTGGAGAGCAGGGGCAGAGGAGGAAAGGCATAAACTGATAGGTTTTTACAGTTGAAGGACAAAGCATCCACTTTCCAAGCTTGTTTGTGGGGAGTTTTTGTGCAAAATTTGTCCAATTGATAGTTCTGGGGGGAGGCAAACAGGTCTATATCTGGGCTCCCCCATTTACTTGTCAACATGTTGAAAATCCTTGGTTCCAGTTTCCACTTGTGTGGGTCCATGAGGTTTCTGCTTAGTTCGTCTGCCAGTGTATTTAGTTTTCCTGGCAGGAATTGAGCTTGAAGATGCACTTGCTAGCTCAGGGCTGTGTTCCACAATGCCATGGCTAGTCTGCAGAGGGGGTAAGAATGTGTACCCCCATGCTTGTTTATGTACCACATAACAGTGGTGCTGTCCGTCTTTACCATTAAATGTCCTGAAAGAATGTGGTCCTTGAAGGCTGTCAGAGCATTCTGTACAGCTAACATTTCTTTTTGATTGATATGCAGGTGCATTTGACTTGGGTTCTATTTGCCCTGAATGGACTTCCCTGCCAGGTGAGCCCCCCATGCATAGTCTGATATGTCTGTTATTAGGGATTGGGTGGCAGGAGGGTAGTGTGAATGGTAGTCCCTTGTTCTGGAGGCAGGCCTCTGTCCACCAAAGGAACTCTAGGCATAGGCAAGGTATGATAGGAATCATTGCTTCTAGATCCTGAGAATATTGACACCATAGGCTTTTTAGATACCACTGCAGTTTCCTCATATGCAGTCTTGCATATGGAATTAGAAGAATGCAGGAAACCATGAACTCCAAGGTTTGTAGTATTTGCCTTGCAGATAAGCAAGGTTTTTGTGGCCAATTGTTTGAAGTAGGTTATCAAATGAATTTGTTTCACTGGCATGAGGAAAGCCATCTAGGAAGTTGTATTCAAGCTTGCTCCCAGGAATATAATTTGTTGACAGGGTACCAGGTGTGATTTTTTTTTTTTGTTTATGGTGTACCCCAGACACGTTAGCACCCTTTGTACTAAGGCCAGATGATTCAAAAGTATGTCCTGGCTTTCTGCCTGAATTAGACAATAGTCCAGGTATGGGTATAGTTGAATATTTCTTTGCCTGCAAAATGCAATGACTGGAGCTAGGCACTTTATGAATACTCTGGGCGCAGTAGATAAGCCAAAGGGCAATGCAGAGAACTGATAGTGCGTGTAGCCTGCTTTGAAGCGTAGGTATCATCTGCAAGATTCCCTGATTGGGAAGTACAGGTATGCTTCCTTTAGCTCTAGTGTTGTCAACCAGGCATCTTTGCCTAGCATAGGGAGCAACTGGTGAAGAGTCAGCATCTTGAATTTTGGAATCACCAAAAAGGTGTTTAAGAGTAGACAAGTCCAGGATAGGACACCATGAATTGTCTTTTCTGGGTACCAGGAAAAGTCTTGAGTAGAAACCTTGTCCCTTTTCCTCTTCTGGTACCAACTGAAAAGGCCCCATGCTTAAGAGAGAAAGCACTTGCTTTTGGGCCTCTGTCCACTGATTTGGGAGTAGAGCTGGCCACCCGCTTGATGTTGGTAACGTGTGGAAGTGAAATCTGTATACCTGGGACACTATATTTACAACCCATTTGTCCTGGGTAATGAGTTCCCAGTTCTTTGTATGAAGAGCAATCTTTCCCCCCAAAGGGGCAGTAAGTTGAGAAGTGCTTGAAAGTTTTAAAAAGAAGTCACTGAGACAGTTTACCATAGGTGGGAGTTTTATTACTCCCAGACTTGGAAGTAGATGCCCCCCACTGCTTAGTCCTGTGTGTACCCTGGGACTGAAGCCTGGGAGCTCTGCTGGATCTGGGTTTGAATTGAGAAGGTCTGGAAGAGGCAGGAAAGGACCAATTCTTGGAAGGCCAATGCCTACTAAATCTTGGAGGCTGTACTTGTAAAAAATCTTTAACAGTTTGCAAAGATTTAGCTTTTTCCTCCATCTTTTTAAGAACTTCTTCTGCCTTGTTGCCAAACAGGCGGTTCTGGTTTAAGGGAGCATCCAGTAATTTTGCTTTAACATGATCTGGCAAGGATTGCTCCTTAAGCCAACCATGCTTCTAAGTACAGACCCAGTTACAGCAGCCCTGCAAGATGCCTCTAGAGAATCAAAACCACATTGCAAAGTATGTTTTCCAACTTGTTCAACTGAATGCAATAAATCCTGTAAATCCTTATTTTCAGCACAATCAGGAATCAACATCATTTTCTGTTTAAGCAATCCAATAATATGCTGCTGATACTTTAACATATGAAACTGTCAGTTTAAGGTCTTAATGGCCAAAGTTGCAGAAGTGTATACCTTCTTACCCAGTCTATCCAGCGCCCTGCAGCCTCTATCAGAGGGGGTAGGATTTTTGGCAGTAGTAGCTTTAATGCCCTTGGGTCCCTGAGAAATGGTTTTAGGATCCGCAGTAGGATTTTTCAAAAGGAACTTGTGAGAGCCAGGGACCCTGTAATATCTATCAGGTTTTCTGGGAGCAGGAGGTAAAGAGTCAGGGACCAAGCTAGATTCCGCAAAGGCATCATCAACAATGTCTAGTACAGGAGGTATGACTAAAGGCCTGTGCTGGGGCAGGAGTAAGAAATCCCTAAGCCTCTTTTTAGAATCAGAGAAATCCTGACTTTCACAATGAAAATGCTCCCTGACAGTATGCAAGGTTTCACCAAAAGAGAAATCCTCTGGGGGGGAAGCAGAGGGAATAGAGTCCTCAGCATCAGAATCCTCAGAGGTAGATAAGGGTAAATCCTGGTTATCAAAGGAAACAGAAAATTCAGAATCCTGGTCAGAAGTATCATAAGCAAACTCAGTCCTAGGTCTCTTAGAGGGGGAAGGTTGGCTTCCCCTGATTAAAGTAATAAGGTCTTCAGCCATTGTTATCATTTGTTTTTTAGGCATAGAGGCCTGACCAAGTGGTCTGGGCATCAGTTTTCTAGGCATGGTTCGAGTTTTAGGCCTTGAAGAAGAAGATGGCATTGGTTTAATATGCAAGTCATTAGGCCTGTATACACCCTCAGAAGCTGATGCCTGCACAACGGCTTCGAACCCATCCAAGGTAGAGACATCCACAGGTTCCACAGTTGAAGCATCTCGCGGCATACCAGACTTCAAATGGGTCTCAGTAGAGGTCTGCGAATCTGAAGTAGCGGGTATCAGGGGCTGTGAAAGTGCCTCACTGAGTACCGGCGAACTAGCGACGGCGAAGCGTCATCGGCAGCTTTGGACCTAGGCAGCCTGTCTGTCTTTGCATTTTTTCGGAATGTCGGTAGTCGGATGGCTTACTGAAGACGCATCAGGATAATTGAACAGAGTACCAAAATATTTCAAAGTAAAAATATACAGACGATGGATAGTTCGTGGTTTAAATAAGGCACAAAACCACAAGCGAGGTACGTTGTGGTCAGGGCCTAGGCAAGGAATACAGTATGAATGAAAATCTTATGAGGTATTTGCTTTCCACAAGTAATGCAATTATTTACTTTTACTGACATCGGTTTAGAGCAAGAAAAAGATTCCCCAATGGGGTACTTAGCTTTTAGTTGAAGACTTCGGTTCTGAAACTTGAAAACAAAAATTTCAGGAGTTGGACAACCGGCACTTGCGAACTGCTTCTGCTTCGGGCACTACAAGCCAAGAAAGACTGATGTAATGGTGTCGGCTACATGTTTTATACCCCTGACGTCACGGAGGAAGGGACAGCAACCGATACAGGACCCAAGACTTTGTTAATCAGGCCGACTGAGGGCTACTGGAAGCAGATAACCCAAATGTGATGACTGCAACAGTGAAACACGAAGAACATCTCCCTGGTTTTGAAGTGGAGGTAGTCCATTGCTTAGATCTCTGCATTCCCTGTGGTTGCTGTCTGGAGGGTCTGGCTCCCCAGGGCCTAGGCTGGACTGGCTTAGTGGGAGCAGGAAAGGACCAGTGTTTGGTGGGACAATGCCTGCTGAATCTGGGTGGCTGGACCTGCAAGAAATCCTTAACTGTTTGCATAGATTTTGCTTTTTCTTCCATCATTTTTAAGACCTCTTCTGCCTTAGTGTCAAATAAGTTATCTTTGTGCAAGGGGCATCCAACAATTTAGATTTGACATGGTCTGGCAGGGGCTGTTCCTTAAGCCATGCATGCTTTCTAATGACAGATCCAGTATCTACTGCCCTACAAGAAGCTTCTAGGGCATCAAAACTGCAGTGCAAGGTGTGTTTTGCTACTTGACTTGCAGAATGCATTAACTCTTGTAATTCGTTAGATTCTACCCAAGCAGGAAAGGAAGACATGACGAGTTCCAGGGTATGTTGCTGAAATTTTAGCATATGGAACTGACAATTTAGTGCTCTGATAGCAAGAGTAGCTGAGGTGTATACTTTTTTACTTCATCTGTGTAGAGCTCGGGAATCCCTATCTGAAGGGGTGGCATTCTTTAGCAGAGGCTGCTTTAATCCTTTTAGGCCCTTGAGAAATTACCTCAGGGTCAGACGTAGGTTTTTTAAAAAGAACTTTGTGTGAGTCAGGGACTCTATAGTACCTGTCTGGTTTTCTGGGTGCAGGAGGGAGGGTGTCAGGAGTCAAGCTGGATTCCAGGAAAACATCCTTCACAACATCCAGGACTAGGGGGATGGACAAAGTCTGTGTTGTGGAAGATCTAGGAATTCCCCGAGTCTCTCTTTAGACTGAGGGCAGTCTTGACTCTCCCATTGGAAATGCTCCCTTAAGGTATGCAGGGTTTCCCCAAAGGAAAAATCCTCTGGAGGAGAGGCTGAAGGAATGGAATCCTCTGCATCAGAATCCTCATAAGTAGAGAGGGGTTGCATGTCTTCATATTCAGATGCATAAGAGTCATCAGACTCTTGTTCAGACAAAACTACAGGAGACAGATTTCTTTTGCTTTTGGAGGGGGTAGCTTGGCTTCCCCTGATTAGCATGATAAGGTCTCCCACCATTTTAAACATTTGAGACTGAGTCAAGAAAGTAAGCGCCTGACAGTGGGTCGTCGGCTTTTTGGGTGTGGTTCATACCCTGAGCCTAAGAAACTCTTGTCGTTTTTGAAAGAACGGTAGTCGCAAAAGAAAACGGTTTGTGTCGAGAATCGGTAGTGCGAAGGACTTCCTCGGAAGCCGGTGCCTGCTCAATGGCTCCAGACCCATCCAAGGTAGAGATGACCACAGGATCCTTAGTCAAAGAGTTTTGCGGCATACTGGACTTCAAAAGGGTCTCGGTAGCGGCCTGCAAATCCACAGTAGCCGGCATCAGGGTTCTGCGAAAGCGCCTCACTGAGGACCGGAGAACCGATGACTAGCTTAACGGAAGTGCTGTCAGTAGGTTTGGACCTGTGAGGTCTGTCTATGTCTTTATCTTTATGTTTTTTTGGAAGATGTGCTGTTGGATAGCTTACCGAAGCCATATCAGAATTTGAGGACTGTAAGTGAAAATATCTGGCTACAAAAAGGGCCTGACGATGGATAGTTCTGGTGTTGAACAAAGCACAAAAGTGACAATGGGGGACGTCATGGTATGGGCCTAAACAAGTGACGCAGTAAGAATGCAAGTCTCGGTGTGGTATTTGCTTTCCACAGGGGAGACAATTATTAACTCTTTCTGACATCGGTTAGTGCAAGAAAAAAGGATCCCCAACAGGGTACTTAGCTTTAGAAGACTTCAACTTCAATTCGGTAGATGAAACTCAGGTAGCGTCTGACTGGCACTCGTGCGAACTGCTTCTGCTTTGGGCTCCACTGCAAGAAAGATTGATGTAATGGTGTCAGCTGCCTTCCTTTATACTACTGCCGACCTGACGTCAGTCCTGGAGCAACAGCAACCAATGCAGAAATACTAAGCCTCTAGTATTTTGGGCCGGCCAAAGGCTACCCTGGCAGGGATAACCCAAATGTGATAACTGCAACAGTGAAACACATCAGGGGAAAACTAAATGGGATAAGACAAAATTTAAGTCCCATGGTGCTGGAGGGTCTCTAATAGGTGGCCATAATAAAAAGGTACCTATTAGAAAGGCTTTGCATAGTCTGTGTGACATAATATTGAGGCCTGATTCACCTAAATGGAAATTGGATATCGCTGCTAACTGAACTCTAATAGTAGCTGCGGCTGCTCCTTCATTGAATAGTTTTGCCAGGAATTCTAGAACGGAAGCTACTTAGGCAGAAAATGGTTTAATGTGATTATTTGAAGCCCAAGAAGAAATTTGTTTCCATTAGCTTGTATATATCTTTCTCATTGAAGCCTTATGAGATGAAATAAGGATTTGTTTTACTGAAAAAGAAAGGTTAGGGAGGCTGGCTAAGGTTGGAATTGGAGCAGCCAGGCTGTCAACTTGAGGGATTGAAGAGACGGATGGAGCATTCCTGATGCATGTCAGAAGGTCCGGAAGTGGGTCCAAAATCTAAAGCTCCTCCCAAAGATGAGACCACAGGAAGGAGAACCAGATTTGACGAGGCCAGTATGGGGCGATAATTATCAAGTCCCTTCCCAAGTAATTGGCTTTCTGAAGAACTTTGGGTACCAAAGGGAGGAAAGGCGTAGAGGAGACCCAAGGGTCAATCATGCACAAGTGCATCCCTTGGGGACTCCCCCAGAGGGGGGGAAAGGGTAAAGTAGCTGCTGCAGTTGGCATTTATGGATATGGCAAAAAGATCACAGCAAGGCTTGACCCATTTGCAGAAAATCTTTTCTGATACTTCTTGTTTTAGGGACCATTCATGAGTCATCAGAATCGCTCTGCTGAGTCTGTCTGCTATCACGTTGGATTTCCCCGGGGTGTGCATTGCTATCAAAAAGTGTTGGGAGGAGGTCGCTTACTGCTATACTCTCAGGGCCTACTGGCAAAGGGGGTAAGATCTGGTTCCTCCTTGTTTATGTACCATACCACTGTCATGTTGTCTGTCTGTATTGCAGTAGTTACCAGTGGAAGATAGTCCTGGGATGTTTCCATCGCCAGAAGCACCACTCACATCTCTAGGACAATGATGTGCAAATGGGTCTCATGATCCTGCCAAGTGCCTTGGACTGTCTTTCCCAGATAATGCCCCCCATCTGAGAAGCATCCGTGGTCACTATGGCTAATGGTTGCGGAAGTACAAAGGGTCAACCTAATGTCAACCGAGTGAAGTAAATCCACAAACAATCTTTTTTGCAAGATGCTATTATCAAAATCTTGTGGGACATAGGTAGTTCCTGCACTGACCACTGAGTGGACAGTAACCACTGGAAAATTCTCATGTGCAGACGTGCTAATGGGATCAAGGTTATTGCTGCTGCCATGGTCCCCAAGACTTTTATAACTGTTCTTGCTTGCGCTCTTTTCTTGGAAAGAAGGTTTAGGATCTGACATTGTAGAACTTTTACCCTTTCTGAAGGGAGTTTGGCCATCATGTTTGTTGTATCTAGTTCTGCTCCTATTAAAATAATACTCAGAGGGCAACAGGGCAGATTTTTCATAGTTTATTGTGATCCCTAATTGATAGCAGAGATGCAAGGTGGAGTCTCTTGCTTTTGTTAGTAGATGCTTGGTGGTGGCAGTTAGGAGCCAGTCATCTAGGTATGGAAACACTCGGAATCCTAGGCGTCTCAAGTGAGCCACGACTACTGCCATACACTTGGTGAACACTCTGGGGATGTAGTGAGGCCAAAGGACAGAGCCTGAAACTGGTAATGGCTGGCTCCCAGCTGAAAGCACACGTGTCTCTTGGACTGCCTATCCATTTTTATGTGTAGTACACATCCTGGAGGTCTATCGAGCACATCCAACTGTCTTGTCCCAAGAACAGGAGTACTGACTGCAGTGTTACCATCCGGAACTTGGACTTTGTTACCAATTTGTTTAGGTTGCTGAGATCCAGAATTGGTCTCCAGTCCCCTGTTTTCTTTGGAAGTAAAAAGTACCTTGAGTAAGTTCCAGATCCTATTTAGTCTGCGGAGACTGTTTGGATGACTCTTTTGTCTAGCAACTTTCGAATTTCTAGAGTTGCCTATTCCCTTTGACTGGGTGGGACATCCAGGATATTTTTTATATTTGAGAAGGGGAGGGAAAGGGGTATGGAGTAACCTCTAGATATGAAGCTTTGTACCCACTTGTCTTTTGTTACTGTCAGTCAGGCTATTGGGTACAAAGATAAGCGGCCCCCAACTGCCTCCAGAGATGGACAGGCAGGTCTCTATTCAGGAGCACTGAAAGAGCTTACCAAAGAGAGAGTCTCGGTTGCCCTGATTTTGTGGACCCCCTCTGCCCCTGGGGGAAGAATCACCACACATGTCCTGGAAACCTCTCTGGGATTTTTGAAAGCACATTTTCCCACTACCTTTCTGACTTTGGGGTAAGGTCTGGTAGGTAGGGAAAACCGGACTCCTACGGCAGAGTGCATCTTTCTTTCCTGTTCACACCTGGTTAGTGTGTCCCTGACTTTAGGCCTGAAACAAGGACGAGACATCAAACGGGGGCATTCACAAAGATGATTTAAAGGGTTCTACAAAGTCACACAAGCGCATCCAGGAATGTCTCCTTAAGGAAATTCCGAACCTGCTGCTCTACTCGGGCTATCCGCTGCATAAGAAATCAGTCTCATGGAAGAGTTGACCACTGAATTTAAAGTAGAGAGTTGAGAGGAAACTTTTTCTTCAGCTACTGAACCTTGCAGAGTATCTCCTAGTTCTTTTAGGAGATCTCGCTGTAACCTTGTGAAATGAGTCAGGTAATTCAGGGACCTAAGAGTGAAGGTCATTGAAGAAAAAATGCACTTTCCATATCTGTCCATCGTGTGAGACTCCTTGTTCGGTGGATGGACAGAAGACATTTCTGAAAGTTCTTTCTCGGTGGCTGCTGCCACCACCACAGTATCAAACGGGCCTCCCTTTGTTAGGAAATTTTTGTCCGACATGGAGGTAATGAACTTATATGGCCTCCGAGAAACCAATTCCACAGAATCTGGAGCCTACCACACCTATCAAGAAACTAAATCCACAAGTCTGAAAGGCAGAGATACCCAAGTGGAGGAAGGGTGAGACCCAAAAGCCTTCAGGTATACAGACTCCTTCACTGCAGTGTTGGTGGACTTCCATCCGCCTCTCTGTAAGTATTTCCCAAGATGTCTCCAAAGGAGACATCTTCAGGAGGCAACCGTTGGGAACCTTTGGCATCAGCGAGGTCTGTATCCAAAGTGACGGACTCCTTTGGGGAGTCTACATACTTCGTTTTACATAACCTCTTCTGAGGGACCTCCTTGGAGGGTACTCTGGCCAGGTTTTGGAAGAGAGGGGGGGCTCCCTGTGGGGCATCCTGAGGCTTAGGATCTCCACATCCCTGTGGATGCAAGGGTAGAGAGATGGACACTGGTGCCTTTGGGGGAAGAATGTCTAGATCTGAGAGTGGAGCTGCCTGTGGAGACAGCACACTTATCTCCTCAAAGAACCCCTGCCCCTGATCTGAGGAAACCTCCGGCTCTGAGGAACAGGAGGGAATTCCCGGAACCAAGGGGGATGGCTCCAAGGGTGATGCAGGAGCCAAGGTCACCTGAGCTGATGCCCAGAGAAGGAAGTTCAGATCAGACAACTGTCTGATCCAACTCCCCTCCACGGACCCGACTGGAGAGCATCGGCTCCTAGAGGTCTGATGGAACTGAAGACAGAGCAATGTTTGGATCCAATGATCCTGTGACAGGTCTCGGTTCCACCATCAGCTCCAGACATTATGGCTCAGAGGTCGGCTTGCAGGAGGAATTGGTAGGGAAGGGGAGGGTTTGGTCAGATCCAAAGCCCTCATGGTTGAATCAGATAACAGTTTGGCAAGCGCTAAGTCTCTGCACCACCCAATCCACATCATCAGATTCCTGGAAGATCGAGTTGAGGGGGCAGGAGATTTGGAAGAATGAAGTAATGGTGATCTCAGAGTCGGAGATACCGGCTCCAATTCAGGGGACCAGCTTCGTAATTGAAATTCCACTGGCACCGAGACTTATGGGTCTGAAGTGGAAGGCGGCTCGGAAAGTACAGTTGTGTATCTACCATAAATGTAGATGTTCGAGTGTATTCACTGTTGCAGTCATTACACTTAGGTTATCCTGCTGGCAGGCTACCCGCAGTCGGCCAGAGTTCCAAAGTCTAGGTGTGGCGTCAGTTGCTGTCGCCTCTTCCCTGACGTCAGTGCACCAGGGGTATTACAAGATGCAACTGACGCCATTTTCTTCATTTTTTCTTGCCTGAGATGTCAGGTGCCCCCAAACAGGAAGGCTGAAAAAAATTATGCTAAAAAGCATGCATGTAGTAAAATAAACATTTCCTTCATCTACAAGCAAATACACCACATAGGTTGTATAGAGTTGAGAAGTACAGAAAAGTCCCAGCAAAGAAAAGGGGGATGGTGGGTGGGTAACCTGGACTGCAACAGTGAATACACTCGAACATCTACATTTATGGTAGGTACACAACTGTACTATGTTCATCGTGTTTCACTGTTGCAGTCATTACACTTGGGTTGAATCCCAAAGCTGAGGTTGGGTGGCTGGGCCTAAATAGGATTAGGAGAGGCTACCAGGCCCTGCAGAACTGCAGTGGCAAAGTCTGCTCTGGATTTAGAGTAGAGAGGTAAGTGGCAGTGCTTGGTGAAAGTGTGCACTGAACTCCATGTTGCAGCTTCTAAAATGTCTTTGGTTGGTACTCCTCTGAGAAAGGCTGCTGAAGTGGCTGCTGCTCTGGTAGAATGTGGCCTAATGCCCTTAGGCACTGATTTGCCATGTTGTGCATAGCAGAAACAAATGCAGTGTCTTATCCATTTAGAAATAATCTGCTTTGAGATAGGCTTTCCTTGTGATCTTGCAGCATAAGCTACAAACAGTTGCTCAGTTTTTCTGAAAGCTTTTGTTTTGTCCAAGTAGAATCGTAGCTTCTGTGTATGCCCAAAGCATGCAGAAGTCTCTCCCCTTTATTCTGGGGATTTGGATAGAATGTTGGTAAATGAATGGTTTGGTTAAGAACCACAATGGAAACCACCTTTGACATAAATGTTGGGTTTGTCCTTAGAGAGACCCTGTCCTGATGAAAAATGATGAAAGGTTCCACTGCCATTAATGCCTGTAACTCTGAGACTCTTCTTGTTGAAGTTATTGCTAGGAGCAGAGCAGTTTTCTATGATAAGAATTTTATATCAACTGTGTTGGCTGGCTCAAAAGGAGGCAGTGAGAGCTTTTCTAAAACAAAATTGAGGTCCCAAGTAGTGTTGGTGCTCTCCTTGGGGGTCTTATGTTTTTAGCCCCTCTGAGGTACTGTTTTAGTAGTGGATGTGAAAAAATAGGAAGATCTGTATTGTAATGAGCTGAAATGGCAGAGGCATGGATCTTAATTGATGAGAAGGATAGGCCTTTGTCCAGCATCTCAGTTAGGTATTGTAAAATCTGAGGTATATTTGGGACAAGTGGTTCGAGTCCTTGTGCCTGGTTCCAAGCACAGAATCTCTTCCATTTTCAGCATAAGATTTCCTAGTGCTGGGCCTCCTGGCTTCTAAAATGACATCCATAACAGCTTTAGAGAGGTGTGGTCTGAGTGGCTATATTATCTGCCATGCAGCCAGATTTAAGGTTCTGAGTTGACTGTGCAGAATCTGATTGTTTTGTTGAGTCAGAAGATGAGGAATTTGAGGTAAAGGCCAGGCTGGGCTTGAGCCAAGCTCTTTAGGATTGGGCACCAGTGCTGGCGTGGCCAGTCTGGGGCAATCAGGATAATTTTTGGCTTCTTGTCTGACTTTTAGGCGCACCTTGGGAAGAAGAGGCAGTGGAGGAAAGGTGTAAACTGTCAGGGTTTTCCAGCTGAATGATAGAGCATCCACTTTCCATGCTTGTGAGTGATACGTTCTTGTGCAGGATCTCTGTAGTTGGCAGTTGTGAGGGGAGGCAAAAAGATCTATGTCTGGGCGTCCTCATTTCCTTGTTATCATGCTGAAGACCTGTGGATTTAGTTTCCATTCGTGAGGATCCATGAGATTTCTGCTTAGTTCGTCTGCCAGTGTATTTTTCATTCCTGGCAGGAATTGTGCCTGCAGATGTACTTGATAGGTCATTGCTGTGTTCCACAAAGTCATGGCTTGCCTGCAGAGGGGGTAGGAATGTGTGCCCCCCTTGCCTGTTTATGTACCACATAACTGTGGTATTGTCCGTCTTTAGTAATAGTTGTCCTGGATGTAGTAGATCCTTGAAGGCTGTCAGAGCATTCTGTACAGCTAGCATCTTTTTGATTGATGTGAAGATGCATTTGTTCCTTGGGCCACGTGCCCTGAATACATTTTCCTGCCATGTGTGCCCCCCAGACATAATCTGATGCATCTGTTGTTATTGTTTGCCTGGCTATGGGTAAGGTGAAAGGCTGTCCCTTGTTGTGGTGACAGGCCCGGCACCACCACTGAAACTCCTGTTGTAGGCAGGGAATTAGATTTATTATTGTTTCCAGGCTGTGGCAATGTTGAGTCCAAACACTTTTTAGGTACCATTGTAGTTTCCTTATATGCAGTCTTGCATATGGAATTAGTAGAATGTAGGATGCCATGAAGCCCAGGGCCTGCAGAATTTTTCTTGCAGGGAGCTGGGTCTTTGTTGCCATTATTTGAAAGTAATGAGTCAGTTGCCTTTGCTTGTCTGGCGTGAGATAAGCCATCTGGGCAGTTGTATTTAAGCTTGCACCCAGGAATATTATCTCTTGAGAGGGCACCAGTTTTGATTTCTTTTCGTTTACTGTGTACCCTAGGCAAATTAGCAATCTTTTTACAAACGCCATATGCTTTAGTAGAATGTCCTTGCTCTCTGCTTGAATAAGGCAGTCGTCCAAGTAGGGATATATTTGAATTCCTCTTTGTCTGCAAAATGCAATTACTGGAGCCAGGCATTTTGTGAAGACCCTGGGCACAGTAGATAAGCCAAAGGGCAGTGCAGAGAATTGGTAATGCATTGAGCCAGCTATGAATCTGAGGTATCTTCTGCAAGACTGTCTGATTGGGACATGCAGGTATGCCTCCTTGAGGTCCAAAGTAACTAGCCAAGCCTTCTTGCCCAGCATTGGTAGAAGTTGCTGCAGTGCTAACATTTTGAATTTTGGAACATCCAGGAAAGTATTTAGGATCGACAAGTCCAGTATTGGTCTCCAGGCTTTGTCCTTTCTGGGTACCAGGAAAAGTCTTGAGTAAAATCCTTGTCCCTGTTCTTGCTGTGGTACTCTTTGAATAGCTACCATGTCCATGAGAGCAGAAATTTGCTTTTGTGCCTCTGCCCATTGGTTTTGTGGCAGGTCTGGCATACCTTTTGATTTTGGAAGGGTGTGAAAGTGGAACCTGTAACCCTGAGAAACAATATTCAGTACCCATTTACCCTGGGTGATTATGTGCCAATTTTGTGAGAAAAGTGCTAGCTTTCCCCCTAAGGGTGCTGTCAAAAGGTAAGTGCTTGGCATTTGTAGAGGGAAGTCATCGGGACGGTTTCCTTTAAGGTTGTGATTTGTCATCTCCTCCTTTGGGGGCTGAGGCACCCCATTGTTTAGGTCTGTAGGAGCCTTGGGGCTGAGATCTGCCTCTTGAGCGTCTGTATCTGCCTCTTTGTGGCCTGTCTGACACCGGAAAGGACCAATTTTTTGAAGGCCAGTTTCTGCTAAACCTAGGTGGTTGAACCTGTAATAAATCCTTTACTGTCTGCATTGATTTTGCTTTATCCTCCATTTTCTTTAACACCTCTTCTGCCTTAACACCAAACAAAGTATCATGCTGTAGTGGAGCATCCAATAATTTTACTTTAACATGTTCAGGTAAACTTTGTTCTTTCAACCAAGCATGCCTTCGAATGACAGAGCCTGTAACTGCAGCTCTTCAAGAAGCCTGTAATGAATCAAAACCACATTGCAGAGTATGCTTTCCTACTTGTTCAACTGCATGCAATAAATCCTGCATTTCCTTATTGTCAGGACATTCTGAGTTTGTAAGCATTTTCTGTTTTAACAAAGACATGAGGTACTGTTGATATTTAAGCATGGGAAAATGGCAGTTTAAAGCCCTTACAGCTAAAGTAGCAGAGGTGTAAACGTTTTCCCCCCATCTATCCAGAGCTCTAGAATCCCTATCAGAGGGGACAGGGTTTTTTGCAGTTGAAGTCTTAACCCCTTTGGGACCCTGAGAAATTGTTTCTGGGTCAGCAGCAAGGTTTTTATAACGAAATGTGTGAGAGTCTGGGACCCTGTAGTACCTGTCTGGCTTGACTGGTGCAGGGGGGGGGGGGTAAAGAATCAGGAGACAAACTGGATTCAGAGAAAACATCATCAATATCAAGCACAGGGGGGATAGCCAGGGGCCTGTGCTGAGGCAGTAAAAGGAAGTCTCTGAGCCTTTTCTTGGATTCTGAATAATCCTGGCTCTCCCAATGGGAATGCTCCCTCATGGTGTGCAAGGTTTCCCCAAAAGAATAATCCTCAGGTGGAGAGGCTGAAGGCATAGATTCTTCTGTATCAGAGTCCTCATAGGGAGGGAGAGAATATCCCTGATCTGAAGAGGAATCAGGGGAAATAGAAACCTGGTCAGAGGAATCATAGTCAGTGTCTTGCCTAGGCCTTTTATTAGGAGGGGGATGGGAACCCCTGATCAAAGTAATTAAGCCCTCGGCCATTTTAAGCATCTGTTTCTTTGGCATGGATGACTGTCCAGGAGAATGTTGTACTTGTTTCCTTGACTTTAATGGTGTTTTTGACTTTGCCTTGTCTGCTGCAGTGGACTTAATAGTAAGCTGTGAAGGTCTGCAAACACCCTCAGAAGCCGATGCCTGCTCAGCGGCTCCAGACCCTTCTGAGGGAATAGTTTCCGCAGGCCCAATACCTTGAGTTTCCAGAGGCCTAGGTGTCTCCATGTGGGAGTCGGATACAGCCTGTGGCTCTGAGGTAGCGGGTGTCAGGGGCTGCGAAAGCACCTCACTGACAACTGGCGACTGGCCTAGAAGAGGCTTCGTCGGTTTTGGATCTCAGATGCCTGTCCTTTTCCTTGTCTTTGCATTTTTTATGAATTCCGGTTGTCGGTTGTTCCAACGGCATTATGTAGTTAAACCTTCAGCCAAAGTAATGTAAAGCAAAATCAAACCGACGCTTAATAGTGTGTTTGTTGAATCTAGCACAAAACTGACTAGTAACGTTGTGGTCAGAGCCTAGGCAAGGAATACAGTAAGAGTGAAAGTCCGTATGAGGTATTTGCTTCCCACAAGAAATACAATTGTTAACTTTTACTGACATCGGTCTGGAGCAAGAAATAGTTTCCCCAACGGGGTACTTAACTTTATTGAAGACTTCGGTTCTGAAATTCGATTTCAAAAATCTCAGGAGTCGGCTGACTAGCACTTGCGAAATGCTTTTGCTTCAGGCACCGCTCGGCAAGAAAGACTGAAGAAAATGGTGCCAGTTGCATCTTTTATACCCCTGGCGCACTGATGTCAGGGAAGAGGCGACAGCAATCGACGCCGGACCTAGACTTTGGAACTCTGGCCAACTGCGGGTAGCCTGCCAGCAGGATAACCCAAGTGTAATGACTGCAACAGTGACACACGATGAGCATCAGGCAGCCTTCGGATCCGAAGAGGATACTTTAGGCACTTTTTTAGATGGCTCTGACGAAGCACTAGAGATGACCTCTTAGCAGACCGATCAGACTTTGGAGAAGGTGATTGGCCAGACTTTGAAGGGCCTGGACCCTTCCTGAATAGCTTTGGCGAAGGGGGGGTTTCAAAAGACCTCTGAAGATCAACTTATTCTTGCATTCCAATAAAGCCTGTGACTTAAAGAATGACAAATTGCATAGGATTCCTGGAGGTGAAGGCTCCTAAACAATAGAAACACACTGTATGCCTGTCTGTAATGGACATTTTTTTGTCGATATTTTTCACACTTTTTTAACCCGGAGGGTTTAGAATCCTTAGAATCTTTAGAAGACATAATTAGCAGTAATCAGAACAAGGAAACAGCTGAACCCAACCTGGTATATAAAAGAAAGTACAGTTGTGTACACTTACCATAAATGTAGATGTTCGAGTGTATTTACTGTTGCAGTCATCACACTTGGGTTATCTGCCTGCAGGTAGCCCTCAGTTGGCCCGAATACCAGATGCTTAGTATTTCTCTGTCAGTTGCTGTTGCTCCAGGACTGACGTTAGGTCGTCAGGGGTATAAAAACAGGCAGCCGACACCATTATATCAGTTTTTCTTGCCCTACATGTCAGGAGCCCCAAAATAGGAAGCAAGTTATGGTGGTGAAAAACACCACCAGTAAAAATTAAATACTAACACCAATACATAAGACAGGAGAGAGAGAGAGAGACAAGGGGGCTGGATGGAGGGAAACCAGGACTGCAACAGTGAATACACTCTAATATCTACATTTATGGTAAGTGTACACAACTGTACTATGTTCTTCGTGTTTCACTGTTGCAGTCATCACACTTGGGAAGATTCCCAAAGCTGAAGAACGGTGGAGGCAGTCAAGAAGAGTTGGGGCTGGCTAGTATGCCTTGCAGGACTCCTCTTGCAAAATCCGCCATGGATTTGGAAAAGATAGGCAAGTGGTAATGCTTCGTGAAGGTGTGTACAGAACTCCAGGTAGCAGCTTCCAGCATGCCCCTGGTAGGGACTCCTCTGAGGAATGCTGTAGAAGTAGACGTTTCCCTAGTAGAATGTGTTCTAACCCCCTGAGGGGCTGGTTTCCCATGGTACTTGTAGCAGACATGGATGCAGTGTGCTATCCCATTTGGAAATTGTTTGCTTTGAAATGGCCTTGCCCTCTGCCTCTGGTGCAAAGCTGACTAGTAACTGGTTAGATTTCCTGAAGGGCTTAGTCCTATTCCAGGTAGAATCTGAGCTATCTGTGCACATCCAGGGAGTGCAGGAGCCTTTCCCCATTATTTTGATTAGGGAAGAAGGTTGGCAAATGGATGGATTGTTTGACAGCCACACTGGACACCACTTTAGGCATAAAGGAAGGGTTAGTCCTGAGGGAAACCCTGTCAGCATGGAAAATAATGAAGGGTACCACAACCATAAGTGCTTGTAGCTCAGATACTCTTCTAGCTGAGGTGATGGGCAGACGTAAGGCTGTTTTCCAACAGAGGAATTTTAACTCTGCTGATGCTGCAGGCTCAAAGGAGGGTAGCGCGAGCTTTTCCAGTACAAAGTTAAGGTCCCAAGCAGGGGTGAGTGCTCTCCTTGGTGGCCTTAAGTTGTTTTCCCCTCTCAGGAACTGTTTGATAAGAGGGTGAGAGAAGAGAGGCATCTCAGTGTTGTAATGAGTCGAAATGGCAAAGGCATGGATCTTAATGGAGGAGAAGGATAGGCCTCTGTGGAGTAGATCTGCTAAGTAATCCAGGATTAGAGGTAGGGAGAGCAGAAATGTGTCCTCTCCTTTAGACTGAATCCAGGAGCAGTACCTTTTCCACTTATCAGCATAGGATTTCCTTGTACTGGGTCTTCTGGCCTCAAGAATGACATCCAGAACCTGCTTGCTTAGGCTGGTTACTGGGGGAGATTTCAAGGAATAAGCCAGGCTGCAAGATTTAGGGTTTGCAGTTGCGGATGCAAGATCTGTCCCCCTGCTGAGAGAGCAGGGTTGGGTTCTGGTGTAGGGCCAGTGGTGAAAGGCTGCACAGGAGTGGGTACCAGTGCTGGCGAGGCCAGTCCGGGCAATCAGAATTGTCCTTGGTCTGTCCTGTCTTATCTTGAGCAATACTCTTGGGAGAAGGGGCAGGGTGGAAGGCATAGATTGAGAGATTTACACACTGGAAAGATAGGGTATCCACTTTCCAGGCTATGTTGTGAAGTGTCCTGGTGCAGAATTTGCTGAGCTGGTGATTGCAGGGGGAGGCAGAGAAATCAACCTCTGGGGTTCCCCATTTCTGAATCAGAAGGTTGAAGGTGCTGGGCTCTAAATGCCACTTATGTGGGTCTAGGAGATTTCTGCTTGTCGTCTGCCAGCGAGTTTTGTTTACCTGGCAGAAATTGAGCTTGCAGATTGACCTGCATGTCCAAGGCCATATACCACCGGGCCATGGCTAGCCTGCAGAGTGGGATCCCGCCTGCTTGTTGATGTAACACATAACTGTGGTACTGTCTGTTTTTATTAGCAGGTGTCCTGGTGAGAGTAGGGATCTGAAAGCTGTCAGAGTGTGCTGCACAGCTAGCATCTCTTTTAGGTTGATGTGCAGATGAATTTACCTTGGGCTCCAGTGGCCCTGAATGCACTTGCCATCTATGTGTGCCCCCCAGGCATAGTCTGATGCATCTGTGGTTAGGGTCTCGGCAGCAAGGGGTTGAGTAAAGGGCAGTCCCTTTTTGTGGTTGCATGCTGTTGCCCACCAAAGAAAATCAGTCCTTAGAGTATGATAGGAATGATGGTGTCCAGGTCCTGAGAATGTTGGCACCAAAGACTTTTCAAGTACCACTGAAGTTTCCTCATATGCAGTCTGGCATATGGAATTAGTAGGATGCATGAGGCCATGAACCCTAGGGCCTGCAGGATATTCCTTCCGGATAGCTGGGTTCTGGTGGCCATTTGAGTAAAGTAGTCTGTCAGATAAGCTTGTTTTTCTTGAGTGAGGAATACCATCTGGGATACTGTGTCCAAGCTTGCTCCCAGGAGTACAATCTTTTGACTTGGGACTAGTTTTGATTTCTTTTCATTGATGGTGTACCCCAGGGAGGTTAGAAGGTTTTTTACAAATGTCATGTGCTGCAACAGCATTTCCTGTCTGCCTGAATCAGGCAGTCATCCAAGTACGAGTAAATTTGAATATTTCTCTGCAGTAAGCAATGACTGGAGCCAGGGATTTACTGAATACTCTGGGGGCAGTGGATAAGCCAAAGGGAAGTGCAGAGAACTGATGATGCATAGATCCTGCCCTGAAACATAGGTATTTCCTGCATGACTCCCTTATAGGATGTTCAGATAGACTTCTTTTAAGTTTAGGGTGACTAACCAGGCATCTATGACTAGCATAGGTAAAAGCTGCTGCAGGGTGAGCATTTTGAATTTTGGTACCCCCAGGAAGGTGTTGAGAATTGAATGATCATGGATTGGGCACCAAGTGCCCTCTTTTCTGGGTACCAGGAAAAGTCCGGAATAGAATCCTTGACCTATCTATTCTGCAGGAACAGGTTGCATTGCCCTTCTAGAGAGCAGAGATTGAACTTAGTTTTGTGCCTCTGCCCACTGGTTTGGAGGGAGGTCTGGAACCCTTTTGGGGTTGGCAGTGAGAGGAAGTAAAATTTGAACCCCTGGTATACGACGTTGACGATCCATTGGTTTTTGGTGAGGGAAATCCAGATTTTTGCATGAAGGGCAAGTTTTCCTCCTAGGGGCACAAGCAGTTGGGCAGAGGTGGGGAGTGGAGTAGAGAAGTCATTGGGAATTCTTTCCATAAGGGGGAGGCTTAGCACTCCCTGCTTTAGAGATGGAGGCACTCCATTGCTTAGATCACTGCATACCCTGAGACTGTAGTCTGGGGGGTCTGTTTCCCCTGGGTCTAGGTCGAGATGGCCTTGAGGGGGCTGGAAAGGACCAATGTTTCAATGGGCAATGCCTACTGAATCTAGGAGGCTGTACTTGCAAGAATTATTTGACTGTCTGCATAGATTTAGCTTTTTCTTCCATCTTTTTAAGAACCTCTTCTGCTTTGGTGCCAAACAGTTTGTCCTTGTTCAAAGGAGCATCAAGTAACTTTGATTTGACATGGTCTGGCAGGGTCTGCTCCTTAAGCCAAGCATGCCTTCTCAGTACAGAACCAGTGACTGCTGTCCTGGAAGATGTTTCTAGGGCGTCAAAGCCACACTGCAATGTATGCTTGCTGACTTGGCTTGCAGAATGCATAAGCTCTTGCAATTCTTTATTTTCTGCACAGTTTGTAAAGATAGCTATTTTTTGCTGAATAAGTTCCATAGTATGGTTTTGGTACTTCAACATGTGGAACTGACAATTCAAAGCCTTAATGGCGAGAGTTGCAGAGGTATACACTTTCTTACCCCATCTGTCCAAAGCTCTGGAATCCCTGCCCGAAGGGGTGGGATTCTTAACTGTAGTTGCTTTGATACCTTTAGGCCCCGGGGAGATGACCTCTGGGTCAAAAGTAGGATTTTTCAAAAGGAATTTGTGAGATTCAGGTACTCTGTAGTACGTCTGGTTTCCTAGGAACAGGGGGTAAAGTATCAGGAGTAAAAGTGGATTCCATAAAGACATCATCCACAACATCCAGAACTGGGGGTATTGCTAAAGGCCTATGTCGTGGCAAATCTAGAAATTCTCTGAGTCTCTTTTTGGATTGAGGATAGTCTTGGCATTCCCAATGGAAATGCTCTCAAAGTATGTAGGGTTTCATCAAAAGAAAAGTCCTCTGGAGGAGAGGCAGAGGGAATGGATTCCTCTGCATCTGAATCCTCATAAGCAGATAAGGACATGTCTTCATAATCAGATAGCTCAAATCCATCGGACTTCTTGGTCTGTTGTGTCTGCTGGGGACTGGTCTCTTTTTCTCTTAGCAGGGGAAGGCCGACTTCCCTTAATCAGCATAACAAGGTCTTCTGCCATTTTAAGCATTTGATGTTGTGGCAAGGGAGCAGGTGCATGCACTTTGGTCTTCGTTTTTCTAGGCATAGCATGTACTTTTGGCCTTGGTAACTCGGTAGTTTTAGACAGAACTGAAGACGTGAAAAGTCTGTTTGTGTCGAACATCAGTAGTGCAAAGAACTTCCTCAGAAGCCGGTGCCTGCTCAGCGGCTTCGGACCCATCCAAGGTAGAGACATCCACAGGTTCCATAGTTGAAGAGTCTCGCGACATACCAGACTCTGAATGGGTCTCGGTAGATGCCTGCGAATCCACTGAAGTGGGCATCAGGGGCTGCAAAAGCGCATCACTGAGTACCGGCAGACTGGTGACTAGCTTAACGAAAGCATCATCGGCAGCTTTGGACCTGTGCGCTTTCTGTCTTTATCCTTACGTTTTTTCAGAATATCGGTAGTCGGATGGCTTACCAAAGCCAATTCGGAATAGGGAGATCGAGAAAGTACAGTTGTGTACACTATAAATGTAGATGTTCGTGTGTATTCACTGCTGCAGTCCTCACATCTGGGTCATCTGCCTGCAGGTAGCCCTCAGTCGGCCTGAATACCAGAGTGTCTTGGGATTTCTGCGTTGGATGCTGTCACTTCTTCCATGACATCAGGTTGTCAGGGGGTATAAAACATGCAGCCGACACCATTACATTGTTTTTTCTTGCCCCAGATATCAGGTGCCCCAAAAATAGGGAGTAATTACATGGTATGGAACACCCCCAGCAAAAAGCAAATGCACATGATATAAGATATGCCAAACAAAAAAGATAGGTAGAAGTAAAGAGAAGTCAGGGGGGTGGAGGGATGGTAACCAGGACTACAACAGTGAATACACTCCTACATTTATGGTAAGTGTACACAACTGTACTATGTTCTTCGTGTTTCACTGTTGCAGTCATCACATTTGGGTTGATTCCCAAAACTGAGGAAGGGTGGAGGTAGTTAAGAAGCATTAGGGCTGGCAATCAGGCCCTGTAAGACTGCTGTGGCAAATCCAGCTCTGGATTTAGAAAAGATAGGCAAGTGGTAATGCTTGGTACAGAGCTCCAGGATGCAGCTTCCAGGATGTATTTGGTAGGGACTACCCTGAGAAATGCTGTAGAGGTTGATGTAGCCCTGGTGGAATGTGCTCTGATCCCCTGCGGGGTAGGTTTCCCATGGTGTTTGTAGCAGAAATGGATGCAGTGTGCTATCCATTTAGAAATGGTTTGCTTTGGAATGGCCTGGCCCTCTGCCCCTGCAGTAAAGCTGACTAGCAGCTGATCAGATTTTCTGAAAGGCTTAGTCCTGTCCAGATAGAACCTGAGCTGTCTGTGCACATCCAGGGAGTGCAGGATCCTTTCCCCTTTATTCTGAGGATTAGGGAAAAAGGTTGGCAAATGAATGGATTGGTTTAAAGCCACACCCACACTAGATACCACCTTTGGCATAAATTATGGGTTAGTCCTGAGGGAAACCCTGTCTGCATGGAAGATAATGAAGGGTTCCACGGCCATAAGGGCCTGCAATTCAGACACTCTTCTTGCTGAAGTGATGGCTAGAAGTAAATCTGTATTCCATGAGAGGAATTTTAACTCTGCTGTGGCAGCAGGATCAAAGGGCGGAAGTGTGAGCTTTTCCAATACAAAGTTAAGGTCCCAGTCAGGAGTGGGAGCTCTCCTGGGTGGTCTTAAATTTTTGGTTCCTCTTAGGAACTGTTTGACCAGAGGATGAGAGAAAAAGGGGTGGCTCAGTACTACAAAGAACTGAGATGGCAGAGGCATGAATCTTAATTGAAGAAAAGGATAGGCCTTTGTGGAGCATTTCTGTTAATTAATCTAGTATATGAGGTAAGTTGGGCACAGTTGTGTCCATTCCCTGAGACTGGCTGCAGGAGTACTATCTTTTCCACTTTTGCAAATAGGATTTTCTAGTACTAGGCCTCCTTGCCTCAAAAGAATGACATCCAGCACCTGCTTACTGAGAGTTGCTGGTGAATAATTCAGAGGATGAGCCAGGCTGCCAGGTTCAGGGTCTGTAACTGAGGGTTCAAAATCTGGTCCTCCTGCTGGGACAGCAGGGAAGGGGTCTGAAGCAGGTGCCATGGTGGCACTACTGCCAGACTGCACAAAAGAAGATACCAGTGCTGGCATGGCCAGTGGTGCAGCCAGGATTGTCCTTGGCTTGTCCTGTTTGATCTTTAGTAGAACCTTCGAGAGGAGGGGCAGGGGGTGGAAGGCATAAATTGAGAGGCTTTCCTAGGTAAAAGACAGGGCATCCACTTTCCAAGCTTGGCTGTGGGGAGTTATGGTGCAATATTTGCTCAATTGAAAGTTTTGAGGGGAAGCAAAGAGGTCCAGAGGCCTCTGGTGCCCCCATCTGTTCCTCAAAAGCTTGAATATTTTGGGTTCCAGTTTCCACTTGTGTGGTTCCATGAGAAGTTGTCTGCCAGTGAATTTAATTTGCCTGGCAGGAATTGTGCTTGCAGGTGCACTTGGTTGCTCAGGGCTGTGTTCCACAAAGCAGTTTGTCAAATAAATTTGTTTTTCTGGAGTGAGAAATGCCATCTGGGAAGTTGTGTTCAAGCTTGCTCCAAGGAATACAATCTGTTGGCTGGGTACCAGATATGATTTATTTTCGTTGATGGTGTATCCCAGTGAAGTTAGAAGTCTCTTTACAAATGTCAGGTGCTGTAGTAGCTGAATCAGGCAATCATCCAAGTATGGTAAATTTGAATAATTCTCTGCATGCAATATGCAATGGCTGGAGCTAGGCATTTTGTGAAGACCCTGGGCATAGTAGATAAGCCAAAGGGAAGTGCAGGCAACTGATAATGCATACAGCCTGCTCTAAAACATAGGTATTTCCTGCAAGATTCCCTTATGGGGATGTGCAGATAAGCTTATTTTAAGTCTAGAGTTGCTAGCCAGTAGTCCTTGGCTAGCATAGGAAGCAGCTGGTAGAGAGTAAGCATTTTGAATTTTGGAACCACCAGAAAGGTACTGAGAATAGACAGATCCAGGATAGGATGCCAAGAGTTTTCTTTTCTGGGTACCAGAAACAGTCTGGAATAAAAGTCTTGTCCCCTTTGTTCTGCTGGGACAGGTTGAATAGCCTTGATATTAAGGGAAATTACTTGCTTTTGAGCCTCTGCCCATTGGTTTGGGGGGAGATCTGGCCATCCGCTTGGGATTGGGAGTGAGTGCAAGTGGAATCTGTATCCCTGGGAAACGATGTTTAAGACCCATCTGTCCTGGGTAATGTACTCCCAGTTTTTGGCATGCAGGGCAAGTTTCCCTTCTAAAGGTGCAAGTACTTGGGCAAGGGTTGGAAGAGTTAAGGATAACTCATTGTGAGATTTTATCATAGGATGGCGGCTTATTACTCCAGGTTTCGTATGTGGATGCACTCCATTGCTTAGATCTGTGCATATCCTGAGACTGTAGTCTTGGTGGTCTGCTGCCCCTAGGTTTGGACTGAGAAGGTCTGGAAAAGACCAGTTTTTTGAAGGCCAATGCCTACTGAATCTAGGAGGCTGCACTTGTAAGAAATCTTTAAGTATGCATAGATATAGCTTTTTCGTCCATCCTTTTGAGGACGACTTCTGCTTCATTGCCAAATAGACGCTCTTGGTTTAATGGTGCATCTAGTAATTTTGCTTTGACATGGTCTGGCAAGTTTTGTTCCTTAAGCCAAGCATGCCTTCTAAGAACAGACCCAGTGACAGCAGCCCTGCAAGATGCCACTACAGCATCAAAATCACATTGCAAAGTATGTTTACCAACTTTGTTAGCAGAATGCATTAACTCTTGCAAATCTTGATGTTCTGCACAGTCAGGAATCAACATCATTTTCTGTTTAATTAGTTACATAATATGTTGCTGATACTTTAACATATGAAATTGGCAATTTGAAGCCCTGAGGCCAAGAGTAGCAGAGGTGTATACCTTCTTACCCCATCTGTCCAAAGCCCTAGAATCCCTGTCTGAAGGGGTAGGATTTTTGGCCGTTGTTGCCTTAATGCCTTTAGGTCCCTGGGAAATGGTCTCTGGATCCGCAGCAGGATTCTTAGAGAGGAATTTGTGGGGGTCAGGTACTCTATAGTACCCATCAGGTTTCCTGGGAGCTAGAGGCAAAGTATCAGAGGTAAGGCTGGATTCCAAGACCATCTACAATTTCCAGAACAGGCAGGATAGCTAGAGGCCTGTGCCAAGGCAAGTTTAAGAATTCCCTGGGTCTCTTTTTGGACTGGGAGTAGTCCTGGATCTCCCAGTGGAAATGCTCTCTAAGGGTATGCAGGGTTTCACCAAAAGAAAAATATTTCAGTGGTGAAGCAGAGGGAATGGAATCCTCTGCATCAGTATCCTCATAGGGAGATAAGGGTTTTTCCTAGTAATCAGAAGGGTCAAAGTCATCAGGCTTCTGATCAGAAGAATCAGAAGGAAAATCAGTTCTTGGTCTTTGAGAGGGGGAAGGTTCACTTCCCCTAATTAAAGTAATAAGGCCTTCAGCCATTCTAAGCATTTGTTTTTGCGGTATGTGGGCCTGAGAATGCGTTTTGGTCAGTTTCCTAGACGTAGTGCGAACTTTAGGCCTGAGAAATTCAGTATTTTCGGTCTGAAATGGTCGTCGGTTTAATATGGAAAATCAGAAGGCCTGAATACACCCTTAGAAGCTGGTGGCTGCACAGCGGCTCCAAACTCATCCAAGGTAGAGACATCCGCAGGTTCCATAGTCAAAGAAGCATCTCACGGCATACTCCAAATGGGTCTCAGTAGAGGCCTGAAAATCTGTAGAAGCAGGTATCAGGGGGCTACGAAAGCGCCTCACTGAGTACCAGAGGACTGGCGACTAGCTTAACGGTAACGTTGTCGGCAGTTTTGGAACTATGCAGCCTGTCTCTGTCTTTATCCTTATGGTTTTTTTGGAAGATCGGTAGTCAGATGGCTTATCGAAGCCATTTCGGAATATGGAGATCGAGAGTGAAAGAATTTAGCAACAAAGATAGCCTGCCAATGAATAGTTCAGGCGTTGAACAAGGCAAAAAAACGAAAGCGAGGGGACGTCGTGGTCTGGGGCCTAAACAGGTGACGCAGAAAAGAATGAAACTCTCTGTAAGGTATTTGCTTTCCACAAGCAAGACGATGATTAATTTTTTCTGACATTGGTTAGAGCATGAAAAAAGGATCCCCGACGGATTACTTATCTTTTAGAAGACTTCAAGTCTGAAACTCGAAAAAAGAAAATTTCAGGAGGAGGCCGACCAGCACTTGCGAACTGTGTCTGCTTCGGGCACTGCACGGCAAGAAAGACTGATGTAATGGCATCGGCTACATGTTTTATACCCCTGACGACCCGACATCATGGAAGAAGCAACAGCATCAGATGCAGAAATCCTAAGACTCTGGTATTCAGGCCGACTGAGGGCTACCTGCAGGCAGATAACCTAAATGAGATGACTGCAACAGTGAAACATGATCATCGAAAGTATTTAGTGACAAAATTGGCCCAACGATGAATGGTTCGGGCATTGAAGAAGGCACAAAACCAACAGCAAGATACGTCATGGTCTGGGCCTAAACAGGTGACGCAGTAAGAACGAAAATCTTGGTGTGGTACTTGCTTTCCACAGGCAAGATAATTGTTAACTTTTTCTGACATCAGAGCAAGAAAAAAGGATCCCGAACGGGGAACTTAGCTTTAGAAGACTTCAGAATGATTCAATTCATAACAAAAACTCAGGTAGCGGCCGACCGACACGCATGCAAACTGCTTCTGCTACGGGCTCCTCGGCAAGAAAGACTGATCTAATGGCGTTGACTGCCTGTTTTTATACCCCTGACGACCAGACTTCAGTCCTGGAGCGACAGCAACTGATGCAGAAATACTAAGTCTCTGGTATTCGGGCCAACTGAGGGCTACCTGTAAGCAGATAACCCAAGTGTGATGACTGCAGCAGTGAAACACTAAGAACATTTTGAGCAAGAGGGAGTGTATAAAAATTTGGGAATTGATGAAGGATCAACAATAAAACATGAACAAATGCAAATAAAACTTAGTAAGGAGTACTTCAGAAGACTTAAATTAATCCTAAAAACAGCTTTGACATCTAGGAATAAAATCCAAGCTATAAACCAATTTGCTCTTTCTGTCCTAACTTACAATTTTGGAGTGATTGGCCCCAAAATGTGCTGGACAGATTAGACAGGAAAATAAGGAGGATGCTTCATGTTCACAAAATGGTTTATAAAAATCAGTGCATACCAAGATTATATTTTCCCCATTCTGAAGGTGGGATGAGTCTCTTTGAAACTGATTACATGTACATATCTAAAATTGTGGGATTCCACACATACTTGCTGACCTCACAGGACTGAAATGTAGTGAAAGTTTTGAAACATGAGGAGAATAAATCTAAGATGACTTCCCTGCTTAGGCTAGCTGAAGCATATTGATGTCAAGCAGGAATGGAAATCAAACCACAAGTGGATAAAAACAGGTAGCAACTGAATGTGCCAAAAAACAAAAGAAAGAATATAAAGTGAAGGATCAGATGAGAAGGCAAGAAATTTGGAAAATGCATAAATATAGTAAGTATAGAAAATGTTTGGAAGGACCTCATGTTGATCAGGAATGGTTAAGGAGAGGCAAATTCAAACCAAGACAGAAAAGGTTAATATTGGTGCCACAAGCATTGGTTTACAAAGTCCACTGAACATGTGGGAGAAACAGACAAATGTAGGTTTTGTTAAACAGAATTGGAAACAGTTGCACACCTCATTGCTGGTTGTGACCTACTAATGGCAGAAGGGCTGTATACCGAAAAGTATAATAATGTGGTGAGACTGCTGCACTGGGGAATGTGCAAAAATTATGGTACTGAAGTGGCTGAAAGACACTGGAAAAGTACAGTTTTGTACCTACCATAAATGTAGATGTCCGATAGACATGCAACTGCAGTCATAACATATGGGTTGTCCTGCCTCAGGCAGCCCTCGGTCGGCCGGATTCCAAAGTCTGGGTCCGACGTCGGCTGATGTCGCATTTCTCTCCGACGTCAGGGCGGCTGGAGTACATAAGCATCAGCCGACGCCATTTTCTTCAGTGTTTCTTGCCCCAGATGCCAGGTGCCCTCCAAGGAAGGCTGTAATCAAATTGGAAGACAAAAACAGGATTCCAGACAAATAAATGAGCAATAAAACAAATACACCATAACAGATATCCCCAGCTAAGAGAAACAGGGATAGGAGTGGACCCTAGGCATAGAGGGGTATGGAGGGAGGGAAAATCCGACTTGCAGTTGCATGTCTATCGGACATCTACATTTATGGTAGGTACAAAACTGTAC
Organism: Protopterus annectens; assembly: GCF_019279795.1. NCBI lineage: Eukaryota > Metazoa > Chordata > Ceratodontiformes > Protopteridae > Protopterus > Protopterus annectens. Next base: position 1,099,900,498 of record NC_056737.1, read on the forward strand.
TATGTCCTTCAAGAATGCAACTGCAGTCATAACATATGGGTAGAATACCATAGCTTAGCTGGGGGAGGAGGAATGCTCTAGGAAAAGGATGGTGTGGCAATCAAACCCTGCAGGACTGCCAAGCAAAGCCTGCTCTGGATCTGGAGTATAGAGGGAGATTGTAGTGTTTGGAGAATGTATGCACAGAGCTCCATGTAGCAGCTTCTAGAATGTCCTTAGTAGGCACCCCTCTTAAAAATGCTGTAGAGGTGGCTGTAGCTCTGGTGGAATGTGGTCTGACATTGGCTGGAACAGTCTTTCCATGAAAGGAATAACAGAATCTGATGCAATGTCCAATCCATTTTGAAATAGTCTGTTTTGAAATTGCTTTTCTTTGGACTGCAGGGGCGTAAGCTACAAAAAGTTGTTCGGACTTCCTACTGGCCTTGGTTCTGTCCAGGTAGTATCGAAGTTGTCTGTGAATGTCCAAGGTATGTAACAGTCTTTCCCCCTTATTCTCAGGATTGGGGAAGAAAGCAGGCAGATGAATAGCTTGATTTAAAGAAACCCTAGATACCACCTTTGGCATAAAAGTAGGGTTGGCCCTTAATGACACCCTGTCTCTGTGAAAAATTATGAACGGTGGTATTGCCATTAGGGCCTGTAGTTCCGAAACCCTTCTTGCTGAGGTAATTGCCAACAGGAAAGCTGTCTTCCATGAGAGAAATCGCAAGTCAGCTGAAGCTGCTGGCTCAAAAGGAGGTAGAGTCAGTTTTTCTAGGACAAAATTGAGGTCCCAGGCTGGCACTGGGGCCTTTCTTGGTGGCTTAATGTTCTTGATTCCCCTGAGGAATTGCCTTAGCAAAGGGTGTGAAAAGACAGGAGGATCAGTGTTATTTCTAGCTGAAATAGCTGATGCATGAATCTTTATGGAAGAATATGAGAGGCCGTTCTTTAGCATATCTGCCAAATATTCCAAGATGAGTGGGATGTTTAACAATGATGCATCATGTCCCTTGTTGGTATTCCAATTGCTGAATCTCTTCCATTTTGCTAAGTAAATCTTTCTGGTGGATGGTCTTCGAGCCTCTGTTAGTATCCGCTGAACTTCCTTGGAGAGAGATAGGTTGAGGTTATTTATGGGATCTCCCAGGCTGTTAGCTGCAGTGTCTGAAGGTTTGGATGCACTGTTTTGAAATTGTGTTGAGTCAAAAGTAGAGGCCACTGGGGAAGGGCCCACCTCCTGGTGTGACATATGCTCCATAGTAGTGGGTACCAGTGTTGTCTTGGCCAGTTCGGAGCTATTATGATTCCCTTGGGTCTCTCTGCTTTGATCTTTAGTAATACTGAGGTCATCAGTAGCAGAGGTGGGAATGCATAGATTGTTAGGAAGTTTCAGTTGAATGAGAGAGCATCTATTTTCCAAGCTTTTGGATGGTATGTCCTTGTGAGGAATTTTTGTAGATGATGGTTGAGGTGAGAGGCAAATAGGTCTACTTCTGGCCTGCCCCATGTCGAAGTGAGTTGTGTGAAGATCTTCGGATGTAACCTCCACTCGTGTGGGTCTGTGAAATTCCTGCTTAGGCTGTCCGCCAACACATTGTCTTTGCCTGGAACAAACTGGGATTGTAACTGGATGTTTAGGCTCAGTGATTTTTCCCAAAGATGCATTGTCAGTCTGCAAAGGGGGTAAGAGTGGGTGCCCCCCTTGCTTGTTTATGTACCACATCACAGTGGTGTTGTCTGTCCGTATCAGTAAATGGCCTTGCTGAGTTGGTGTTGAAAGGCCTCGATGGCATGCATTACTGCCAGCATTTCCTTTTGGTTTATGTGCAGATGTGTTTCCTTTGGAGACTATTGTCCTTGTATACACCTGCCTTCCATGTGCACCCCCCCATCCAAGGTCTGAGGCGTCTGTGGTCATGGTCTGTGTTATCTGTGGTTTTTTGAATGACATACCTGTGTTTGCCTGGCTCACCGAGGCCCACCATAGGAATTCCTTTTGTAGGCATGGAATGAGCGGTATGGTTGTCTCCAAATTGTTGCTGTGCTGAAACCAAATGCTTTTTAGGTACCATTGAAGCTTTCTCATGTGTAGTCTTGCTAATGGAACCAGGAGAATGCAGGATGCCATGTAACCCAGGGCCTGTAGGAATCTCCTTGCAGTCATCTGGGTGAGTTTTGCTAAATCTTTGAAGTAATGAGTTAACTTCTCTTGCTTGTCTTCTGTCAGGTAGGCCATTTGAGAGGCTGTCTAATTTGGCTCCTAAGAAGATTATTTGCTGGGATGGCTGCAGTCTTGACTTTTGGAAGTTGACTGTGTATCCCAGAGCTTGAAGTAATCGTATGACATAGTCCAAGTTTTTTGTCAACATCAATTTGTCATCCGCTTGTATGAGGCAGTTGTCCAGGTACGGGTAAATTTGTATCCCCTGGAGCCTGCAATGAGCAATTACTGAAGCCAGGCATTTTGTGAATACTCTGGCAGTAGATAAGCCAAATGGCAATGCTGAGAATTGATAATGCTCTGGCCCTGCAAGAAATCTGAGGTATCTTCTGCAGCTGTGTCTGATAGGGACATGCAGGTATGCCTCCTTGAGGTCCAGAGTAATCAGCCAAGACCCCTTGCCCAGCATGGGAAGGAGTTGCTGTAGTCTCAGCATTTTGAACTTTGGTACTATGAGAAAGGTGTTTAATGCGGACAAATCCAGTATTGGTCTCCACTGAGATTCTTTTCTTGGAACAAGGAACAGTCTTGAGTAAAACCCCCGGCCTTGTTCTTGTTGTGGAACTCTTTCTATTGCTTTCATCCGAGTCAGCAGAGAGATTTGCTTGATAGCCTCTGCCCTCTGGTTTTGTGGTAGGTTTGGCATACCTTGTTTTCTTGGCAAGGTATGAAAATGGAACCTGTAACCTCGATCTATAATGTCCAAAATCCATTTGTCCTTTGTCAGTCTGTGCCAATTTTCTGCAAACAGAGATAATTTCCCGCCCAAGGGTGCTTCTATTTGTTCCCTGGTAGGCGGAAATAGAGGAAAGTCATTGAGATTGTGGCTGTGGGGCAGGTGAAACCCCAAGGCCACTTCTTGGTTTCCTGGCTGCCATTGTCGCCCCCTGTAAGGACCTCTGTATTGGCCTCTTCCTCGGCCACGCCTGTTTTACCCTTTGAAACTTTTCTGGATTAGGAAAGGACCAGTTTTTGAAGGCCAATTCCTACTGAATCTGGGGGTTGAACCTGGAGGAAATCTTTCACCGCCTGAACTGATTTCGCTTCCTCATGGTCTTTAACACATCCTTAGCATTAGCACCAAAAAGCTTGTTCTTTTCCAAAGGTGCATCCAGAAGTTTTGCCTTTACATGATCTGGTAGAGGCTGATCTTTTAACCATGCATGTTAACCATGCATGTCTACGAATGACTGCCCCTGTCATAGCTGCCCTACATGAAGCTTCCAGTGCATCATATCCACACTGCAGGAAGTGATTGCTTACTTGCTGAGTGTTATGTACAGCTTCCTGCAAAGCCTTCCTGTCTAAAGGATCAAGAGTGGCCAATGTTTTTTGTAAATCTTCTAACAGGAAATCCTGATATTGTAACATATGAAAAAGGCAATTCAAAGCTCTCATAGATAAGGTAGTGGATGTAAACTTTTTTGCCCCATCTCTCTAATGACCTAGCTTCCTTGTTGGAGGGCAATGGATTTTTAGAGGTGGAAGCTGAAACTCCTTTAGGCCCCTGCAAAATAGTTTCCAAATCAGCAGTATGGGCCCTGAATAAACGGGAATGTGTTTCTGGGACCCTGTAATACCTGTCTGGCTTGGCTGGAGCAGGAGGAAGAGAGTCTGGGGTAGCACTAGAGTCAGAATATAAATCACCCAAAACATCAAGTACAGGAGGAATAGCTAAGGGCCTGTGCTGGGGTTTCTTGAGGAAAGTCCAAAGGCATTTTCTGCCATCAGAATATTCCTGGCCTTGCCACGTGAAATGTTCCTCATGGTATGCAGAACTTCCCCAAAAGAAATATCCTCGGGAGGCTGAGGGGATGGAATCCTCTGCATCCGAGTCCTCATAGGTCTGGAAGAGCTCTTCCTGGCTATCAGAGTGGACAGAGCCCTCAGAATCTTCATCTGAGGGAATAGGGTCAGAGGGTTCAACCCAAGGCCTTTTATCAGAAGGAGGCTGGGATCCTCTCTCAGGATGGGCCTGTGAACCTCCAATCATAGAAATTAAGTCAGCAGCCATAGACATAATTTGTGTCTCTGGAGTAGGCTGAGGCAAGGTTTTAGTAGTAAGATGTTTTGTTTTGCTGGCTGCCTTAGCCCTAGTGTAGGCCTTAACAGACATGGCCATAGAGGCCTGGCAGCTCCACGCAGGAGTGACCTTGTCTACAGCAATGGTCTCGGCATTTCCTCGGTTTCGTATCCGGAGGAAAATCAATAACTGGCGGAGTGATATCCGGAATCGGAGTCGCCGGTACGCGGCGTGTCTTCGGTTCGAGCGGTGGAGAGACCGTCTCAGAGGGAACCGGAGCACTCGCTAGGTTTTGGCGTGGAGTCGGAGGTAGACGCAGGCCGAGATGTCGGTCCCGGCCTTTTCGCTTGAGTTTGCGATGTCGGAAGTTCCACGGCATTGTGTAGCAAATTTTTCACGAAAAAAAATCTTCAGCTTAACTCCACCCGGCCTGAGAGTGCGCTTGTTGAAGCGAGCACAGGCTACACAGGCCGAGACATCATGGTCTGGGCCAAGGCAAGGAAGACAGTAAGAGTGGAAATCCTTATGAGGTATTTGTTTACCACAAGAAAGACAATTGTTAACTTTTTCAGTAATTTCTGACATCGGCTGAGGCAAGAAAAGGTCCCCAATGGGGTACTTAGCTATTTGATGACTTCGAATCGAAGAATACAGGAGCTGACCGACCGCACTTGCTTAACTGCTTCTGCCGGCACCGCTGCAAGAAAGACTGAAGAAAATGGCGCCGCTGATGCTTATGTACTCCAGTCACCCTGACGCCGGAGAGAAATGCGACATCAGCGACGCCGGACTCCAGACTTTGGAATCCGGCCGAATCGAGGGCTGCCTGAGGCAGGACAACCCATATGTTATGACTGCAGTTGCATTCTTGAAGGACATCATGAGCCACAAAGCACCATAGAAAATTATGAAGTCTATATCACATGGGATCATCCATTGCCAACAGTTCAAAAGATAAATGCTAGAAAAGCAGATATAGTGGTCCAAGAAAAGAAGACAAAAGTAGCATTGATCATTGAAATCACCACACCCAGTGACTACAGTGTCGCGAGAGAGAGATACAAAGTCATAAAATATCAGGATTTGCAAGCAGAAAAGTACAGTTGTGTACACTTACCATAAATGTAGATGTTTGAGTGTATTCACTGTTGCAGTCATCACATTTGGGTTATCTGCCTGCAGGTAGCCCTCAGCCAGCCTGAATACCACCAGTCTTTGGATTTCTGCATCGGATGCTGTCACTTCTTCCTTGACATCAGGTTGTCAGGGATATAAAACATGCAGTCAACGTCATTACATCAGTTTTCTTGCCCCAGATGTCAGGTGCCCCCGCAATAGGAAGCTATTATATTGTATGGAACACCCCCAGCAAAAAGCAAATACATATGATATAATATATGCTAAACAAGAAGGAAAGGTAGAAACAAGAGAAGTCAGGGGGCTGGAGGGAGGGTAACCAGGACTGCAACAGTGAATACACTAGAACATCTACATTTATGGTAAGTGTACAAAACTGTACTATATTCTTCATGTTTCACTGTTGCAGTCATCATATTTGGGGAGATTCCCAAAGCTAAGGAAGGGAGGAGGAAGTTAAAGAGCATTAGGGCCAGCTATTAATTGCTGCAAGACTGCAGTGGCAAATCCAGCTCTGGATTTAGAAAAGATAGGCAAGTGGTAATGCTTGATGAAGCTATGTACAAAGCTCCAGGTAGCAGCTTCTAGGATGTCCCTGGTAGCGACCCCTCTCAGAAATGCTGCAGCCCTGGGGAATGTGATCTTTATCCCCTGTGGGTAGGTTATCCATGGTGCTTGTAGCAGAAATGGATACAATGGGCTATCCATTTGAAATGGTTTGCTTTGAAATAGCCTTGTCCTCTGCCCCTGCAGCAAAGCTAACTAGCAGCTGTTCAGATTTTCTGATTGATTCTATTTTGACAGGACTAAGCCTAAGTAGTCTGTGCACATCCAGAGAGTGCAGTATTCATTCCCCTTTGTTTTGTGGGTTAGGTGCGGCAGTAGGCAAATGAATGGACTGATTTAGGGCTACAGAAGACACCACCTTGGGCATAAAGGAAGATTAGTACTGAGGAAAGCCCTGTCCTCATTGAAGATAATGAAGGGTTCCACTGACATGAGGGCCTGTAATTCAGACAGTCTTCTAGCTGAAGTAATGGCTATAAGGAATGCTGTTTTCCAAGAAAGGAATTTCAACTCTGCTGTAGCAGCTGGTTCAAAGGCGGGAAGAATCAGCTTTTCCAATACAAAGTTAAGGTCCCAGGCTGGAGTGGGAGCTCTCTAGGGTTTTAAATGTTTTACCCCTCTAAGGAATTGCTTTAGCAAGGAGTGAGAGAAGAGGGGTGGGCTCAGTATTATAATGTGCTGAAATGGCAGAGGCATGAATTTTAATTGATGAGAAGGATAGGCCTTTGTGGAGCATTTCTGTTAAGTACTGTGAAATATGAGGTAAGTTAGCACCTCTGTGCCCACCCCCTGAACTAGGCTCCATGAACAGCTTTTTTCACTTTTCAGCATAGGATTTTCTAGTAATTAGCCTCCTTAATGACATCCAGTACCTTCTTATTGAAGGATGCTAGGGGAGCACCCAAGGAATTAGCCAGGCTGCAAGGTTCAGGGTTTGAAGCTGAGGGTACAGAATCTGGCCTGCCTGCTGGGACAGCAGGATGGGGTCTGGCAGGTGCCATGGTTGTAGCAGTGTCATACTGAGCAAGAGGGGGTACACCAGTGTCGGCGCACAGTCTGGTGCAATCAGTATGGTCCTTGGCTTGTCCTGTTTGATATTTAGTAGGACCTTCAAAGGAGAGGCAGAGGGGAAAGACAAACTGAGAGGCTTTCCCAGGTGAAGGACAGGCATCCACTTCCAAGCTTGGCTGTGGGGAGCACGAGCAGAAGCGCAACTGGTAGTTTTGAGGGGAGGCAACAGGTCTACCTCTGGAGTTCCTCAAGAGGATGAATATTTTGGGAATCTAGTTTCCATTCGTGTGGGTCCATGAGCTTTCTGCTTAGGGTCTGTCAGTGAATTTAGTTTGCCTGGCAGGAACTGAGCTTGCAGGTGCACTTTATTTGGTAGCTTAAGGCTGTGTTCCACAGAGCCATGGCTAGTCTGGGTGCAAGCATTACGGCAAAAGTGGCGTTCCTCCCCAAGTTGTTTGGCGTACCACATAACCGTGGTGTTGTCCGGCCTTTACCAATAGTTGTCCTGGAAGAATATGGTCTTTGAAGGCTGTCAGAGCATTCTGCACAGATAACATTTCTTTTGATGTATGCAGCTGCATCTGTCTTGGGGTTCCATCTGCCCTGAATGCACTGCCCCTGCCATGTGAGCACCTCTGGGCATGGGCATAGTCTGGATGCATCTGTTTTAGGGTTTGGGTATGCAGGATAGAGTGAAAGGAAGTCCCTTGTTGTGGTAGCAGGCCTCTGCCCATCAAAGGAACTCTGGCTTCATACAAGGAATGATAGAAATCATTGTTTCCAGGTCCTGAGAATGTTGACACCATAGGCTTTTAGATACCATTGAAGTTTCCTCATATGCAGTCTTGCATATGGAATTAGTAATGCAAGAGGCCATGAACCCCAGGGCTTGCTGTATTTTCCCTTGCAGATAGCTGGGTTTTGTGGCCAATAGTTTGGAAGTAGGTTGCCAAATAAACTTGTTTCTCTGGAGTGAGTGAACGCCATCTGGGAAGTTGTGTTCAAGCTTGCTCCCAGGAATACAATCTGTTGGCAGGGTAATAGGTGAGATTTCTTTTCGATGATGGCGCATCTTTGGTGAGAGGTTAGAAGTCTCTTTATGAATGCAAGTCTTGGCTTTCTGCCTGAATAAGACAATCGTCCAAGTATGGGTAAATTCTGAATATTTCTCTCGCCTGCAAAATGCAATGGCTGGAGCTAGACACTTTGTGAATACCCTGGGTGTGCAGTAGATAAGCCAAAGGGAAGTGCAGAGAACTGACAGTGCATGGAGCCTGCCCCTGAAGCCGGAGGGGTATTTCAAGCAAGTGCAGGATTCCCCTTATTGGGGTGTGGAGGTTAGCCTTCCTTTGTCTAGGGCTGCCAGCCAGGCATCCTTGGCTAGCATGGGAAGAAGCTGCTGCAGAGTTAGCATTTTGAATTCTTGGGAACTACCAGGAAAGGTGTTGAGAATAGAGAGGTCCAGGATGAGACGCCAGCTTGTCTTTTCTGGGTACCAGAAAAAGTCTTGGAATAAAAACCTTGCCCCCCTTTGTTCTGCTGGGACAGGCTGAATAGCCCCTAATATTTTGTAAGAGAGAGAACCAGCTGTTAGGCCTCCACCCAGTTAAGCCTTCAGGCAGTAGTCTTCATAACCATTTGGGGCTGGTGCGTGGAAGTGGAATCTGTATCCTTTGGAAAACTATGTTCAGCAAACCCATTTGTCCTGGCAATGAGCTCCCAGTGCTCTTGCATGCAGAGCAAGCTTTCCCTCCTGGGCGGTTGCGTAGGTAGTTGAGCAGGGCTTCTGAAGGGCTAAGCGTTAAGTCACTGGAGCCATTTTTCCATAGAGAGGTGGCTTGCTACTTCCCTGCTTTGGAAGTGGGAACCCCCACTCTTTAGGGTCTGTGCGTGAGGCCTGAGATCTGTAGGGTCTTACGTGGTCTCGGGTTATTCTATTCCTGGGTTTGGACTAAGAAGGCCTCGGAAGACGCTGGAAAGCGACCAGTTCTTGGAAGGCCAATGCCTACTGAATCTGGGAGGCTGCACTATTTTGTAGGGGAAATCTTTAACAGTTTGCATAGATTTAGCTTTTTTCCTCCATTCCTTTTGAGGCATTATCTACTTCTGCTTTGTTGCCCAAAAAGGCAGTCTCTGGGTTTGCTGGGTAATCCAGTAATTTAGCTTTTACATGATCTGGCAAGTTTTGTTCCTTAAGCCAAGCATGCCTCTGTAATTATAGACCCGAAAGTGACAGTAGCCTCCTGCAAGATGTTTGCAAGGAAAGTAGCGGAAGAACGCTTAACCTGACTGCAGTTGGTGCCGCGATTTTCTTTGATTTGAAGTATTTCCTCAAGTTTTTCTTGCATCGAAAGTTTCTAAGGTATCAAAACCGCATTGCAAAAAGTGAGAGTACGAACTGGTTCTCGAAATGTATTAAATCCTGTAATTTTATGTCTTCACAAAGCACAGTCAGAATCAACAACATAATTTTCTGTTTAAGTAGTCTTACAACATGCCATACTTTTAGCCATGAAACCGAATTTAAAAGCCTCCCAATGGCCAAAAGTAGCAGAAGTGTAGAGCACTTTCTTACCCCATCTGTCTGGCTACAGAATCTCTATCAGAAGGGGTAGGATTTTTTGGCAGCAGTAGCTTTGTAATGCCTTTTGGTCTTTGGGAAAAGGTCTCTGATCTGCAGAAGGATTCTTTGAAGAGGAACTTGAGAGAGTCAGGTACTCTGCAGTACCAGTCAGGTTTTCTGGGAGCTGAGGTTAAGTGCCCGCAAGGCTAGATTCCCAAGAAAAGCATCATCTACAATGTCCAGAACAGGAGGGATAGCTAAAGGCCTGTGTTGAGGTAGTAGTGAAGCAACCCCCAAGCCCTTTTGGGAGTCAGAGTAATCCTGGCTTCCCAGCTGAAATGCTCCTTAAGTGTGTGCAAGGTTTCACCAAAAGAAAAATAATCTGGAGAAGAAGCAGAGGGAATAGAATCCTCTGCATCAGAATCCTGATAAGTAGATAAGGGCAAACTGAATCCAAGGAGCAAAAATATCAGATTCCAGACTTAAAACCGTGAGCAAAACTGATTGAGTCTCTTAGGGGGGGGAGGCTGGCTTCCTAATTAAGGTAATAAAGTGTCTCAGCCATTCTAAGCATTTGTTTTAGGCATATGGGCCTGAGTCTGCGGTTTGGTCGCTATTTTCTAGACGCGGTGTGAGTTTTTGCCCGATGAAAACGATGGCTTCGCTTAATATGAATGTCTGTGGTATTGAATACACCCTCAGAAGCCGTGCCCCAAGACAGCCGCCCAGACCCATCCAAGGTAGAGACATCAAAGCAGGTTCCATAGTCAAAGAAACAACTCGGGCATACCAGACCTCAATGGTCTCGAGGCCTCCGCGATCAGAAGTAGTGGGCATCAGGGGCTACGTAAAGCACCTCCTGAGTACCGCAGACTAGCCACTTATTGAAGGGAAGGCCGGGAAGTTGACAGTTTTGGACCTGGCGCGTCTGTCTCTCGTCTTCTTTAACTTTACTTTTATTGGAATATCAGTAGTCGGATGGCTTGACGCAAGCCATTTCTGGAGTACACAGAAAAGAGTTACAAAAATAGCTGCAAAATCGGCCAAAATAGGTCAACAGTTCGGTGTTGAACAAGGCACAAAACCAACAACCGGGTAATGCGTCATGGTCTGGGCCTACAGGATGGGAGGAATGAAAAATCTCTGTGAGGTATTTGCTTTCCACAGGTAAGACAATTGTTAACTTTACTGACATCGGGTTAGAGCAAGGTGGGTGATTCCCAGCGGGTACTTAGCTTTTGAAGACTTCGGCCCGGAAACTTCAAACCAAAATTTCAGGACTCTGCCGGATCGGCACTTCTGTGAACTGCTAATGTTTCAAGCCGGGCACCGGGCTACGGCAAGAAAGCCTGATGTGGTAATACTGAGGTCATCAGTAGCAGAGGTGGGAATGCATAGATTGTTAGGAAGTTTCAGTTGAATGAGAGAGCATCTATTTTCCAAGCTTTTGGATGGTATGTCCTTGTGAGGAATTTTGTAGATGATGGTTGAGGTGAGAGGCAAATAGGTCTACTTCTGGCCTGCCCCATGTCGAAGTGAGTTGTGTGAAGATCTTCGGATGTAACCTCCACTCGTGTGGGTCTGTGAAATTCCTGCTTAGGCTGTCCGCCAACACATTGTCTTTGCCTGGAACAAACTGGGATTGTAACTGGATGTTTAGGCTCAGTGATTTTTCCCAAAGATGCATTGTCAGTCTGCAAAGGGGTAAGAGTGGGTGCCCCTTGCTTGTTTATGTACCACATCACAGTGGTGTTGTCTGTCCGTATCAGTAAATGGCCTTGCTGGAGTTGGTGTTGAAAGGCCTCGATGGCATGCATTACTGCCAGCATTTCCTTTTGGTTTATGTGCAGATGTGTTTCCTTTGGAGACTATTGTCCTTGTATACACCTGCCTTCCATGTGCACCCCCCCATCCAAGGTCTGAGGCGTCTGTGGTCATGGTCTGTGTTATCTGTGGTTTTTTTGAATGACATACCTGTGTTTGCCTGGCTCACCGAGGCCCACCATAGGAATTCCTTTTGTAGGCATGGAACGAGCAGTATGGTTGTCTCTAAATTGTTGCTTTGCTGAAACCAAATGCTTTTTAGGTACCATTGAAGCTTTCTCATGTGTAGTCTTGCTAATGGAACCAGGAGAATGCAGGATGCCATGTAACCCAGGGCCTGTAGGAATCTCCTTGCAGTCATCTGGGTGAGTTTTGCTAAATCTTTGAAGTAATGAGTTAACTTCTCTTGCTTGTCTTCTGTCAGGTAGGCCATTTGAGAGGCGGTCTAATTTGGCTCCTAAGAAGATTATTTGCTGGGATGGCTGCAGTCTTGACTTTTGGAAGTTGACTGTGTATCCCAGAGCTTGAAGTAATCGTATGACATAGTCCAAGTTTTTTGTCAACATCAATTTGTCATCCGCTTGTATGAGGCAGTTGTCCAGGTACGGGTAAATTTGTATCCCCTGGAGCCTGCAATGAGCAATTACTGAAGCCAGGCATTTTGTGAATACTCTGGGCGCAGTAGATAAGCCAAATGGCAATGCTGAGAATTGATAATGCTCTGGCCCTGCAAGAAATCTGAGGTATCTTCTGCAGCTGTGTCTGATAGGGACATGCAGGTATGCCTCCTTGAGGTCCAGAGTAATCAGCCAAGACCCCTTGCCCAGCATGGGAAGGAGTTGCTGTAGTCTCAGCATTTTGAACTTTGGTACTATGAGAAAGGTGTTTAATGCGGACAAATCCAGTATTGGTCTCCACTGAGATTCTTTTCTTGGAACAAGGAACAGTCTTGAGTAAAACCCCCGGCCTTGTTCTTGTTGTGGAACTCTTTCTATTGCTTTCATCCAAGTCAGCAGAGATTTGCTTGATAGCCTCTGCCCTCTGGTTTTGTGGTAGGTTTAGCATGCCTTGTTTTCTTGGCAAGGTATGAAAATGGAACCTGTAACCTCGATCTATAATGTCCAAAATCCATTTGTCCTTTGTCAGTCTGTGCCAATTTTCTGCAAACAGAGATAATTTCCCGCCCAAGGGTGCTTCTATTTGTTCCCTGGTAGGCGGAAATAGAGGAAAGTCATTGAGATTGTGGCTGTGGGGCAGGTGAAACCCCTGCGTCACTTCTTTGGTTTCCTGGCTGCCATTGTCGTCCCCTGTAAGGACCTCTGTATTGGCCTCTTCCTCGGCCACGTCTGTTTTTACCCCTTTGAAACTTTTCTGGATTAGGAAAGGACCAGTTTTTTGAAGGCCAATTCCTACTGAATCTGGGGGGTTGAACCTGGAGGAAATCTTTCACCGTCTGAACTGATTTCGCTTTTTCCTCGATGGTCTTTAACACATCCTTAGCATTAGCACCAAAAAGCTTGTTCTTTTCCAAAGGTGCATCCAGAAGTTTTGCCTTTACATGATCTGGTAGAGGCTGATCTTTTAACCATGCATGTCTACGAATGACTGCCCCTGTCATAGCTGCCCTACATGAAGCTTCCAGTGCATCATATCCACACTGCAGGAAGTGATTGCTTACTTGCTGAGTGTTATGTACAGCTTCCTGCAAAGCCTTCCTGTCTAAAGGATCAAGAGTGGCCAATGTTTTTTGTAAATCTTCTAACAGGAAATCCTGATATTGTAACATATGAAAAAGGCAATTCAAAGCTCTCATAGATAAGGTAGTGGATGTGTAAACTTTTTTGCCCCATCTCTCTAATGACCTAGCTTCCTTGTTGGAGGGCAATGGATTTTTAGAGGTGGAAGCTGAAACTCCTTTAGGCCCCTGCAAAATAGTTTCCAAATCAGCAGTATGGGCCCTGAATAAACGGGAATGTGTTTCTGGGACCCTGTAATACCTGTCTGGCTTGGCTGGAGCAGGAGGAAGAGAGTCTGGGGTAGCACTAGAGTCAGAATATAAATCATCCAAAACATCAAGTACAGGAGGAATAGCTAAGGGCCTGTGCTGGGGCTTCTTGAGGAAAGTCCGAAAGGCATTTTCTGGAATCAGAATATTCCTGGCCTTGCCAAGTGAAATGTTCCCTCATGGTATGCAGAACTTCCCCAAAAGAAATATCCTCGGGGGGGGGGGAGGCTGAGGGGATGGAATCCTCTGCATCCGAGTCCTCATAGGTCTGGAAGAGCTCTTCCTGGCTATCAGAGTGGACAGAGCCCTCAGAATCTTCATCTGAGGGAATAGGGTCAGAGGGTTCAACCCAAGGCCTTTTATCAGAAGGAGGCTGGGATCCTCTCTCAGGATGGGCCTGTGAACCTCCAATCATAGAAATTAAGTCAGCAGCCATAGACATAATTTGTGTCTCTGGAGTAGGCTGAGGCAAGGTTTTAGTAGTAAGATGTTTTGTTTTGCTGGCTGCCTTAGCCCTAGTGTAGGCCTTAACAGACATGGCCATAGGAGGCCTGGCAGCTCCACGTGCAGGAGTGACCTTGTCTACAGCAATGGTCTCGGGCATTTCCTCGGTTTCGGTATCCGGAGGAAAATCAATAACTGGCGGAGTGATATCCGGAATCGGAGTCGTCGGTAATGCGGTGTCTTCGGTTCGGAGCGGTGGAGACCGTCTCAGAGGGAACCGGAGCACTCGCGCTAGGTTTTGGCGTGGAGTCGGAGGTAGACGCAGGCCGAGGATGTCGGTCCCGGTCTTTTCGTTTCTTGGGAGTTTGCGATGTCGGAAGTTCTGGCGGCATTGTGTAAGCAAATTTTCGCTGAAAAAATCTTCAGCGAACTCCACGGCGCCTGAGAGTGCGCTTGTTGAAGCGAGCACAGGCTACACAGGCCGAGACATCATGGTCTGGGCCAAGGCAAGGAAGACAGTAAGAGTGGAAATCCTTATGAGGTATTTGTTTACCACAAGAAAGACAATTGTTAACTTTTTCAGTAATTTCTGACATCGGCTGAGGCAAGAAAAGGTCCCCAATGGGGTACTTAGCTTTTTTGATGACTTCGGAATCGAAGAATACAGGAGCTGACCGACCGGCACTTGCGAACTGCTTCTGCTTCGGGCACCGCGCGGCAAGAAAGACTGAAGAAAATGGCGTCGGCTGATGCTTATGTACTCCAGCCGCCCTGACGTCGGAGAGAAATGCGACATCAGCCGACATCGGACCCAGACTTTGGAATCCGGCCGACCGAGGGCTGCCTGAGGCAGGACAACCCATATGTTATGACTGCAGTTGCATTCTTGAAGGACATCATGAGCCACAAAGCACCATAGAAAATTATGAAGTCTATATCACATGGGATCATCCATTGCCAACAGTTCAAAAGATAAATGCTAGAAAAGCAGATATAGTGGTCCAAGAAAAGAAGACAAAAGTAGCATTGATCATTGAAATCACCACACCCAGTGACTACAGTGTCCTGCGTAGAGAGAGATACAAAGTCATAAAATATCAGGATTTGCAAGCAGAAAAGTACAGTTGTGTACACTTACCATAAATGTAGATGTTTGAGTGTATTCACTGTTGCAGTCATCACATTTGGGTTATCTGCCTGCAGGTAGCCCTCAGCCAGCCTGAATACCACCAGTCTTTGGATTTCTGCATCGGATGCTGTCACTTCTTCCTTGACATCAGGTTGTCAGGGATATAAAACATGCAGTCAACGTCATTACATCAGTTTTCTTGCCCCAGATGTCAGGTGCCCCCACAATAGGAAGCTATTATATTGTATGGTACACCCCCAGCAAAAAGCAAATACATATGATATAATATATGCTAAACAAGAAGGAAAGGTAGAAACAAGAGAAGTCAGGGGGCTGGAGGGAGGGTAACCAGGACTGCAACAGTGAATACACTAGAACATCTACATTTATGGTAAGTGTACAAAACTGTACTATATTCTTCATGTTTCACTGTTGCAGTCATCATATTTGGGGAGATTCCCAAAGCTAAGGAAGGGAGGAGGAAGTTAAAGAGCATTAGGGCCAGCTATTAATTGCTGCAAGACTGCAGTGGCAAATCCAGCTCTGGATTTAGAAAAGATAGGCAAGTGGTAATGCTTGATGAAGGTATGTACAAAGCTCCAGGTAGCAGCTTCTAGGATGTCCCTGGTAGCGACCCCTCTCAGAAATGCTGCAGCCCTGGGGGAATGTGATCTTATCCCCTGTGGGGTAGGTTATCCATGGTGCTTGTAGCAGAAATGGATACAATGGGCTATCCATTTGGAAATGGTTTGCTTTGAAATAGCCTTGTCCTCTGCCCCTGCAGCAAAGCTAACTAGCAGCTGTTCAGATTTTCTGATTGATTCTATTTGGACAGGACTAAGCCTAAGTAGTCTGTGCACATCCAGAGAGTGCAGTATTCATTCCCCTTTGTTTTGTGGGTTAGGAAAAGGGTAGGCAAATGAATGGACTGATTTAGGGCTACAGAAGACACCACCTTGGGCATAAAGGAAGGATTAGTACTGAGGGAAACCCTGTCCTCATTGAAGATAATGAAGGGTTCCACTGACATGAGGGCCTGTAATTCAGACAGTCTTCTAGCTGAAGTAATGGCTATAAGGAATGCTGTTTTCCAAGAAAGGAATTTCAACTCTGCTGTAGCAGCTGGTTCAAAGGGGGGAAGAATGAGCTTTTCCAATACAAAGTTAAGGTCCCAGGCTGGAGTGGGAGCTCTCCTAGGGGGTTTTAAAATTTTTACCCCTCTAAGGAATTGCTTTAGCAAGGAGTGAGAGAAGAGGGGTGGGATCAGTATTATAATGTGCTGAAATGGCAGAGGCATGAATTTTAATTGATGAGAAGGATAGGCCCTTGTGGAGCATTTCTGTTAAGTACTGTGGAATATGAGGTAAGCTGGGCACCTCTGTGCCCACCCCCTGAACTAGGTTCCATGAACAGTTTCTTTTTCACTTTTCAGCATAGGATTTTCTAGTACTAGGCCTCCTTAATGACATCCAGTACCTTCTTATTGAAGGATGCTAGGGGAGCACCCAAGGAATTAGCCAGGCTGCAAGGTTCAGGGTTTGAAGCTGAGGGTACAGAATCTGGCCTGCCTGCTGGGACAGCAGGGATGGGGTCTGCGGCAGGTGCCATGGTTGTAGCAGTGTCATACTGAGCAAGAGGGGGTACACCAGTGTCGGCGTGGCCAGTCTGGTGCAATCAGTATGGTCCTTGGCTTGTCCTGTTTGATATTTAGTAGGACCTTCGAAAGGAGAGGCAGAGGGGGAAAGACAAACTGAGAGGCTTTCCCAGGTGAAGGACAGGGCATCCACTTTCCAAGCTTGGCTGTGGGGAGTACGTGAGCAGAAGTTGCGCAACTGGTAGTTTTGAGGGGAGGCAAACAGGTCTACCTCTGGAGTTCCTCAAGAGGATGAATATTTTGGAATCTAGTTTCCATTCGTGTGGGTCCATGAGCTTTCTGCTTAGGTCTGTCAGTGAATTTAGTTTGCCTGGCAGGAACTGAGCTTGCAGGTGCACTTGGTAGCTCAAGGCTGTGTTCCACAGACCCATGGCTAGTCTGCAGAGATGGTAAAAGTGGGTTCCTCCCTGCTTGTTTATGTACCACATAACTGTGGTGTTGTCCGTCTTTACCAATAGTTGTCCTGGAAGAATATGGTCTTTGAAGGCTGTCAGAGCATTCTGCACAGATAACATTTCTTTTTGATATGCAGCTGCATCTGTCTTGGGTTCCATCTGCCCTGAATGCACTGCCCTGCCATGTGAGCACCTCATGCATAGTCTGATGCATCTGTTTTTAGGGTTTGGGCGGCAGGGGATAGAGTGAAAGGAAGTCCCTTGTTGTGGTAGCAGGCCTCTGCCCATCAAAGGAACTCTGGCTTCATACAAGGAATGATAGAAATCATTGTTTCCAGGTCCTGAGAATGTTGACACCATAGGCTTTTTAGATACCATTGAAGTTTCCTCATATGCAGTCTTGCATATGGAATTAGTAAAATGCAAGAGGCCATGAACCCCAGGGCTTGCTGTATTTTCCTTGCAGATAGCTGGGGTTTTGTGGCCAATAGTTTGAAGTAGGTTGCCAAATAAACTTGTTTCTCTGGAGTGAGGAACGCCATCTGGGAAGTTGTGTTCAAGCTTGCTCCCAGGAATACAATCTGTTGGCAGGGTAATAGGTGAGATTTCTTTTCGTTGATGGCGTACCCCAGAGAGGTTAGAAGTCTCTTTATGAATGCAAGTCTTGGCTTTCTGCCTGAATAAGACAATCGTCCAAGTATGGGTAAATTTGAATATTTCTCTGCCTGCAAAATGCAATGGCTGGAGCTAGACACTTTGTGAATACCCTGGGTGCAGTAGATAAGCCAAAGGGAAGTGCAGAGAACTGACAGTGCATGGAGCCTGCCCTGAAGCGTAGGTATTTCCTGCAGGATTCCCTTATTGGGGTGTGGAGGTTAGCTTCCTTTAAGTCTAGGGTTGCCAGCCAGGCATCCTTGGCTAGCATGGGAAGAAGCTGTTGCAGAGTTAGCATTTTGAATTCTGGAACTACCAGGAAAGGTGTTGAGAATAGAGAGGTCCAGGATGAGACGCCAGTTGTCTTTTCTGGGTACCAGAAAAAGTCTTGAATAAAAACCTTGCCCCCCTTTGTTCTGCTGGGACAGGCTGAATAGCCTTAATATTTAGAAGAGAGAGAACCAGCTGTTAGGCCTCCGCCCATTGGTTTGGGGGTAGGTCTTGCTAACCATTTGGGGTTGGTAGTGTGTGGAAGTGGAATCTGTATCCTTGGAAAACTATGTTCAAAACCCATTTGTCCTGGGTAATGAGCTCCCAGTTTTTGCATGCAGAGCAAGCTTTCCTCCTAAGGGAGCAGGTAGTTGAGCAGGGTTTGGAAGGGTTAAGGTTAAGTCACTGAGCCATTTTTCCGTAGGGGGTGGCTTGCTATTCCCTGCTTTGGAAGTGGGAGCCAACCACTCTTTAGGTCTGTGCGTAGCCTGAGACTGTAACCTACGTGGTCTGCTATTCCTGGGTTTGGACTAAGAAGGCCTGGAAGATGCTGGAAAGGACCAGTTCTTGGAAGGCCAATGCCTACTGAATCTGGGAGGCTGCACTTGTAGGAAATCTTTAACAGTTTGCATAGATTTAGCTTTTTCCTCCATCCTTTTGAGGACGACTTCTGCTTTGTTGCCCAAAAGGCAGTCTTGGTTTAAGGGGGCATCCAGTAATTTAGCTTTTACATGATCTGGCAAGTTTTGTTCCTTAAGCCAAGCATGCCTTCTAATTATAGACCCAGTGACAGCAGCCCTGCAAGATGCTTCTAAGGTAGTAAAGCAGTTTTTATGAACGTTTAACCTGACTGCAGTTGGTGCCGTTATTTTCTTGATTTTTTTAGTTTTGGTTCTCAAGTTTTCTGTTTATGCTTCTAAGGTATCAAAACCGCATTGCAAAGTATGTTTACCAACTTGTTCTGCAGAATGCATTAAATCCTGTAATTCTTTATGTTCAGCACAGTCAGGAATCAACATAATTTTCTGTTTAAGTAGCTCCATAACATGCTGCTGATACTTTAACATATGAAACCGACAATTTAAAGCCCTAATGGCCAAAGTAGCAGAAGTGTATACTTTCTTACCCCATCTGTCTAAGGCTATAGAATCTCTATCAGAAGGGGTAGGATTTTTTGGCAGCAGTAGCTTTAATGCCTTTTGGTCTTTGGGAAAAGGTCTCTGGATCTGTAGAAGGATTCTTGAAGAGGAACTTGAGAGAGTCAGGTACTCTGTAGTACCAGTCAGGTTTTCTGGGAGCTGGAGGTTAAGTGTCCGGGGTAAGGCTAGATTCCAAGAAAGCATCATCTACAATGTCCAGAACAGGAGGGATAGCTAAAGGCCTGTGTTGAGGTAGTAGTAGTAAGAACTCCCCAAGTCTCTTTTTGGAGTCAGAGTAATCCTGGCTTTCCCAGCGGAAATGCTCCTTAAGTGTGTGCAAGGTTTCACCAAAAGAAAAATAATCTGGAGAAGAAGCAGAGGGAATAGAATCCTCTGCATCAGAATCCTGATAAGTAGATAAGGGCAAATCCTTGGAATCCGAAGGAGCAAAAATATCAGATTCCAGATCTGAAAAATCAGAAAGAAAATCAGATCTAGGTCTCTTAGGGGGGGGGGAGGCTGGCTTCCCTAATTAAGGTAATAAGGTCTTCAGCCATTCTAAGCATTTGTTTTTTAGGCATATGGGCCTGAGTCTGCGGTTTGGTCGTTGGTTTTCTAGACGTGGTGTGAGTTTTTGGCCTGGATGAAAACGATGGCTTCGGTTTAATATGAATGTCTGTAGGCTTGAATACACCCTCAGAAGCCGGTGCCCGCACAGCGGCTCCAGACCCATCCAAGGTAGAGACATCAGCAGGTTCCATAGTCAAAGAAACAACTCGCGGCATACCAGACTCCAAATGGGTCTCAGTAGAGGCCTGCGGATCAGAAGTAGTGGGCATCAGGGGCTACGAAAGCACCTCCTGAGTACCGGCAGACTAGTGACTAGCTTAATGGAAGTGTTGTTGACAGTTTTGGACCTATGCGGTCTGTCTGTCTTTATCCTTACTTTTTTTGGAATATCAGTAGTCGGATGGCTTGACGAAGCCATTTTGGAGTACACAGAAAGAGTACAAAAATAGCTGCAAAAATCGCTCAAAAATGAATAGTTCGGGTGTTGAACAAGGCACAAAACCAACAACAAGGGACATCATGGTCTGGGCCTAAACAAGGGATGCAGTAGGAATGAAAATCTCTGTGAGGTATTTGCTTTCCACAGGTAAGACAATTGTTAACTTTTACTGACATCGGTTAGAGCAAGAAAAAGGATTCCCAGCGGGGTACTTAGCTTTTTTGAAGACTTCGGGTCTGAAACTTTCAAACGAAAATTTCAGGACTCGGCTGACTGGCACTTGTGAACTGCTACTGCTTCTGCTTCGGGCACCACATGGCAAGAAAGCCTGATGTAATGGCGTCGGCTGCATGTTTTATACCCCTGACGACCTGACGTCAAGGAAGAAGTAATAGCATCCGATGCAGAAATCCAAAGATTCTGGTATTCAGGCCGGCTGAGTGCTACCTGCAGGCAGTTAACCCAAATGTGAAGACTGCAACAGTGAAACACGAAGAACATCTAGAGCAATGTGGAAGAAAGATACCCAGATAGTTCTGACAGTAGTAGGGCCAATGGGTCATATAAAAAAAAAAGTCTACAATAATATTTAGATATGTTACCAATACATGTAACTTTGTACGAATTGCAGGAGTCATTACTGGGCACACTGCGGGTGCTGCGAAGAGCACTTTTGGCTGACATCAAAGAGTGAAACAATACTAATTTCATGGACTTGAATCATACTTTGAGTTAGGAATGGGGTCCATGCCAGTCACTGTATTAGAAACCCAAAAAATTTGGAAAAATTAAAAAAAAAAGGGATATTCTGTGGCACAGCCAACCCAAAGGAGACCCCTGACTTTGATTTTGTGTTCAATTTACAGTGTAAAATGAAGGTACAGACCTTGGACCAAGTAGCAGAAGCAGCACATATGTAATCAAGAGGTACCCTGGAAAAGAAAGGTGTAGAAAAAGCTTGGTGAGTAAGCCTTCAGAGATTTGGATGATGACAGGCTCTTTTCTTTGCAGACATGAGAAATGCAGTCAAAGTCAATGGGAGAGTGCTACCTTGGACACTCCCCTCCCCATTTTAGCAGAAGAAAAAGAAATAACTAATCATTATTTGTCTTAGTTTGATGTAAACAGAAATATTGTTGATGGTGCACATCCAGAAAGTGTAGTATGTGTTTGCCTTTGCTAGAAAAATTTGGAAAGAATACTGGAAGACTGATGATTCAGAAGCCCCTTCAGGAAGAACATATGGGTTAGCTCTCAGGGATACAGTCTTTGTGGAAAATCAGATAGGGAGGTTCTGAAGATAAGGCATGGAGCTCAAACTCTCCTAGCAGAAGTGATCAGTTGTCCATGACAAAAACTTCATATCAACTTTGGCTGCAGGGTTCAAAGGGAGGACCTGTTACGGCCTGCAACAAAATACAGACGCCCTGCGTACCAGTCCTGAGTGGAGAGCGAAGAAGGTACTTTATGGAAAGCTTTGGAATGTCTATGGGATGCAATGGGAATGGAATATTCCCCAATATGAAAAGAAGATATAGTGGCAAGCTGGACCTTAAGAGTGGAGATATTAGAAAACTCAGAATGGCCAGAAGAGGGGCTGAAAAGGAGTATAAGTGTTTTGACTGCAGGTCCAGACAGAGAACCGTTTTCCACTTTAACATTTTCCTGGCAGATCATCTTTGAGAAAAAGGTCAAAATGTGAATGACTATGAAGAAAGCTTGGACTGGCTATCCATCACTTGAACTGGAGAAACTATGCAGTTAGCTAGAGGGATTTAATGTCCAGTTAAGGCAACCTCCACTGATGAGAAAGGAGACCTGGAGCTGAAACCAGCACCCAGGAAGGGGGTAACGGATGAGGTGAAAGGAAATCATATAGAGGGCTATAAGGATGACCATGACCTTCCTCGTCAAAGTTATCTGGAAGAATCTGGGTATTACAGGGGGTAGGAGGAAAAGCATTAAGGAGTCTGGAGGGCCAGTTGTGGAACACAGCATCCCTTGATGACTCCCCTCCCAGGGGATCAGAGCAAAATACTTGCTATATTTGATGTTGTGGTGAGATGCAGAGAGGTTGCAGCAAGGACAGCTCCAATTACTGAATATATGCTCTATTATTGAGTTGAGGGAGGAGGACAGATCTGCTTAACCTTTTCACAAGAACACTGGACATCCCATAACTGTGCATTGCTATCAGAAAGCTGTGGGAAGACATAGCCATTACCATACATGCATGGTCTCTTGACATAACAAATGAGATCAGGTTCCTCCCTGTTTGGTGATCAACCAAACCACTGATATGTCTGTTTGGGTATATACTACACCCAAGGTGAGAGTCTCCTTATGTCCACAACACTAGAAGACCCACTCGTCTCAAAAATGCTGATGTGAAGACTGGCCTCTCCTGGGGACCATGTGCCTTTGACCATCTTTCCCTAGAAATGCTTCCCACTGTAGGTAGGAAGCATCTCTGGTCATCGGGGCTTGGGGTGAAAGCAGAAAGTACAGTTGTGAACACTTACCATAAATGTAGATACTCGAGTGTATTCACTGCTGCAGTCCTAACTATTGAGTTATACATGCTGTGGTAGCCCCTCAGTCGGTCCAAATACCAGAGTCAAGGTTTTGTGCATCGGCTGCTGTTGCCTGCTGGGTAACGTCAGGTCGTCTGAGCAATAAAGGAGAACAAGCAATGCCATTACCATACTTTTTCTTGCCTTAACTAAGAAGTCCAATTTTAATAATTATTAGTAGTCCTGGGGTTACAGACCCCCATAGAAATATGTGTCGCTCTAAGGATAGCAGATATCAGGGGAAAGGAGAGAGGGAGGGAAAGCATGACTGCAGCAATGAATATACTCGAACATCTACATTTATGGTAAGTGTACACAAAGTACAGTTTTGTACCTACCATAAATGTAGATGTTCGAGTGTTCACACTGCTGCAGTCATTACACTTGGGTTATCCTGCCGTCAGGCGGTCCCACAGTCGGCCAGAGTTCCAAAGTCTTGGTCCGGCGTCGGTTGCTGTCGCTTCTTCCCTGATGTCAGTGCGCCAGGGGTATATAAGATGCATCAGACGCCATTTTCTTCAGTTTTTCTTGCCCCAGATGTCAGGTGCCCCCAAGTAGGTAGGCAATACATATTGCTAATAAAAAATATACATATAAAATAAAAACAATACCTTCAGTTACAAGCAAATACACCACAAAGGTTGTATAGGATAGAAAGGTATAGATAAGTCCAGCTAGTTTAGAGGGGATGGAGGGAGGGTAACCTGGACTGCAGCAGTGTGAACACTCGAACATCTACATTTATGGTAGGTACAAAACTGTACTATGTTCATCATGTTACACCGCTGCAGTCATTACACTTGGGTAGAATCCCAAAGCTAAGGTTGGGTGGCTGGTCTATAAAGAGTTAGGATTGACTATGAGGCCCTGCAGAACTGCAGTGGGAACTCCTGCTCTGGATTTAGAGTAAAGAGGCAGGTGGTAATGCTTGGTAAAGGTGTGCACTGAACTCCAAGTTACAGCCTCCAAAATTTCCTTGGTAGGTACTCCTCTGAGAAAGGCTGTTGAAGTGGCTGTTGCCCTGGTGGAATGTGGCCTAATGTTATTTGGGACTGATTTTCCATGCTCTGTGTGGCAGTAACGAATACAGTGTCCTATCCATTTGGATATAGTCTGCTTTGAGATAGCCTTGCCCTGTGATCCTGCAGCATATGCTACAAACAGTTGCTCGGTTTTCCTGAAAGCTTTTGTTTTGTCTAAGTAGAAGCGTAGCTGCCTGTGTATGTCCAAAGAATGCAGAAGTTTCTCCCCTTTATTCTGGGGGTTTGGATAAAAAGTTGGCAAATGGATGGTTTGGTTAAGAGCCACACTAGATACCACTTTTGGCATAAAGGTAGGGTTAAGAAACCCTGTCCTGATGAAAAATTATAAAAGGTCCCACTGCCATTAATGCCTGTAGCTCTGAGAGTCTTCGTGCTGAAGTTACTGCCAGAAGCAGAGCTGTTTTCCATGATAAAAATTTTAGATTGGCTGTATTGGCTGGCTCAAAAGGTGGCAGGGTTAGTTTTTCCAAAACGGAATTGAGGTCCCAAGTTGGTGGTGGTGCTCTCCAGGGCGGTCTTATGTTTTTAGCCCCTCTGAGGTACTGCTTTAGCAAGGGATGAGAGAATAAAGGAGGATCCGTGTTGTAATGTGCTGAAATGGCAGAGGCGTGGATCTTAATTGATGAAAAGGACAGGCCTCCGTCTAGCATCTCAGTTAAGTATTGTAAAATCTGAGGAATGTTTGGAACAACAGGGTCAAGGCTTTGAGCCTGGTTCCAGGCACAGAATCTCTTCCATTTTTCTGAGTAAGCTTTCCTGGTGCTAGGCCTCCTGGCCTCCAAAATGACATTCATAACAGCTTTAGAGAGAGGTGTTGCCTGTTTGACTAATGAATCTGCCATGCAGCCAGGTTTAGGGTTTTGAGCTGACCGCGCAGGATCTGATTGTTTTGTTGAGTCAGAAGGTGTGGAATTTGAGGCAAAATCCATGGTGGGCCTTGAGCTAAGTTCCTTAAGATAGGGTACCAGTGATGGTGTGGCCAGTCTGGAGCAATCAGGATCATCTGTAGTTTTTCTTGTCTGGCTTTTAGGAGTACCTTTGAAAGGAGAGGCAGTGGCGGGAAGGCATAAACTTTTAGGCTTTTCCAGCTGAACAAAAGAGCATCCACTTTCCATGCTTGTTTGTGATAAGTCCTTGTGCAGAATTTTTGTAGTTGGCAATTCAGTGGGGAGGCAAAAAGATCCATGTCTGGGCACCCCCATTTTTGCGTTACCATGCTGAAGATTTGTGGATTCAATTTCCATTCATGAGGGTCCATGACATTTCTGCTTAGATCGTCTGCCAGAGTATTATTCTTTCCTGGCAGGAATTGTGCCTGCAGGTGAACTTGATACGTTAGAGCTGTGTTCCACAAGGTCATGGCTTGCCTGCATAGGGGATAAGAATGAGTGCCCCCTTGATTGTTTATGTACCACATTACTGTGGTGTTGTCTGTCTTTAATAATAATTGTCCTGGATGCAGAAGGTCCTTGAAAGCTGTTAGGGCATTTTGAACAGCCAACATCTCTTTTTGATTGATGTGAAGATGCATCTGGTCTGTGGTCCACTTGCCCTGAATGCATTTTCCTGCCATGTGTGCTCCACAGGAGTAATCCGAAGCATCTGTTAAGAGTCTGCCTGGCTGTGGGTAGGGTAAAAGGCTGACCCTTGTTAAGGTGACATGCCTGTGCCCACCATCGAAACTCCAGTTGTAGGCAGGGAATCATTGGTATTACTGCTTCTAAACTGTGAGAGTGTTGAGTCCAAACACTTTTTAGGTACCATTGTAATTTCCTCATATGCAGTCTGGCATATGGTATTAGTAGTATGCGGGATGCCATGAATCCCAGGGCCTGCAGAATTTTTCTTGCTGGGAGATGGGACTTTTTTGCCAGTAATTGAAAATACTGAGTTAGTTGAACTTGTTTGTCTGGCATGAGGTAAGCCATCTTGGCCTTTGTATTTAAGCTGGCACCCAGGAATATAATCTGTTGTGAGGGCACTAGTTTTGACTTCTTTTCATTTACTGTGTACCCTAGAGAAATTAGCAATCTTTTTTACAAACGCCAGATGCTGTACAAGAATGTCCTTTGTCTCTGCTTGAATGAGGCAGTCGTCCAGGTATGGATATATTTGAATTCCTTTTTGTCTGCAAAATGCAATTACTGGTGCCAGGCACTTTGTGAAGACCCTGGGCGTAGTAGATAAGCCAAAGGGCAGTGCAGATAACTGGTAGTGCATTGTACCAGCTTTGAATCTGAGGTATCTTCTGCAATTTTGTCTGATAGGGACATGCAGGTATGTCTTTTTGAGGTCCAGAGTAACAAGCTAAGCCTTCTTGTCCAGCATGGGTAGAAGCTGCTGTAATGTCAACATTTTGAATTTCGGAAATATCTAGGTAAGTATTTAGAATTGAAAGGTCTAGTATGGGCCTCCAGGCCTTGTCCTTTCTGGGGACCAGGAAGAGTCTTGAGTAAAATCCTTGTCCTTGTTCCTGTTGTAGTACGTTTTGAATAGCTCACATATCCATGAGGGCTGAAATTTGTTTTTGTGCCTCTGCCCATTGATTTTGTGGCAGGTCTGGCATTCCTTTTAGCCTTGGTAAAGTATGAAAGTGGAACCTGTAACCTTGAGACACAATATTCAAAACCCATTTGTCTTGGGTGATTGTTTGCCAGTTTTGAGAAAAAAGTGCTAGTTTTCCCCCTAAGGGGGCTTCCAAAAGGGAAGTGCTTGGCGTATGAAGGGGAAAGTCATTGTGACTGTTTCCTGTAAGGTTGAGACTTGTCCTCACCTCCTTTTGGGGTTGAGGTGCCCCACTGTCGTCATCTGTTTGAGCCTTGGGGTTGAGATCTGCCTCTTGGGCGTCTGTATCTGCCTCTCTGTGGCCTGTCTGACACTGGAAAGGACCAATTCTTTTTTGGCCAGTTTCTGCTAAATTGAGGTGGCTGTACCTGTAAGAAATCCTTGACTGTTTGCATAGATTTAGCTTTATCCTCCATTTTCTTTAACACCTCTTCTGCCTTAACACCAAACAAGGTATCATGCTGTAAAGGAGCAACCAATAATTTTGCCTTAACATGATCAGGTAAACTCTGTTCTTTTAACCAAGAATGTCTTCGAATCACAGAACCTGTAACTGCGGCTCTACAAGAGGCCTCTAAAGAATCAAAACCACATTGCAGAGTATGTTTTCCTACCTCTTCAACTGGCATGCAATAAATCCTGCATTTCTTTACAATCAGGAGCTTCTCAGCTTGCAAGCATTTTCTGTTTTAACTGAGCCATTAAATATTGTTGGTACTTAAGCATGTGAAACTAGCAATTTAAAGCTCTTACTGCTAAAGTTGCAGAAGTGTATACTTTCTTCCCCCATCTATCCAAAGCTCTGGAATCTCTGTCAGAGGGTACTGGATTTTTTGCAATGGAAGCCTTAACCCCTTTTGGACCCTGGAAAATAGTTTCTGGATCAGCAGAAGGGTTTTTATAAAGAAACTTGTGAGAGTCAGGGACTCTAATACCTATCTGGCTTGGCTGGTGCAGGGGGCAAAGAATCAGGAGATAAGCTGGATTCAGAGAAAGTACAGTTATGTACACCTACCATAAATGTAGATGTTTGAGTGTCTTCACTGTTGCAGTCATGACTGTAGGGTTCTCCCCTGCCGGCAGGCAGCCCTCGGTCGGCCAGAATCCCAAAGTCTGGGTCCGGCGTCGGCTG
This sequence comes from Protopterus annectens, assembly GCF_019279795.1. Taxonomy (NCBI): domain Eukaryota; kingdom Metazoa; phylum Chordata; order Ceratodontiformes; family Protopteridae; genus Protopterus; species Protopterus annectens. Next base: position 1,099,927,841 of record NC_056737.1, read on the forward strand.
TTCAACCTCTGACGTCAGAGCGCCAGGAGTATAAAGCTGACAGCCGACGCCATCTTCTCCAGTTTTGCTTGCCCCAGATGTCAGGAGTCCCAAAATGAAAAAGGTCCCATAACCTTTGCAAATACACCTCAGACGAATGGTGAAAAAAAAAGGAAATACACAAAAGTAAAAATAAGAGGGGACAGGAGGGAGGGAAACCCAGACTGCAACAGTGAAGACACTCGAACATCTACATTTATGGTAGGTGTACACAACTGTACTATGTTCATCGTGTTTCACTGTTGCAGTCATGACTGTAGGGTAGAATCCCAAAGCTGAAAGAAAGGGAGGTAGTCATAAACAGGAAGGGGCGGCTAAAAGGCCCTGCAAGACTGCAGAGGCAAAGCCTGCCCTAGACTTAGAGTAGAGAGGTAGATTGTAGTGCTTAGAAAAAGTATGCACTGAACTCCAAGTTGCAGCTTCCAAAATGTCCTTGGTAGGAACTCCCCTGAGGAAGGCCGCAGAAGTGGCAGCAGCTCTTGTGGAATGAGTCCGTATACTCCCTGGGATTTGCTTTCCATGGTGAGAATAACAAAATCTGATTCCATGAGCAATCCATTTAGAAATGGCCTGTTTTGAAATGGCTTTACCTTGGGAACTTGAAGCATAAGAAACAAACAATTGTTCTGATTTTCTGATGTCCTTGGTTCTGTTCAGGTAAAAACGTAGTTGTCTGTGTACATCCAAGGAATGCAAGATCCTTTCCCTTTATTTTGAGGAGGGAAAAAGGTTGGCAAGTGGATAGTTTGATTTAAAGCCACTTTGGAAACCACCTTAGGCATGAAGGTAGGATTTGTCCTCAGAGATACCCTGTCTTGATGAAAAATAATATAAGGTTCCACAGCCATAAGAGCTTGTAACTCTGAAACTCTCCTGGCAGAGGTTAGGGCTAACAGGATAGCTGTCTTCCAAGATAAAAACTTGATATCAGAAGAGGCAGCAGGCTCAAAAGGAGGCAAGGTTAGTTTTTCCAAAACATAGTTGAGATCCCAAGCAGGAATGGGAGGAGATCTATGAGGTCTTAAGTTCTTAGCTCCTCTGAGAAACTGTCTCATGAGCTGGTGGGAAAAGATGGGAGAGTCCGTATTATAATGAGCAGAAATAGCAGAGGCATGTATTTTAATGGAAGAAAAAGAGAGACCCTTATGTAAGAGATCTGTCAAGTAAAGTAAAATTAAAGTAATGTTAGGAAGAAGAGGATCAGAATCCTGAACCTGCATCCAGGAACAAAATCTTTTCCATTTTCCTGCATAAGATTTTCTAGTGCTAGGACGTTTGGCTTCTAAAATGACATCCATAACCTGCTTGGGTAGTAAAGAAGAAATCAAAGGCCCTGGATTAACCAGGCTGCTAGACTGAGAGTTCTGACATGAGTGTGTAGAACCTGACCCTGATGCTAGGACAGAAGGTTCGGAGACGGAGGTAAAACCCAAGGGGGCTCCAGACATAGGTTTTTTAGAGTTGGATACCAAAACTGCCGAGGCCAATTTGGAGCCAGCAAGATTATCATCTTGGGCTTGTCCTGTTTTATCTTCAATAAAACCCGTGGAAGAAGAGGAAGTGGCGGAAAGGCATATCCCGAGAGGTTCCTCCAACTGAATGACAGGGCATCCACTTTCCAAGCTTCTCTGTGGAAAGTCCTGGTGCAAAAATTCTGTAACTGATGATTGAGATGGGATGCAAAGAGGTCTATGTGAGGACATCCCCAGACTGCTGTTATCATCCTGAATATTTTGGTGTCCAGCATCCACTCGTGTGGATCTCAAAGGTTTCTGCTCAGACTGTCTGCCAGGAGGTTTTGTTTCCCTGGTAGAAACTGAGCTTGAAGATCCAGATTGTAAGCTAGAGCTGTGTTCCATAGATTCATGGCTAGTCTGCATATGGGGTAGGAATGAGATCCCCCCTTGCTTGTTTATGTACCACATAACTGTGGTGTTGTCTGTCTGTATTAGTAGTTGTCCTGGTTGTAAAAGATTTCTGAAGGCCAATAAAGCTTTCTGAACGGCTAACATTTCCTTTAAGTTGATATGCAGGTGCTTCTGATCCTTTGTCCAAAGGTCCTGCAGACAATTGCCCTCAAAATGAGCTCCCCAAGCATAATCCGAGGCGTCCGTGGTTAGAATATGAGTGGCAGGAGGCAGACAAAAGGGTTTCCCTTTGTTTAGTGCACAAGCCCTGGACCACCAAAGAAATTCCTTTTAAAGGCAAGGAAGGATGGAGATCAGTATGTCTAAACTGTGGCAATGTTGAGACCATACACTTTTTAGGTACCACTGTATTTTCCTCATGTGTAGTCTTGCATATGGTAGGAGAAGGATGCAGGAGGCCATGTAACCCAAAGCCTGCAGGAATTTCCTTGCAGATAGTTGAGTTAGAGTTGCGAAGGTTTTGAAAGTTGAAGCCAGCTGTAATTGTTTTTCGGATGTCAAAAATGCCATCTGGGTTGTAGTGTTTAGAAGTGCACCCAGAAAGGTCATCTGTTTTGATGGTGTCAAATTTGACTTTTTTATGTTTACAGAGAATCCCAGGAACTTGAGGAGGTTCTGTACAAATTCTAGATGCTGGAGTAAGACATCCTGTCTGCCTGAATTAGACAATCGTCCAGATAAGGGTAAATTTGAATTCCCTTGAGTCTGCAGTAAGCTACTACTGGAGCAAGGCATTAGGTGAACACCCTGGGCGCAGTAGACAATCCAAAGGGCAGCGCAGAGAATTGAAAGTGCCTCGATCCGGCCTTGAACCTGAGGTATTTTCTGCGATCCTGCCTGATGGGAATGTGTAAACATGCCTCCTTTAAATGCAAAGTTACCATCCATGCATCTTTGGACAGCATTGGAAGTAGCTGCTGTAGAGTAAGCATCTTGAATTTTGGAATCTCTAGAAAGGTGTTCAAGACCGACAGATCCAGAATGGGTCTCCATGAGTTTTGCTTCCTTGGGACTAGAAAGAGCCTTGAGTAAAAACCTTTTCCCATCTCTGAAAGAGGAACCAGTTCTATGGCATTCACAGCCAAAAGAGCTTCCACCTGGTTTAAGGCCTCCGTCCATTGATGTTTTGGAAGGTCTGGCCATCCGCTTGGCCTTGGCAAGGTATGAAAATGGAATTTGTAACCTCTTAAAATCACATCCAAAACCCATTTGTCTTGGGTTATTTGAGTCCAATTTTGATAGAAAAGAGAGAGTTTTCCTCCGAGGGGGGCTTCCAGGCAAGACGTTCCTGCAGCCCAACAAAGGGAGTCATTGAGTTTGTTTCCTTTGAGATTGTGACCTGTCCTCTCCTCCCCTAGGGGTGGAAGCAGTCCACTGTCTTGGTCTATAAACAGCTTGTGTTTGAGGCCTCCCTCTGGAGTGTCTATATCTACCCCTCTGAGGCCTGTCTGAAGAGGGAAAGGACCAATTTTTTGAAGGCCAATTCCTGCTAAATCTAGGTGGCTGTACTAGTAAGAAATCTTTAACTGTTTGCATGGATTTCACCTTATCCTCCATCTTTTTAATCACTTCTTCAGCTTTAGATCCAAACAAAACATTATGTTGAACAGGAGCATCCAATAATTTAGCCTTTACTTGTTCAGGTAAATTTTGTTCCTTTAGCCATGCATGTCTTCTAATGACTGTGCCAGAGGCCGCAGCTCTACAAGAAGCCTCCAAGGCATCAAATCCACAGTGTAAACCATGCTTCCCAACCTGTTCAGTGGCATGCAATAAGTCATGTAATTCCTTATCATCTGCACAAACAGAAATGGAAGTAAACTTTTGTTTTAAGACAGACAAGAGAAATTGTTGGTATTTAAGTATATGAAACTGACAGTTTAAAGCCCTAATGGACAAAGTAGCAGAAGTGTACACCTTTTTGCCCCATCTTTCTAAGGATCGAGAATCCTTTTCAGTAGGAATGGGATTTTTGGCAGAAGCGGCCTTAACTCCCTTAGGACCCTGAGAAATGGTTTCAGGGTCAGCAGTAGGGTTCTTGTATAAAAACTGATGGGAATCAGGAACCCTGTAATATCTTTCAGGCTTAACAGGAGCAGGAGGAAAAGAGACAGGTGTTAAGTTAGCCTCCGAAAAGGCATCATCCACAATATCCAAAACAGGAGGGATAGCCAGGGGTCGATGTTGGGGAAGAAGAAGAAAATCCCTCAGTCTTTTCTCGGATTCCGAATACTCCTGTCCCTCCCAGTGGAAATGTTCCCTCATTTCATGCAAAGTTTCTCCAAAAGAGAAATCCTCAGGAGGAGAAGCTAAAGGAATGGATTCTTCAGCATCAGAATCCTCATAAGGAGGGAAAGAATATTCCTGATCAGAAGAAGAAACTAAGGAAACAGAAGCCTGATCAGAGGAATCATAATAAACATCCTGCCTTGGCCTTTTGTCTGGAGGGGGATGTGAACCCCTAATCATAGTAAGTAAATCCTCCGCCATCTTGAGTAACTGTTTCTGTGACTTGGGAGCTGGTTCAGAAGAGGCCTGTGTTGAAGTCTTTGGTTTAGAAGGAGTCTTTGCCTTTGTCTTTGGCTTTGCCTTTACTACAAGCTGAGTAGGCCTGAAAACCCCTTCGGAAGCCGGTACCTGCACAGCGGCTCCGGACCCATCCGAAGGAGCATTGTCCGAAGGTCCTGCAACAGAAATATTTAAAGGCCTGGTTGGCTCCTCATGAGAGTCCGTTTCGGCCGTCTATTCTGAAATGGCCAATGACAGGGGCTGCAAAAGCGCCTCACTGACGACAGCCGAACCTGAAGCTGGCTCTGCATGTGCGCTATCATCAGATTTGGACCTCGGAGGCCTGTCTTTATCCTTGCGACGTTTGTGAACTCCGGTAGCCGGAACCGTATCCGACGACATTTTGTAGTTAAAGTGCCTACCGAAGTAATGAAAAGCAAAATCATACCTTCGCTTAATTGTACGTTGATTGAATCTAGCACAAAACAGACAACTAGCTATGTCGTGGTCAGGGCCTAAGCAAGGAATACAGTAAGAATGAAATCCTTATGAGGTATTTGCTTCCCACATAAAATACAATTATTAACTTTTTCTGACATCGGAGTGGAGCAAGAAAAAAGTTTCCCCAACGGGGTACTTAGCTTTGAGTGGAGAAGAAAGTCTTCGGACCGAAGTATAAAGAAAAATTCGTCAGGAGTCAACCGACTGGCACTTGCGAACTATCACCGCATGGCAAGAAAGACTGAAGAAGATGGCGTCGGCTGTCAGCTTTATACTCCTGGTGCTCTGACATCAGGGAGCATGGTTGAACAGCTGACGCCGGACCCAGACTTTGGGATTCTGGCCGACGAGGGCTGCCTGCCAGCAGGGGAGAACCCTACAGTCATGACTGCAACAGTGAAACACGATGAACATCACATCATCCACAATATCTAGCACAGTTGGAATAGCCAGGGTCCTGTGCTGAGGCAATAAAAGTAAATCCCTGAGCCTTTTCTTGGATTCTGAGTAATCCTGGCTTTCCCAATGGAAATGCTCCCTTATGGTATGTAAAGTTTCCCCAAAAGAATAATCCTCAGGCGGAGAGGCTGAAGGAATAGATTCTTCAGCATCAGATTCCTCATAGGGGGGTAGAGAGTATCCCTGGTCTGAAGAGGAATCAGAGGAAATGGAAACCTGATCAGAGGAATCATAGTCTGCATCCTGCCTAGGCCTTTTCTCAGGAGGGGGATGGGAACCCCTAATTAGAGTAATGAGGTCTTCGGCCATTTTAAGCATCTGTTTCTTAGGCATGGAGGACTGTCCAGGAGAATGCCTTTCTTGTTTCTTTGTCTTTAATGGTACTTTTGTCTTGGCTGTTGTTTTAATGGCAAGTTGTGAAGGTCTGAAAACACCCTCAGAAGCCGATGCCTGCTCAGCGGCTCCGGACCCATCTGAGGGAGTAGTTTCTGTAGGCCCAATACCTTGAGTTTCCAGAGGCCTAGTTGTCTCCACATGGGAGTCAGAGGCGGCCTGTGGCTCTGAGGTAGCGGGTGTCAGGGGCTGCGAAAGTGCCGCACTGAGAACCGGCGACTGGCCTAGAAGAGGTTTTGTCATTGGTTTTGGACCTCAGATGCCTGTCTTTATTCTTGACCTTGCGTTTTTTCGGTATTGCGGTTGTCGGTTGATCCAACAGCATAGTATAATTGAACCTTTGGCCAAAGTAGTGCAAAGCAAAAGCAAAATCAAAATATCTTTTTATAGTGCATTTGTTAAATCTAGCACAAAACCGACAACTAGTGACGTCGTGATCTGGGCCTAGGCATGGAATACAGTAAGAGTGGAAGTCCTTATGAGGTGTCTGCTTCCCACAAGAAATACAATTATTAACTTTTTCTGACATCGGTCTGAGGCAAGAAAAAAGTTTCCCCAACGGGGTACTTAGCTTTATTGAAGACTTCAGATCTGAAATTCGACTTCAAAAATCTCAGGAGTCGGTCGACCGGCACTTGCGAACTGCATCTGCTTCGGGCACCGTGCGGCAAGAAAGACTGAAGAAAATGGCATTGGATGCATCTTATATACCCCTGGCGCAATGTCAGGGAAGAAGCGACAGCAACCGACGCCGGACCAAAACTTTGGAACTATGGCCAACAGCAGGACTGCCTGATGGCAGGATAACCCAAGTGTAATGACTGCAGCAGTGTTTCACTGCTGCAGTCCTAACCATTGGGAAGATTCCCAAAGTTGAGAAGGATGGAAGGTTGATAGAAACTTGAGATTGGGTGAGCATGCCCTGCAGAGGCAAACCCAGCCCTAGCTTTTGAAAATAGATGCAGATGGTAATGTTTGGTGAAGGTCTGGACTGAAGTCCATGTGGCAGCTTCCAGGATGTCCTTTGTGGATACCCCTCTAAGGAATGCTGTGGAAGTAGAGGTTGCCCTAGTGGAATGGGTTCTGGTGTACCTATGGAGTGGTTGTCCATGCCAGGAGTAGCAAAATTGGAAGCAGTGTGCTAACCATTTGGAAATGGTCTGTTTGGATATTGGGTTCCCTTCTGTCCCTGTTTTAAAGCTGATCAAGAGCTGGTCAGTTTTCCTGAATGTCTTAGTATGATCCTGATAAAATCTGAGTTGCCTGTGCACATCCAGAAAATGCAGTATCCTTTCCCCCTTGTTCTGAGGTTAGGGAAGAAGGTGGGCAGGTGGATGGCCTGGTTGAGGGTAACATCCAAAACCACCTTGGGCATTGAAGGAGTGATTGATTCTCAAGGGGATCCTATCTGTATGGAAAGTGAGAAATGGCTCAATGGCCATTAAAGCTTGAAGCTCTGACACACTTCTGGCTAAAGTAATAGCCAGGAGAAAGGCAGTCTTCCAAGAGAGGTACTTTAGTCCTGAGGATGCTGCCAGTTTGAAGGGAGGCAGAGTAAGCTTTTCTGAAACATAGTTCGGTCCCAGGCGGGGTGGTCTGTCTTCTGGGAGGCCTGATATTTGTAGCTGTTCTGTATCAAAGCGCGCCGAGATGGCGGAGGCATGGATCTTTATGGAGGAGAAGGAGAGACCCTTATTAAGAAGCTCAGCAAGATAACCTAGAATAAGAGGAATGGAGGGCAGATGCATGTCTGCTCCCTTGGATGGGCTCCAGGAGCAGAATATTTCCATTTTCCAGCATAAGACTGTCTGGTGCTGGGCCTTCTGTGATGATGTCAAGGACTTGCTTGCTCAGCATAGATTCTTTGGTTTTGGTAGAATAAGGCATGCTGAGAGCTTGAGTGTCTGAAGGTCTGGGTGCAGCACTGCCCCCCCCCCGGGAAAGCAGGTGAGGTATCAGAGGTAGCTGCCAGGGGGGCTGGTGAGATAGGCTGCGCAATAGTGGGTACCAATGCTGTCTGGGCCAATCTGGGGCAATGAGTATCGCTCTTGGTTTTTCCTCCCTTATCTTGATCAATATTTAAGAATGAGAGGTAGAGGTGGAAATTAGAAGTTATGTACCTACCATAACGTTCCATGTTAGTTGTCTTCTCTCGCCTTCTTTCTTGCTGGATGGGTTCGGAGCCGATCCTCGGCTCCGACTCGGCACTTGCTTAGCTTGAGAACTCCTTTTACCAGCTCGAGGCAACCCTATATCCCATGATGCAAGGCGGGACTACCTCAGATCTCGTTTGGTAGCTAACATACCCTGCTAAGGACTAACCTAATATAACTAGGAAAACCAAGTTCATAATAAAGGAGTCCTCTAATGAAGGCTCAGGAGGAAACAACCTGAGAAGAGGAAACTCTTCAAGATCTGTCCAGGCCAGGGGGAAGGAGGGAGGGGCGCAGAAAGAAGGCGAGAGAAGACAACTAACATGGAACGTTATGGTAGGTACATAACTTCTAAATGTTAAGTTGTCAATCTCGCCTTCATTCTTGCTGGATGGGTCCGCGTCCCTAGCACCTGTATCCCGGGTGGCTCAATGGAACAGACTCTTGAGAACTGTGGAACCAAAACTGTCCCTGTCCCTAGAGGCCAAATCCAATTTGTAATGAGAGACAAAGGTATGAGGAGTGGCCCAAGTAGCTGCTGCACAAATGGTATCAATGGGTAGTCTATCCTGAAAAGCTGCAGAAGTGGATAGACTCCTGGTTGAGTGTGCTTCGGTTTAGAAGGTAGTTGCTTGCCTCTGAGCGAATACACGTAAGAAATGGTGGAAGACAACCATCTGGATAAGGTCACTTTTGATACCGGAAGACCTTTCCTGTTTTCTGCATAGGAGACAAATAATTGGTCTGATTTCCTGAATTGTTTAGTTCTATGCAAATAGTACCTGAGCTGACGATGGACATCCAAAAAATGAAGCTTTTGCTCCGCTTTGTCAGAATAATTAGGGAAAAAGACTGGTAAATCGATAGATTGATTAATATTAGTTTGAGAAACAACTTTGGGAAGAAAGGACGGATTTGTTCTCAAGGATACCCTGTCCTTGTGAAAGACCAAGTAAGGGGAATGGATGCACAGAGCTTGAATCTCGGAAACCCTTCTTGCTGAAGTGACAGCCAGTAAAAATATAGTTTTCCAGGTCAATAATTTCAATGAACATGAAGCAGACGGTTCGAAGGGTGGTAACATTAAGGATGCTAACATTAAATTCAGATCCCATTGTGGAGGAGGATGTTTTATTGGCGGCTTCAGGAGGAACTCCTCTCAGAAAGGCCTTGCATAGTCTATGTGACATAATGTTATGATCTTGCAAGCCAACATGATACTTGGAAATAGCAGCCAGTTGAACTTTTACTGTAGATGAAAAAGATCCTGACTGAAAAACTTCAGCCAGGAAATCTAAAACAGAATGCACAGGAGCAGTAAAGGGATCAATATTTCTGGAATTTGCCCAAATGGAAAAACGTCGCCACTTGCTAGCATAAACGGTTCTGGTGGACGACTTCAAAGAAGCCACTAAGATATCTCTGACCGGATCAGATATCATAGGAAGCCTGGCTAGGGAAGGAAGTGGAGCAACCAAGCAGTGAGGTTGAGAGAATGAATGGCCCGGTGCTGTTGACCCGACTGGTGGATCAAAAGATCCGGAACTGGGTCCAGATGCCAGGGCTGCACCAGGAGGTGACGATGCAGAGACAGAAACCAAATTTGTCGAGGCCAGTAAGGGCAGATGAGAATCAACTTGGCCCTCAAAACGGTGGCTTTCTGAATGACTTGTGGAATCAAGGGAAAAGGAGGAAAAGCGTACAGAAGTCCCCAGGGCCAATCCTGGGTTAGAGAGTCTCTCAGGGGTTGGCCTGGTAGGGGAAAGAGGGTGAAAAAGTCAGGGCACTTGTTGTTTTGGGGTGTAGCAAAAAGATCGCAACAAGGTGTGCCCCACTTCAGAAAAATCTGGTCCACTATAGATTGATTGAGAGACCACTCGTGAGGCATGAGAATGGATCTGCTCAGCCTGTCCGCCAAGAGGTTGGACCTGCCGGGGATGTGCGTTGCTATCAGAAACCGATGAGAGGAGATTGCCCATTGCCAAAGTCTGAGAGCTTCTCGACACAACGGATAGGACCTGGTCCCGCCCTGCTTGTTGATGTACCAGACCACGGACATGTTGTCCGTTTGCACTGCAATAGTCCCCGTGGGAAGAAAGTCGTTGAGGGCTTGCAACGTTAAAAGCACCACTCTCATCTCCAGGACATTTATGTGCAGATGGTATTCTATGGGTTTCCACGTCCCGTGGACCATCCTGCCCTGATAATGCCCCCCCCACCCGATCAGAGAGGCATCCGTAGTAACTGTGGCAACCGGAGGAGGGGGAACAAATGGTTGGCCCTGATGAAGAAGAGGGGAAGATATCCACCAGTTCAGATGAGTCCTGCACGATTGTGTGACTAAGATTTCGTGACTCATCGGAAGACTGTGGAACGACCACTGAGTGAATAACATCCACTGCAGAAGACGCATGTGGAAGCGAGCCAGTGGTAGAAGAACAATGGCCGCAGCCATAAGACCTAGAACCTTTAGTATCAATCTGGCTTTGACTTTGCTGCTCTGCAATAAAATCCGAACGTATTTTTGGATGTCCAGAATTCTCTGATCTGTTAGTCTGGCTAACATTTTGACGGTGTTTAATTCTGCGCCTATAAAGGTGATAGATTGGCAAGGCCGTAGAGAAGATTTTTCGAAATTCACTGAAATTCCCAAACTCTTGCATAGCTGCAGAGTGTAGTCTCTGGTCTGAAGAAGCTGACACCTGGTGGTGGCGGAGAGGAGCCAGTCGTCTAAATAAGGAAACACCTGGAATCCTTGACGTCTCAGATGAGCTGTGACCACTGCCATGCATTTGGTAAACACTCTGGGGGCTGAAGTGAGGCCAAAGGGCAGGGCTCTGAATTGATAATGACTGGTCCCTAGCCGAAAGCAGAGAAACCTTCTGGAGCGCCTGTGAATCTTTATGTGATAGTACGCATCCTGAAGGTCTATCGAGCACATCCAGTTGTCCTTGCCCAGAAAGGGCAGAATGGACTGAAGCGTGACCATCCGGAATCTTGCCTTCTTGACAAATCTGTTTAGACTGCTCAGGTCTAATATTGGTCTCCAATCTCCCGTCCTTTTGGGGACCAAAAAGAATCTCGAGTAGGCGCGGATCCTACTTGGTCTGCGGAACAGTCTGGACGGCTCTTTTTCTAGGAGCTTTGAAACCTCCTGTTCTGCCAAATCCCTTTGACCGGGTGAGATGTCTGGAAGGGATTGTTGAGGCAGGATACCTTTGAAGGGGATTTTGTAACCCTCGGATATGATCGACTGTACCCACATATCTTGTGAAAGGGAATGCCAGGCTACTGGGTACAGCGAAATCCTTCCCCCGATTGCCTCCAAGAGTGGACAGTCGGGCAACACCTCAGGGGTGCTGAAAGGGCTTCTCAGGAAGAGACTCCCTGTTGCCCTGGTTCTGAGGACCCCCTCTGCCCCTAGGACGGCGTATTATTGTTACCCCTCTGCCTCTGGGGGTAAACTGACCACGTGTGTCGGCGCAGCTCCTTGGGCTTTATGGAACCACATCTTCCTCCCTTCTGACCCTTGGGATAGGGTCTAGAAGGGGTGGAAAAATGGACTCCAACGGCAGAAAGAGTTTTGCCGTCCTGCTCACACCTGGTCAAGGTTTCCTTCACCTGAGGTCCGAACAAAGCCGAACCATCAAAGGGGGTATTGGTGAAGGACGCCTTAAAGGGGTCCGCAAAATTACAAAGCCACATCCAGGCTTGACGTCTAAGAGCCACTCCTGTGCCTGCGGCCCTGGCCGCTCCATCGGCTGCATAGGATATGAGCCGCATGGAGGAGTTGGTTAAGGAATTCAGGATTGCTAGCTGTGAGGCAATCTTTTCTTGAGCCCCAGCAGCAGAAGGATCCTGGACCACTTCACCTAGTTCCTTGAGAATATCTCTTTGAAGCCTGGTGAAGTGACAAAGGTAGTTCAGCGAACGCATAGCAAAGGTCGCTGAAGAAAACATCCGCTTTCCATACCTGTCCATGGTCCTAGAATCTTTGTTAGGAGGATGGACAGGTACTGAAGGATCCGCAAGTTCCTTCTTGGTGGCCGCCACCACCATAGAATCCACAGAGACGCCCTTGGAAAGAAACTGCTTGTCTGTAGGGGCCGTAATAAATTTGGATGGTCTCCTGGGGACAGGTTCCACAGAATCTGGAGCTGCCCACGCCTTCCGAGCCACTACCTGGATAAGTGGGTCAAAAGGCGGAGACACCCAGGAGGTGGAGGGTCGGGATCCAAAAGCCTCCAGGTATACCGACTCATCCTCGGAGGGGTCAATGGAGGGCCAATTCCCCCTCTGTTTGAGGAGCTCAAGGATGTCTGAAAAGGAGACATCCTCAGAGGGGGATCGTGGGGAACCCTCCGACTCATCTAAGTTGGTATCAGATGTAGTAGACTCAGGGGAGTGCGTGTGTTTCCTCTTACACGTCCTCTTCCGAGGGGGTTCCCCTGCAGGGTCAGGAGAAACCTCGGAAGAGGAAGATATTCCCAATGGGGAAACCTGGGGCGATGGATCCCTGGGCCTGAGAGCAAGAGGCGTCTACAGGCACCGAAGAGGGAGGAGCTAGAGGGATGGACCGTTGACCTGGCTCAGGTGCCAGGACACTCCTCATCACCTCAAAGGCTCCCCTCCCCGGGAGGCTGGAATATTCCCGTTCCGAGGAAATAGGAATTCCCGGCTCCACTGAGAGGGAAGGCTCCGAGGCGATGTCGGTGCCGAGCTTACCAAAGCGAAGCCCGAGAGGGAGGCGGGTCGGACAAGGGTCCGATGCCACTAGCCCCCTCGGAGCCGACAAGGGAAACTCGACGACCGGATCCCTCCAAGGAAGGTATCAAGGAGGAGATCGGGCCGAAGGCAGCGGAGCCGAAAAAGGATGTATCAGCTCCGGCGCCGACACAGTCGCTGTCCCGAGAAGCTCCGGCTCCGAACTCTGGTGGGGAGTCGGAGGAGGAAGTTCAAGGGGTGAAGCAATAGCCGAAGTCTGCTGAGATGGGCTATGGAGCATTTGGGCCAGTGCCTGCGACTTCAACAGCCTGCTTACCACCCTCTCTAAATCGTGGTCAGACAGCCTGGAAGATCTCGAAGATCGGCTCCGATGACTCCGCTCCGACAAAAGAGGAGACCCCGGAGCCGAGTGGATAGATTCCAAAGAAGGGGACCGAGATCTCTTCTTGGATGAAGTCATCGGAGCCGACGTCCTCTGGGTTCCAGATGGAGCCGAAGGCTTCTCGGCTCCGATACTGGATAATATGTCGGCTCCAGCCGGAGCCGACAAGGCAACAGCAGATTGGGTGTCGGAACCGACCCTACCTGAGAAGAAGAAAGATAGTCTCCGGCCGGAGCCGATCTCGACTCCGAAGGAGTCGGAGCCACCGGGGAAGGCTTGGAAGCTGTAGCCTGACCCTTAGATGGCTTGGAAGGTTTACTGGACCCAGGTTTAGTGGGTGAACCTTCCGGCTTTAGTAAGCCACGGAGGATTAATTTATTCCTCCTTTCCTGCAGGACTCGCTGGCTAAAAGAGTGACACAAAGCACAGGAGTCCTGCAGGTGTAAAGGCCCCAGGCAGTAAACACAAGAAGTGTGACCGTCTGTCAGAGACATTTTCTGACAGCATGAGTCACACTTCTTGAAGCCCGAGACCTTTACCTCCTTAGACATAGTCCAAGAAAAAGAGTAACAAAAATACTCACACACACACCCCAAAACAGTCACACAATTAATCCCACAAACACAGATAGGGATTAATAAGGGAGGCCTAGGCCTAACTGAAAATTTTTAAACTTTTTATAAAAAGTAAAAGTTTTTAACTATATGGGGAATAGGGTGGATTGTAAGAACACTACACACTATAAAATAGGAAAAGGGGAAGATAAACCCTGACTTAAGCTATTTGAAAGACTCAAACTTACCTCAGCTGGCAAAAAAGGAGACCTCTTCGCAAAGCGGCAAACGAGATCTGGGGTAGTCCCGCCTTGCATCATGGGATATAGGGTTGCCTCGAGCTGGTAAAAGGAGTTCTCAAGCTAAGCAAGCGCCGAGTCGGAGCCGAGGATCGGCTCCGAACCCATCCAGCAAGAATGAAGGCGAGATTGACAACTTAACATCACATATACCAAGGGAAGGTCAGGGCATCAACCCTCCAGGCCAGGTGATGGTAGCCCCTGGTGCATAATTTCTGTACATGGTGATTTAAATGAGAGCCAAAGAAGTCCACCTGGGGGGGGGGGTCTCCCATGTGTGGGTAATTTGCAGAAGAATGTCTCTGTGGATCTGCCATGTGTGTGGGTCCAGCAGGTTTCTGCTTAGGTGGTCTGCCAGGGTGTTGCTGATGCCCTATAGGTATTGAGTTGTAAGATGTAGTCCCATGGATGAGGCTGCTAGCCACAGGTTCATGGCTAGTCTGCACAGGGGGTAAGACTGAGTCCCTCCCTGTTTGCTGATGTACCACATGACTGTGGTGTTATCTGTTTTTATGAGAACCACCTCTGGTATGAGGTAGGGCTTGAAGGATGCCAGAGAGTTTTGCACTGCTATCATTTATTTTTGGCGGATGTTCAGGGGTAGTATTTGTGCATCCCAGAGACCTTGGGCACATCTGCCTTCTAAGTGGGCACCCCAAGTTATATCCAAAGCATCTGTAGTTATTGTCTGGTCTCATGGACGGAGGGTGAATGGAAGTCCATTGTTCACAGGCCTGGGCTCACCAGAGGAACTCAGATCTTATGAAAGAGATCACAGGCAGGGAGGTGTCAAGAGGTTGAGTGTTGACACGATAGGTTCTTTAGGTACCACTTAATTTTCCTCGTGTAGTCTGGCCAGAGGTACCAGGAGGATGCATGAGGCCATGTACCCTACAGCTTGCAGGAATTTCCTGGCAGAAAGCTGGGTTTGGGAGGCCACAGCAGTGAAGCATTTCGGTATGAAACTTTGTTTTAATGGGGACAGAAAGGCCATTTGCTGTTGTCCAGTAAGGCTCCCAGAAATATGATTTGCCTGGTAGGTGTCTCTTTTGATTTCCTTTTAATGAGAGGTGCTGCAGGAGAAGTTCCTTGCAGTCTGCCTGGATGAGACAGTCATCCAGGTAAGGGTGAATCTGTGCATTGTTTTGCCTGCAAAAGGCAATGGCAGGAGATAGACATTTGGTGAATACCATGGGAGTAGTAAATAAGCCAAAGGGTAAAGCAGAGAATTGAAAATGTAGTCATCCTGCTCTGAAGCGCAGGAATTTTCTGCAGGATTCCCTTATCTAAGGTGACCATCCATGCTTTGTTTGGCAACAATGGTAGAAGCTGTTGTAAGGTAAGCATTTTGAATTTTGGGATTACTAGGAAAGTACTGAGAAAGGATAGGTCCAGGATGGGATGCCAAGTTCCCTCTTTTCTGGGAACAAGGAATAGTCTGAAATAGAATCCTTTCACAACTTGTTCTGGAGGTGCAGGTTCTACTGCCCCCAAGGATATTAGGTTTTGCACTTGTTTAGTGCTTCTGCCCACTGGTTTGGAGGTAGGTCTGGGTACCCTCTTGGAGATAGTAGTTCTTGGATATTGAATTTGTATCCCTGAGCAATGATTTTTAAGACACTGTACCCCTGAGTAATGACTTTTAAGACCCACTGATCTTTTGTTATAGAGTTCCAATTTTCTCGGCATAGAAATAGCTTTCCTCCTTGCTTTTGGTGTGGTGGAGGCAGGCAGAGATGGGAAAGGTAGTCAATTGAGAGTTTTTTTTCCATACAGGGCTGCTTTTGAACTCCCTGCTCTAGTGTTTGAGGGAGGCACTGTTTAGTTATTTGCTGGCACTGAGTTTGAGTCCTGGTGGGTCTGTCACTACGGGTTTTCCCCTGTGCCTGCCTGTTTGGTGCAGGAAAGGACCAGTGTTTAGAGGGAAAATTTTTGCTGAACCTAGCAGGTTGTACCTGAAGAAAATCTTAAAAAAAAACTACCCTTGAACTCATTTCATTGTACCTTTGTTTCTGAGCTATTTTAATGCCTCAAAATCACTTCAAGTGCTTTTTTTACAATTTTAATGTGTTTCTCTCAAAATGGTGGATGATGGGGGCTGCCTTGGTGACATGGTCTTATTTTCTTGCCTTCCTTCCTTCTTCCCAGAATACATTTCAAGTCCTCTTTACATGACTCATGCCAGACATAAGGAAGTGGTGCTGTTTTATAATGGCAGCACTGTGAAGCACTGCCATCTAAACAGACCGTCTGTAAAAGAGCTGCTTCTCTGTTTACCTAACTGAGCCTCATTTATCTGTCTGCTAGAGCTTGTTCTATGCTATAAATAGCTGTTAGCTACCTGCAACAAAAGAAAGCAGATAAAAACAGTTTTTTGTAAGAGGAGTCTTTTGTAGTCCTAACAAACTTGATAAACCCTCTCCCATACTCTCATGCTGAGGTGTGAAAACTCTCACTGCAGTAAATAATCCTTGCTGTACATTTACAAGTGACAAGTAGTAGGACTCTAAACTTAGCAAAGAAAATAGCACCAGCTACCCGATAAAGAACTGGCTCTCACAAAACAATTGGATATAAAGAAAAACAGGCTGAGCCAGTCACCACGGCTGATATAAATCCACTTTAATTGTAGAGACAAAAAGTAAGCACTTTCATGATCCTCTCGACCCCTTCATCAGACTCAAATAAAATCCTTTCATACACCTACTTTTATACACTCAATAATCAATTAAAAAAAGAAGTTATGTACTTACCATAACGTTCCATGTGAGTTGTTCATCTCACCTTTATTCTCAATGATGGGTTTGGAGCCATCCCACAATGCACTGCTGGAATTACCTCAGATCTTGTTTGCTGCGAGTAACAGTATATATATATATATATATATATATATATATATATATATATATATATATATATATATATATATATATATATATACATACACACACACATACACACCATTTTATTTATTTCTACCAAGAAACACTTCCCGAAGGGGAAGAAGAAATACTGAATAACCAGGATGGTACTAACCTCTAAGTCAACAGTCAGCCAGGAGGGGGAAGGAGGGAGGGACGTGAGAATAAAGGCGAGATAAACAACTCACATGGAACGTTATGGTAAGTACATAACTTCTTTATGTGAAGTTGTTAAATCTCACA
Source organism: Protopterus annectens (assembly GCF_019279795.1). NCBI lineage: Eukaryota > Metazoa > Chordata > Ceratodontiformes > Protopteridae > Protopterus > Protopterus annectens. Next base: position 1,099,944,946 of record NC_056737.1, read on the forward strand.
GTTTATTCTCACTGATGGGTAGCATCCCTAGCACCCTCAGTCTTGGGTGGCTCATGGAAGTATGTTCTTCAGTACAGTGGAACCAAAGGAAGACCTGTCCCTGAAAGCCTTATCTACTTTGTAATGCATGATAAAGGTATGAGGCTTAGACCAAGTGGCTGCAGCGCAAATATTGTCAAGGGGCAATTTAGCTTGAAAAGCAGATGTAGAAACGGCTCTGGTAGAATGAGCTTTAGGTTTGTGTGTCAATGGCATGCTCGCATTCTCAAACAAAGGATATACAATCTGATAACCATTTAGATAAGGTTGTTTTAGCCACTGGATTGCCTTTTCTGGCTTCTGAGAAGGATACAAAAAGTTGATCTGATTTTCTAATATCCTTAGTTCTGTCAAGATAAAATCTGAGCTGTCTGTGTACATCAAGTTTGTGCAGCATGTATTCCAATTTGTTAGGTTGGGAAAAAAGACTGGCAGCTCAATGACCTGATATTTGATTCAGAACAGACTTTAGGTAAAAATGAGGGGTTTGTTCTGAGAGATACTCTATCAGCATGGAAAATCATGTAAGGTGGTCTGATAGATAATGCTTGAAGTTATGACACTCTGCGGGCAGAAGTAATGGCCACTAGAAATATAGTTTTCCAGGATAAATATTTGAGATCACAAGATGATGCTGGTTCAAAAGGGGGAAGAATAATTTTAGACAGCATAAAGTTTAAATTCCAGAGAGAGTAGGGAATTTTGATAGGAGGTCTCATGTGAAGAACACCTTTAAGAAAAGTCTTAGATAATTTATGGCCCATAGCATTTGAGCCACCAAACCCAAGGTGAAAATTTGAGATGGCAGCTAACTGGACTCAAACTGTAGCAGCTGCTGCCCCTTCCTTAAAAATCTTTGCCAAGAATTCTAAAATGGACGATAGCGGGGCTCGGAAAGGGTCAATTTTCTGTGTGTTGGCCCAAATTGAGAACCTTTTCCATTTACTGCCATATAATTTCCTGGTAGATGGCTTGTGAGAAGACAAGAGAATTTGTCTTGTATCTTCTGAAATTGAATGAAGCCTGGCAATTAGGGGAAGTGGATTAGCCAAGCAGTCAGTTTCAGGGACTGCAGTGAAGGATGAAGGTCCCCTGATGGGTGCGTCAGAAGGTCCGGAACTGGGTCCAGGATCCATGGATCTTCCAACAGATGATGGTGGAGAAACAGGAACCAAATCTGTCGAGGCCAGTAGGGGGCTATGAGGATAACAGTCCTTCCCAGTGATTTTGCTTTCTGTCAAAATCTGGGTATCAATGGGAAGTGTGGGAATGCATAAAGGAGACCCGGGGGCCAATCGTGTAGAAGTGCATCTCTCGGGGATGACCGGAAGGTGGTACTACGGCAAAGTAGCTTCTGCATTTTGAATTGATGTGGCTGGCAAAGAGGTTGCAGCAAGGCTGGCCCCATTTGCGGAAAATCAACTCCGCAACCTGTTGTTTGAGAGACCACTCGTGAGGGAGCAATATCGCCGTGCTTAGCTTTTCCACTATCACGTTGGATTTCCCCGGGATGTGCGTTGCTAACAGAAAACACTGGGATGACACAGCCCATTGCCAGACCCTGAGGGCTTCTCGACAAATGGGGTAAGACTTGGTTCCGCCTTGCTTGTTCAAGTACCAGACTACTGACATGTTGTCCATCTGAATTGCAATAGTTCCTAGAGGGAGAGAGTCCTGAAAGTACTGTAACGCCAGAAGTACTGCTCTCAACTCTAGAACATTGTTGTGCAGATGTGATTCTTGATCTGTCCATATGCCTTGGGCAGTCTTTCCCTGAAAATGCCCCCCCCCCACACCCTATCAGGGAAAAGTCCGTGGTCACAGTGGCTACTGGAGGGGGGGGAACAAAGGGTCTTCCGAATGTGACATGGAGACGTCAACCGCCACCGAAGGTCTCTCTTGCAAGAATCCGTGATAAGAATCATGTGGTGCATCGGTAGTTTCTGGTAAGACCACTGAGCAAAGAGGAGCCATTGAAGAATTTGCATATGCATCCTTGCGAGTGGTACAGCCAGGATTGCTGTCACCATCAAACCTAGCACCTTCAAGACCTCTGCTGCTGTAACTTTGTTCTTTGACACCAGTGAGCTGACATGTTGGCGAAGAAGTGAGACTCTTTCGATAGGAAGATGTAGAGTGGTAGTTGAGGTATCTAACTCTGCTCCTATAAAAACGGTATGCTGCAATGGTGATAAGGCAGACTTTTCGAAGTTGATTGTAATGCCTAATTGATAGCAGTGTCAGAGTGTATTGTGTTGCCTGAGTCAATTGATGCCTGGTGGTAGCGGTGAGGAGCCAATCGTCTAGGTATGGAAACACCTGGAATCCTAGACGTCTTAAGTGAGCCGTGACCACTGTCATGCATTTGGTGAACACTCTGGGGGCTGTAGTGAGACCAAAGGGCAGGGCTCAAAACTGGTAATGATCGTCTCCCAGCCGGAAATGCAGGTGATCTCTGGAGCATCTGTTCATCTTTATGTGATGGTACGTGTCCTTGAGATCTATGGAGCACATCCAATCGCCTTTCCCTAGGAAGGAAAGAATGGACTGAAGCGTGACCATTCGGAACTTCTCTTTCTTTACAAACTGGTTGAGTCTGCTGAGGTCCAAGACAGGTCTCCAGTCCCGTTTTCTTTGGTACCAAAAAGAATCTTGAGCAAGTTCCGAATCCAACTTGGTCTGCTGGGACTGGTTGGATGACTCTCTTTTTTCTTGCAATCTGTGGACCTCTACAATTGCTTGTTGCCTGAGACTGGGTGGAACATCTGGGATTCTGTTTACAGGAAAGAGAGGGGTAGAGAATGGTATAAAATATCTTCTGGAAATGATGCTTTGTACCCATGTGTCTGATGTTATGTTTAGTCAGGTTTCTGGGTACAAAGACAAGTGACCCCCGACTGCCTCCAGAGCCGAACAGTCAGGCCCTCTTTCAGGAGCACTGGTAGGGTTGACCGGAGAAGTGACCCCTGTCACCCTGTTGCTGCGGACCCCCTCTGCCGCAGGGCGGCATCTTCCGTTATAACCCCCTCCCTCTGCCTCTAGAGGGGTTTTCTCCACGTGTGTCTTGAAAGGCTCCCTGTGCTTTTCGGAACCACATTTTCCCTCCCCTAGGGCCCTTCGGGTGGGGTAGAAAAACGGACTCCAATGGCAGATAAGGTCTTGCCTTCCTGCTCACACCTGGTTAAAGTTTCCTTTACTTTAGGCCCAAACAGTGATGAGCCATCAAATTTGAATAGGGTGTTGATAAAGGAAGACTTAAAGGGTTCTGCAAAGAAACAGAGAAGCATCCAGGCTCGTCTTCGAAGAGCAATGCCCGAATTAGCAGCTCTACTCGAACCATCAGCTGCATAGGATATGAGATGCATGGACGAGTTTACCACTGAGTTTAGGGTAGCGAGCTGGGCGTCCACTGTGTCGGCCATCCCTGCAGCTACCGTACCCTGAAGAATATCTCCTAGCTCTTTCAGGAGATCTCTTTGTAGTCTCATAAAATGGGTTAAATAGTTCAGTGATCGCAGAGAAAAAATCGCTTAACTAAACATGCATTTCCCATATCTATCCATGACCCTAGAATCTCTGTTAGGAGGATGGATAGATGTGGATGTCTCAGACGCTTCCTTTTTGGTAGCTGCAGCTACCACCATGGCATCAACAAGCACTCCCTTTGTCAAAAATGGCTTGTCCACTGGGGCAGACATGAATTTATTTGGCTTGCGAGGAACAGGTTCCATGGCCTCTGGTGACTCGCACGCCTTAAAAGAGATCAGTTCCATGAGCTCGTCGCAAGGCGGAGACACCCAAGAAGTGGAAGGTTGAGACCCAAAAGCCTACAAGAGCATGGACTCGTCCTCAGTAGAGGTCTTGGACTGCCAATTGCCCCTCTGACTAAGGTCCTTTAGTATCTCTGCAAAGGAGATATCCTCAGAGGGGGATCGAGGGGACCCCTTCTGACTCATCCAAGTCTGTGTCAGATGTCAGAGACTCCTGTGGGGAGACTAAGTGCCTCCTCTTGCACAGTCTCTTCCTGGGAACCTCCTCAGTGGGGGGGGATCTCGGGAGGTCTCAGAAGAGCAGGGAACGCCCTTTGGGGGTACTTGAGGCTCAGGGTCTCTACACTTAGGGGGACCGGTAGACGAAGAAGCAGACAGGAGCTTGAGGGAAGGCCGAACCGATGCTGACGTTGTCTTTGGAGACAGAACTCACCTCATAGCATCAAAGGCACCATGGCTCTGACGAGGAGGAGTAGACAGACCCGGAAGTACCGTCCGATCCTCCCGCACCAAAACCATGGGCTCCAAGCCCGAGGTATGAGCCGAGCTCATCCGAGCCGAAGCCCCGAGAGGAAGAGTCGGCACCAACAAATCGGTCCGACTATCCTCCCTAGACCCAATGGAGAGCATCGGCTCCTACAGTCCTCGGTCAGTGCCAAGGACATCAGAGTAGATGGAGCTGATAACAACGGTGCAGGTATTGGCTCCAAGGGTTCGACAATCATCGGTTTAGTTTTCTTTGGCTCCGAGAGTCCAGTATGGCTCGGATGAGGAGTAGACAACTCTGGTTCCACAGTCTTCGGCACTGACGAGCTGGTCGGGGCCAACAACAATTTGGCAAGTCCTGGTGCCTGTAAAAGCTTCTGCACTAGCTGATTCATGTCCAAATCTGAAAGGCTGACTGAGGACTTAGATGAATGCACTGAAGGTACTGACTGGAGCAGAGGAGAAGAGGGAACCTCAGAGACCGGCTCCAATACTGAGAGCTGGCTCCAAATCAAAGGTACAACTCGGTTCCGAGGTCTGTAGAACCAATGACCCTCCCTCTGAAGTTTTTGCCTTTTTTGCCACTTTGGGATCTGAAGATTTTGTGGATTTGGAGGATGTGCTAGTACCCTCATGGCTTCTCAACACCTCAGAAAAGGAATGCTGCAGTAATCCCCTGTCTATTAGCTTCCTCCTTCTCTCCAAGAGGACTCTTGAAGAAAAAGAATGGCAAATGCTGCAAGTGTCTTGGAGGTGCTTAGCCCCCATACAGTAGACGCATTGAATGTGTTCGTCAGTGACGGACATTTTCTGCCCATAATCTGGGCATTTCTTGAATCCTGATTTAGGATGGGACTTTTCCTTGTCATCCGACATAGTAAAGGTAAAACAAACCAGTATACTGCAAAAAACTAATACAGTAAAGTCCTTACTCTACTTGTAAAGACCCACAAAGCAACTAAGCCCAACCCAGGCACTATCTAGAACAATTAACTATATTTTACAAATACAGGGCTAGAGGCCCACAGAGAAAAACTCTATTAGAAAAGAGATTAATAACTCTAAATAGGGCTAAAAGGCCCACACAAAACAACTAAGCCAACAGGGCACTAACTATCCGAAATAAGAAGTTATGTACTCACCATAACGTTCCATCTGAGTAGGTATCTTCATTTGTCTGCAACCTTTGGGATATGGATCCGATCTCGGATCCGAGCCGGCAAATTCTATCATAGCATAGATCTGAGCTCCTAGCTCCTCCCCTTACCCATAATCCCCTGCCTACCCTGACTGACCTCAGATCAAGTTTGCCCCATAACACAGCTGATAAAAGTGTCTCAAAGGGAACATATGCTAATAACCACAAGAACAATCATTTTGGTCAGGGGGAAGGAGGGGGGGATGGTTACAGACAAATGAAGATACCTACTCAGATGGAACGTTATGGTGAGTACATAACTTCTTAATCTGAAGTAGGAACTTCATTTGTCAGCAACCTTTAAGACAGAGTCCCCAGCTACCTAAATCTTGGGTGGCCTTCATGGAAGGATATTCCGGAGCACCGCAGAGCCAAAGGACGCCCTACCTCGGGAGACAACATCAATTTTATAGTGGCTGATAAAGGTGCGAGATGAAGCCCAAGTGGCTGCGGAACAAATGTCATCCAGTTGAACCCTAGCTTGAAAGGCCGCAGATGTGGCAATGGCCCTAGTAGAATGAGCATGGACTCCTTGAGGTGCAGGCCTTCCCGAGCTCTGATATGCTAAAAGAATACAACTCGAGATCCATCGAGAGAAACTTTAGAAACTGGCTTTCCGAAATTACTTTTGGCAAAGGAGATAAACAACTGATCGAATTGCCTATGATCAGCAGTTCTATGGATATAAAAACGTAGTTGTCTGTGTACGTCTAAAGAATGTAGCTTGTACTCTCCTTTGTTTTGAAAGTTGGGGAAAAACACTGGAAGATTGATAGATTGATTGATGTTCGCTTCTGAAGATACCTTAGGTAGAAAAAACGGATTGATCCTGAGGTAAACCCTATCCGGGTGAAAGACCAGATATGGTGGTTTGACACAAAGAGCTTGCAATTCCGACACGCTTTTGGCTGAAGTTATGGCCACCAAAAAGGCCGTCTTCCAAGAGAGAAATTTGAGATCAACCATGGCCGCCGGTTCAAATGGGGGACCAGACAAGGCCTGCAAGACTAAGGATAAATCCCATGGAGGTACCACCTCTTTGACTGGAGGCCTAAGGAGGAAGGTACCCTTGAGGAAGGTCTTACACAGTTTGGAAGTGATAAGAGGGCCAGACTCTTGCCCCATGTGATAGTATGAGATTGCTGCAAGTTGTACCTTGACTGTGGAAGAACTAGCCCCCTGGTGAAAGAGAGAGGTTAGAACAGACGCTATCAGGGCTGTAAAAGGGTCTAAACGACGGTGTTCTGCCCAAATGGTGAAGCGTTTCCACTTACTTCGATAAACCTTCCTGGTGGAAGGCTTGTGAGCTGCTACAAGAATGGCTTTGACAGGTGATGAGATCCCGGGAGTCCTTATGAGGAGTGGAATTGGAGCAACCAAGCAGTCAGCTTGAGGTTGACCAGGTTCGGAGTCGGAAGATCGAGAGGGTGAGAAATGAGATCCGGGAGGGGATCCAGAATCCATGGTGGATACACTAGGTGAGACCATAGGTAAGGGAACCACGTCTGACGAGGCCAGAATGGGGCAATGAGGATCATCTTGCTCCCCAACTGCCTGGCTTTCTGTAATAACTTCAACATCAGGGGAAGAGGAGGGTAAGCATAAAGCAGACCGGGAGGCCTCGCATGAACTAGAGAGTCTCTCGGGGACTCCCCCGGAGGGGGCATCAGAGTGAAGTAATTGTTGCATTTGGTGTTTGAAGGAGAGGCAAAAAGATCACAACAAGGTTGCCCCCATCAGGCAAATACTTGCTCTGCAACTCGATGGTTGAGAGACCATTCGTAAGGAGTCAGGATAGTACGACTGAGCCTGTCCGCTAGAATGTTGGACCGTCCCGGAATGTGCATTGCTATGAGAAAGCGGTTGGTGGAAATCGCCCATTCCCACACTCTCATGGCCTCGTGGCAAAGGGGGGTAAGACCTGGTTCCCCCCTGTTTGTTGATGTACCAGACGACCGACATGTTGTCTGTCTGTACTGCAATTGTCCCTACCGGAAGAGAATTGTGTAGTGCCTGCAATGTCAAAAGCACCGCCCTCATCTCTAGGACGTTGATATGCAAAGAGGACTCTACGTCGTTCCACGTGCCTTGGACTGTCCTGCCTGAAAAATGCCCCCCCCACCCCAGACGAGAAGCATCCGTGGTCACTGTGTCGACTGGCGGAGGTAGTGAGAAGGGATGTCCCGTGTGGAGATTGGGAGACTGGAGCCAGCACACCAGCGATCTTCTGTAAACCTTGCTTAAGGAAATGGGGTGAGACAGGGGGTTGCGAGACAGGGACCATTGTACCTGGAAGGTCCACTGCAGGACCCTCATGTTCAACCAGGCCAATGGCAGCAGAGGGATTGCAGCCGCCATTGATCCTAGGGCCCTCAGGACCAATTCCGCCGAAGGAGTTTGCAGTTGAAGGATGGCCTGCACATGCAACATCAGGTTCCGAAGCCGATATGGAGTCAAGAACGCAAGCATCTGTCTTGAATCCAGTCTCGCCCCTATAAAATCCAACACCTGTGTAGGGATGAGAGAGGATTTGGTCATGTTGATGGTTAATCCTAATGGTGGAGCCAGACTGAGGAAATAATCCCTGCATGAACAAAGTAGATGCCTTGTTGGGGCCGTAAGGAGCCAGTCGTCCAGGTATGGAAAGACCTGAATTCCCTGGAGTCTCAGGTGGGCCGCTATTATCGCTAGGACCTTGGTGAACACCCTGGGGGCTGAGGTGAGGCTGAAGGGGAGGACCCTGAATTGAAAGTGACTGGCTCCCAGCCGGAAGCGGAGAAACCTCCTGGAACGCCTGTCCACTAGAATGTGATATTACGCATCCTTGAGGTCTATGGAGCACATCCAGTCGTCCTCCCGCAATAAGGGGAGGACGGATTGCAATGTGACCATTCGGAACTTTTCTTTGGGTACCGCCAGGTTTAGGTGAGAGAGGTCGAGGATGGACCTCAAGTCCCCTGTTTTTTTTGGCACCAGAAAGAACCTGGAGTAAAACCCTGATCCGACTTGATCTGGGGGGACGGGCTGGATGGCTCTTTTTTGCAGAAGCTGCTGAATTTCTGCAGCAGCCGCCTCCCTCTGACTGGGCGGAACGTCGGGGAGGCCTCTGATTCTGGGGGTTACGATAAAGGGAATTTGGTAACCTCTGGATATAATACGAAGCACCCAGCGATCCATTGTTATGGACTCCCACATTGCTAGGTGCCTCGAAAAACACCCCCGACTGCCTCCAGAGTGGAGCAGTCGGGTAACCCCTCAGGGGTTCTGCGTGGGCCTCTCAGAGAACGGTTCTCTGGACCCAAAATTCCTGGGACCCCCTCTGCCTCTGGGGCAGCATCCTCCATGTCCTGTTCTGCCACGAGAGGACTGGTTGTCCTGAGCAGACTGGGATTGATGCGATTTTCGGAACCACATCTTCTCACCCTTTTGGTTCTTGGAAAAGGACCTCTGGGGCACAGAGAAGCGGACTCCGATGGCAGACAAGGTCTTCCCGTCTTTCTCGCTCTGGACAAGAGTGTTGCGAACGGTTTTGCCGAACAGTGCAGAACCATCAAAAGGGGCATTCGCAAATGACACCTTAAAGGGTTCCGAGAAGTCACAGTGACGGAGCCAGGCCTGTCTCCTCATGACAAGCCCGACTCTGCCTGCTCTAGTGGCTCCCTCCGTAGCATGAGACAACAGCCGCATAGAGGTGTTAGAGATAGAGCAGAGGGTGGCCATTCGGGAGGAGTACAGATCCTTGTCTCCCCTCCGACATGGACCCTGGGGGGGGAGCAGCGTATTCTTTAATTAGATCCCGCTGCATCCGAATAACGTGTGCCATGTAGTTCAAGGCCCTCATAGAGAAGGTCGCTGAACTGAAGGCCCGCTTCCCAAGACGGTCCATCGCGTGAGACTCCTTGCTCGGAGGATGAACCGTGGGGCTCTCCTGAGGCAACTCTTTCTTGGTGGCTGCAGCCACCAACATGGCATCCACAGGGGGACCTCTGCTCCAGTGTGATCTCTCTGCAGGGGGGCTCAAAATTTTATCTGGGCATTTGGGGATTGGCTCTACGGTGTCCGGTTCCTTCAAAGCCCTAGAGGATATGAGATCCACCAGGGGGTCGGGTGGAGGGGACACCCAAGAGGTAGATGGTCCTGCCTCAAGGAATACAGACTCATCAGAGGAAGCCTTGGGGGCAGACCACCCACCCCTGATTTTGAGCATTTCCATGATGTCTCCAAAGGAGACATCCTCGGGGGTGATCTAGGGGAGCCTTCCCCTTCATCCAAGTCCGTATCTTCGGTGAGACTCTCAGGGGAGTCTATGTGCCTCCTCTTGCACTTTGCCTTGTGAGGAATGTCCTCGGGGGGGCTGTCCGAGGAGTCCTCACGGACTGTATCTTGTTCCACTGGAACTCCTAGAGGCGCTGAGTCAAGCTGCCACGAGGGCCGGATGAGGGGAGCCAGGACCAGATGAGAAGGAGTGCGGGAGGGAGCCGAAGCCAGGACCGGAGGCCTGGAAGCACTCGACAGTGCCCTCTCCACCGCAACGAAAGCCGAGGGGGAGCCGCTGTCTGAAGGATCCGAGATCCAACTCCCACTCGGATCCGAAGCGGGGATCGGACCCGGCGCCGAGAACGTCGGATCCAAAGGACCAGTGTGCTCCGACCGTGACGGAGCCAAAAGCACACCGAATCCCTCGGATCCGAAGCTCGGCCCACAGCTCCGAGAGGTCGGATCCGACAAACTTGAGGGAGCCGTCGGAGCCGACGTGCCCAGCACGGTCGGCTCTGACCTACCCCCAGATCCAACGTGGCTCGGCTCCGAGCGCTCCGAACCCGGAATGCGGGTTGGAGAAGGAGCAATAGGGGTGAAAAAAGGCGTCGAGCACCCCCCCCGGAGGGGGGTGGAGGCAAGAGCACTCCCATCTGCATCTGGGCCTGGATGAATCTCCTCATCATCCGGTCCATGTCTGCATCTGACATGCTAAAAGTGGACCTAGAAGAGGCCACCGAGGCAGACCTGGAGTGCCGCCTCAATGACCTTGACGGGGAAAGGATCACCTCCTCCTCGGGTCCCGCGGAGAAACAACGGGATCGGATCTGAGGAGGAGACCGAGAAGCCCTCTTGGCGGGCGGGGCCGATGAAGAGTCATCGGCCCGCCGCTTAAGGTGCTTCTCCCGCCGCTTCTCTTTCCTGGACTCTCTATCCTCTGGAGCCGAAGCGGGAGGTTGAGTCCCGGTCGGAGGGAGGCAGGAGTGACCGCTACTGGGGGGGTAGCAGGCACCGAAGTACCGGAGGCCGAAGCAGAGTCTAGGGGTAAAAGGCCCGCCAGAACCAGCTTTGACCTTCGATCCTTGAGTGCCCTGGGGTTGAACGCCGCACAAATCGCACAACCCGAAGAGAGGTGTTCAACCCCTAGGCACCTAACGCACCGAGTGTGGCCATCAGCCGGTGAAAGCTTGTGACCACACTCGGTGCATTTCGAAAAAAATGGCTTTAGGGGCCTCCGACATTACTAAAGTAAAGCACACTCACTAGGCCCCTAACACTCAAGTCACACACACACGCTACGACCAGCGGGGGAGGGAGGAATATTTTAAATTAAAATTTAAGCTGAGAAGCTAAAATAAAATAAGTTTAGTGTTAAGGATAAACCTACCACGCACACACAATCACTCAATCAGAAAAGAAGAAAGAAAACTTTTTCCTCACAAAAACGCCAAGAGCTCTGGAATCTAGCTGTTGCTTGAAGAGCGGCAAACTAGATCTGGGGTCAGTCAGGGTAGGCAGGGGATTATGGGTAAGGGGAGGAACTAGGAGCTCGGATCCGAGATCGGATCCGTATCCCAAAGGTTGCTGACAAATGAAGTTCCTACTTCAGATCTATAGATTCTATTATTAAAATTTTTAAACACTAACACACATCTATATGAAGATATCGAAGACAAAAAAAGTTTTTTTTTATCAAAACCTGCTGTTTTTTTCTAACAAATGGTCTGAGCTAGCTGGATCACAGAGATCTCTCTTGCCACGACAAACTAGATCTGGGGTAATTCCAGCAGTGCATTGTGGGATAAGGGGCTTGGTATCAAGCTACTGGCAAACCTTGAGCTTTGCTATCGGCCGTGTTGGAGCCGAGGATCAGCTCCGAACCCATCAGTGAGAATAAACGGTGAGATTTAACAACTTCACATCATTAATTAAGATCAATTATTCAATAATGCATACTAAAACTTCATTTAAAAAATAGTAAAAAGTATAGCAAAAAAATACATTTGTCTGATAATAACTCATTAATGCTTAAGTGTCCTAGCTTTTAAAAAGGGTTTCAGGGACACTGCCTCATTAATCCCTGGAGAGGTATGTGCATTCAATCTGAGTATCCATCTTTGCTCTGCAAGCTCAGCCCTGTTTTTTATGTCCCCACCCCTCATTCCTTCCTGCAGAATCTCTAGAACAATAAATTTAAAGGAATGCTGTCTGCCCTTAGTTTCTACATGCTTAACAAGAGTATTTGTTTCCTTTTTATTGGAAATATCTCTGCAGTGCTCCTGTATGTGTTCCTTTAGCATACAACTAGTCTTTCCTATATAATAAGCATTGCATATTATGCAGAAAGCAAAATGCACTATTTTTTGTTCTGCAGTCAGCATACTGCCTAGCTTGTAATTCAAAGTGCAGATCAGGGTGGATATATGTGGTACATGAATGAATATACTTGCATGCTGAACAGTTCCTGCACATACAAGTGCCTTTTCTTTCAGATAAATTGTTCAGTCTATTACTCTTGTTGCCATAGCACAGTTGACATTTAAGGGACCTCTTATTTTTAAAAGCAAAACTAGGTGCATCTTCTTTAAAACCATCCAGGTCTCTAATAGTTTTCAAGATGTTCCAATTTCTTTTAAATACTTCATAAAAAATACTAATGTCACTGCTAAAAGTAAGGGGGAATCTTAAATTTACCATCATTACTGCCATTCACCTGTGGTGTATTATTGGCTCCCTCAGGAAAAAAAGGGTCTACCTCTGGTGTTTCTTTCTCTCTTCATTTCAACTACATATTTATCATGATTTACTATCAAAAATTCGAAAAAAAAAAAAAAAAAAGTGTACGGAACTTCGAATTTTAACATCAGAAATTAACATTTCCATATGCACCTAATGTTCAAAACTTTTAGTTATGTACTCACCATAACTTCAGATGTTTGGGATCCATCTCGCCTACATTCTGAACTGATGGGTTCGGAGCCGATCCCTCGGCTCCGACTCGGCACGCTTATGCTATAGAGCGAGGCCTCTTATTGGCGGAGCTATCTTTATCCCAGGATGCACCACCACTAATCCCCCAGATCTTGTTTGTCCGCATTCATGCACACATGCACAACATGATTATATAACATTGTTAGATGTTTCAAGATGAAACAACAGGATTCGGACCTTCTGATATTCTCTGATCTCCAAGGAAGGGGGAAGGAGGGTGGGTTATTAGGAATGTAGGCGAGATGGATCCCAAACATCTGAAGTTATGGTGAGTACATAACTAAAAGATGTTATGTGATCCTATCTCGCCTACATTCTGAACTGATGGGACAGCGTCCCTAGCACCTAAATCCCGGGTGGCTCATTGGAAAACACTCCTGAGCACTGTGGAACCAAATGAAGCTCGTCCTCTAGATGCCACATCTAATTTGTAGTGGGAAATGAAGGTGCGGGGAAGACCATGTAGCCGCAGCACAAATGTCACTAATAGCAAGCTTAGAATGAAATGCTACCGAAGTAGCCAAAGCCCTTGTAGAATGAGCCTTGACAGAGGTGGTAAGCTCTTTGTTAGAATAAATATAAGCTTGAGTAATACAGTCCCTGATCCATTTGGCAATAGTGACCTTTGTGACAGCGTTGCCCAATTTGTTATCTGCAAAGGATACAAACAACTGATCTGTTTTCCTTGTTTGTTTGGTCCTGTCTAAATAAAAACGTAATTGTCTGTGGACATCTAGTGTGTGGAATATGAACTCTGCTTTGTTAGAGTATTTTGGGAAAAAACTGGAAGCTCTAACGATTGTTGTAAGCAGAAAGTAGAACAAACTTTAGGGACAAAGGAAGGATTTGGTCTGAGGGATACTCTGTCTTTATGAAAAACCAAGTACGGGGGGTTTCACTGACAAAGCTTGAAGCTCTGAAACTCTTCTGGCAGAAGTAATTGCCACCAGAAAAGCTGTCTTCCATGATAGAAACTTTAGATCACATGTAGCTGCCGGTTCAAAGGGGGAAGAAGTCAAGGCGCGTAACACTATATCGAGATCCCATGGAGGTGCAGGATGAGAAATCGGAGGTCTTAATAGAGCAGCACCTTTCAAGTAGGTCTTACACAATTTGTTGCTCATTAAAGGTGGGTCTATGGATTCGTGAAAATTAGAAATTGCTGCCAATTGTACCTTGATGGTAGAAACTGAAGAGCCTTGATTGAAAAGAGAGGTCAAAAATTTTAGTACTTCTGCCACGGGAATAGAAATGGGGTCCAGGCCCCGGAGTTGAGCCCAAATAGCAAATCTTTTCCATTTGCTAGAATACAGTTTCTTTGTAGCAGACTTATGGGCCGAAGATAATATGTGCACATCATCTGGATCCAATGTATGACTCCTGACTATCGTCGGAAGAGGAGGAGCCAAGCCGTCAATTTTAAGGTGTGTAGGGACTGGTGGAATAGTCCCGACTGATGAACCAGTAGGTCTGGGACCTGACCCAGGAACCATGGACCTTCCAGAGCATGTTTCCGAAGATAGGGGAACCACACTTGACGAGGCCAGTAAGGAGCAATTAAGATCATTTTGCTCCCCAAGAGAGATGCCTTTTGAATCACCCTGGGAAGGAGAGGAACTGGAGGGAAGGCATAAAGCAAGCCGGTGGGCCAAGGATGGACTAATGCATCCATGGGGCTCTTCCCCGGAGCCGGGGTTAGGGAGAAGAATTCTTTGCACTTCGCATTCTGAGGAGTCGCGAAGAGGTCGCAACACGGAACTCCCCATTCGCTGAAAATCTGACTTGCAACCGTCATATTCAGAGACCATTCGTGAGGAGAGAGGATGGTTCTGCTCAATCTGTCGGCTATGACATTGGACTTGCCCGGTATGTGAGTAGCCACTAAGAAGCGTTTGGTCGAGATTGCCCATTCCCAAACTCTCATGGTTTCTCTGCAAAGAGGATAGGATCTGGTCCCTCCCTGTTTGTTCAGGTACCAGACAACTGACATGTTGTCTGAGTGAACAGCAATTACGCCCTGAGGGAGATAATCATGAAGGGCTTGAAGGGACATGAGTACTGCCCTCATTTCTAGGACATTGATATGAAGAAGAGTCTCTTCCGGGTGCCATTTGCCTTGGACTGACCTGCTCAGGGAATGCCCCCCCCACCCCATCTGGGAAGCGTCCATGGTCAAAGTGGCCGCCGGAGGAGGAAGAACAAAGGGTCGTCCCTGATTCAAGTTGGAGGGCACTAGCCACCAGCGAAGGTCCCGTCTGCAAGATTCCGTGATCCGTACAAGGTGACTGAGGGGAAGTTCCTGAAAGGACCACTGAGCTGAGAGAAGCCACTGGAGAATTCTCATGTGCAACCTTGCCAAGGGGACTAGAAGAACCGTGGCGGACATGGATCCCAATAGCTGCAGAACCATTCTGGCTGGGGCTTTGGATCTGGGAAGTAAGGCTCGAACTTGAGCCTGTATGGTTTGTATCCTGTCTGTAGGTAGATAGACCCGCATTTGGTTTGAGTCTATCTCTACCCCTATGAATCTTATTCGTTGAGATGGCAGCAACACAGACTTTGGCCAATTGAAGGCGATTCCAAGGGAACTGCCCAGTGATATAGTGGCTTGTAGGCTCTGCAGAAGTAGATGCTTGGAGGTGGCAGTTAGGAGCCAGTCTAGATACGGAAACACCTGGAATCCTAGAATTCTCAGGTGAGCAGTCACGACTGCCAAACATTTGGTGAACACCCTGGGGGCTGTGGTGAGACCAAAGGGCAGCGCACGGAACTGAAAATGACTGCCTCCTAGGCTGAAGAGCAGATGTCTCCTGGACGCTTGATGTACCATGATATGATAATAGGCGTCCTTGAGATCTATGGAGCACATCCAAACACCTTTCTCCAGCAATGGGAGAATGGTTTGTAGGGTGACCATTCGGAACTTGGACTTTCTGACTGAACGGTTTAGGATGCTGAGGTCCAAAATGGGCCTCAAGTCCCCGTTCTTTTTTGGCATCAAAAAGAATCTTGAGTAAGTCCCTAATCCGATCTGGTCTGCGGGGACCGGTTGGATGACTCCTTTTTGCAGCAGCTTTGAAACTTCTGAGGCTGCGGTATCCCGTTGACTGGGTGGCGGGTCCGGGATTTTTTTGGACTGAGGGGGGGGGGGTGAGAATGGGATGGAGTAACCTCCGGCGATAATCCGAAGCACCCATCGGTCCTGAGTGATACCTTCCCAGTCCTTTAGGTGCTTCGAGAAACGACCCCCGACTGGCTCCGGAGCAGCACAGCCGGGCAGTCCCTCAGGGACTATGAAAGGCTGAAGAGCCACGAAAGGACTCGCGGTCTCCAGTGTTGCGAGGGCCTCTGCCACCTCTGGGACGGCATCTTCCGGATGAATTTCCCCCTCCTCTGCCTCTGGAAGGGGAACCCTCCTGCTGAGAGGGGTAAGGCTTCTGAGATCTACGGAACCACATTTTCCCTCCTCTTTTAGCCTTGGGATAAGACCGAAAGGGAGTGGAAAATCGTGCCCCTACGGCAGTCAGAGTCTTACCCTCCTGTTCACAGCGGGTTAGTGTGTCCTTTACACCTTGGGTCCAAACAGGGAGGACAAATCAAAGGGGGCGTCGGCAAATGAAGACTTAAAGGCCTCCGCGAAATGACACAGACGGAGCCAGGCTTGTCTCCTTAGAGCAATGCCTGTACCCGCCGCTCTACTCGCCCCTTCGGCCGCATAAGAAATGAGCCTCATGGACGAGTTCGAGATGGACGACATTGTAACCAGCTGAGAGCCAACCGTCTGGGCCAGCTCCTCAGGCAGGTTACCCAAGAGGGTATCGGATAGCTCCTTAATCAGATCCCTCTGAAATCTGGTAAAGTGCGTAAGGTAGTTCAAGGACCTCAGTGTAAAGGCCGCTGAACTGAGGGTGCGCTTTCCGTACCGATCCATGCTCCTAGACTCCTTATTAGGAGGATGGACGGACGTAGAAGCCTCTGCTACATCTTGCTGGGTAGCAGATGCCACCACCAAAGCATCTACAGCCACACCTTTAGTTAGGAACTCTCTATCAGGGGGCGCAGAGAGAAATTTGTTTGGACGAGCGGGCACTGGTTGCACAGAGTCTGGGTGTTCCCACGCCCTTCGACAGATCAAATCCAAGAACTTAAGGGCAGAGACACCCAGGAGGCGAAGGGCGGAGACACCCAGGAGGCGGAGGGCTGAGCCCCGAAGGCCTTCAGGAACACCGACTCATCAGCAGAGGGAGGTTTGGACTGCCAGCCGCCTCGTTGTTTTAGGGCTTCCAGGATGTCTGCAAAGGAGACATCATCCGAGGATGACTTAGGGGACCCCTCTGCATCATCGAGATCAGTGTCGGATGTCAGAGACTCATCAGGGGAGTCAACGTGCTTCCTCTTGCATGATCTTTTCCTGGGGGGTTCTTCCGAAGAAGCTTCAGAAGGACCTCCAGGAGGGGGAGAAACCCCAGCGGGGGTAACCTGAGACCCGGGGGCTCCGCTGTCTAAAGACAGGGGGACTGCCAACGACCCAGTCTCCGTATGCAGGGAAGGAGCTGGGGAAACCGCGGAGGTAGCCAAGGAAGATTTGGCTAATGCACTCCTCATAGCCCTGAAGGCGGGACCACCAGAATCCTGGGAGGGTCCCACCTCCGTGGCCACGACAGTGGACGGCACTCCCGCCGCCGACGCACCAAGAGGGAGACTTGGGACCGAAAGCATCAATCCCGAAGCCTCCCCCCCAGTGCCGAAGGAAGAAGTCCGTGTACTGAACTCCGACCCAAGAGCCGGAGTTGGAGCAAGGGTCGGGCCTGACCCGAACACCTCCACAGGTTCCACCAGCACCGGCTCCAACGGTGCCGAAGCTGTTGGAGGAGGAACCACAAAAGGGGAGTGGACCATCGGCTCCGAAGCCAACTGGGCTGGAGCCAAAACTAGCTTTTGGAACACCGGAGACTGGAAGAGTCGAAGGAGCACCCTGTCGATGTCCGAATCAGACATCTTGGATGATCTCGAGGATACCGATCGGGCCCGAACCGATTTCTCCATCGGCTCCGAAGGGCTCGGGGACCGGCTCAGAATGGACTCAACTATCGGCTCCGAGGAAGGTTTCAATGAAATTTCCCTCGGCGCCGCTAAGGACTTCGGCTCCGAGGAGGAAGAGTCTGAGCCGGTAACCCTTATCGGCTCCAATATCAGTGGAGCCGAAGAGGGTGACCCGCCTCTCGATGCCCCAGACCTCGGCTCAAAAACCAGAGGGGTCGAGGCTGGAGGCATCGAGGCAGACCGTTCCGACCTCGGCTCCAAAGTCCATGGAGCCGATGGAGAAGTCTGCTTAGATTTTTTAGCGGTCGTTTCCGACTGACTGGTCGGAGCCGACGCTTTCTTCTTTTTAGAAGGAGACGGAGAGGAAGATAAAGCCTCCTCGAAGGAAGGCTTGATTAATCCCTTGAGGATTAATTTGTTTTTCCTCTCCTGGAGGACTCTAGAAGAGAACGCGTGGCACACACTACACGACTCTTGTAGGTGCTTAGCACCTAAGCAATAGACGCACGAGGAGTGGTCGTCCGTTATGGACATTTTAAAACCACACCTCGTGCATTTCTTAAACCTGGAGGGTTTGTGTTCTTTAGACATAACTGCTTTGCCACAGAACCTAAGTGAAAAAACCTTAAACTTTAGTTAAAGGTAAAGTTAAATTCAACAACTTTAACAAATTATATATATATATATATATATATATATATATATATATATATATATTTTTTTTTACACTAAACAGTTAACAGACACAAAAAAGAAAGAAAGAGGGTCAAGACCCTCTAACTTAAATGGGTACTTGACCCAAGAAAGATACACAAACAGCAAAGTAACAGGGGAAGGCCCCTCTAACTGAAACGGGAAACCTTCCCTGACTAAAAAAATCACGAATTTACCACAGAAAAACACCAATCACACTAATATAACAACAATAGCTGTTAAAACAGCTTTTGGGTTGAAAGTGAGGAAATTTGTGACAGGAAAAAGCCTAAATAAATAGTACTTAGCCCAGCCAATGTTGAGACCACGTCTAAGCTTGTTAGCGGCAAACGAGATCTGGGGGATTAGTGGTGGCGCATCCTGGGATAAAGATAGCTCAGCCAATAAGAGGCCTCGCTCTATAGCATAAGCGTGCCGAGTCGGAGCCGAGGGATCGGCTCCGAACCCATCAGTTCAGAATGTAGGCGAGATAGGATCACATAACATCAGCTGTTAATTGTCGAAAATGTCGCTCATGACATTTTCGACAATTAACACCACTTCCACCCTTCCCTTAACTCCCTACCTAACTAGCCTACACTCACATCTATGCAGGGGGGCAAGCCCCCTGCACCCCCCTGTGGGGGCTGCACCCCCCACCCCCCCTAAATTAATATTACCACTCCGAGATCGCACTACAGTGAGGAAAGGGATGTATTTCCCTAACCGCACTGTACCGTGTTCCCCTTACATGAGCGAATGTTATAATTGCGAATGCACAGTCCATTCGCAATGATAACGTTCACTCACATAACCTGCCGAACTATGAAGTATTCGAACATATGTTGTTCAAATACTTCATAGCTGTGCAATTGCACGTCAGCATTTTGATAGTAAACCATTTATCATATATATCACCAGGATACCCTCTCTCTAAAAACTCTTCTTTAAGCTTATCTAATGCTGCCTTAAGCTGTGACTCATCATTATGTAGTCTCATCAGCCTAAGGATTTGCCCTTTCACTACATTTTTACCTACAAATTTCAGATGCATGCTGTCTTTATGTAGCAAAGCATTTTTCCTCGTGGGTTTCCTGTGAAAATTTAACGGTAAATTTCAAGAAAGTAGTAGTGCCATGCAGATATTCAATAAATGAAATAAGTTAATTTTGCGTACCTTTCCATAGAAAAAACATGTCATCAACAAAACGAGTGTACCAAACTAAGTTGTTCCTAAATTCATCTTTCTCCAGGAATGATTCACATTCCCATTGAACCAACACAAGATTGGTGTAGCTATTGGCACACGGAGTGCCCATTGCCACGCCAATCTTTTGACGCCAATCTTTTGAAGGTACATCACGTCTCCAAAACTAAACAGGTTATTTTCTAGGATAATCTCAAGGAGAGCATATCAACCTGATCTTTTCATTGGTAAAAACACGTTTTGAATGCAGCAGGCTTTTGATGTTTTCAACACCCCAGGCATTGGGTATGACTGTAAATAGAGAGACTATCTAATATAACAAAATAAAATGTTTCAGTTAGGTCTTTAGTCTTGCTATATAGCAACTCTAGAAACATTCTAGTATCCTTCAACACACTACTACATGTCTCTAGCACAAGATGCAGATATTTTTCTACATAAATAGACAGGGGCTCTATAGCCCACCCCTTGCCTGAGACTATAGGTCTCATAGGTGTAGTTCTCAAGTTCTTATGTACTTTAGGTGATCCATATATAGCTGGAAATACTGGATTTTCAATAGTAAAGTACTTAAATAGATCTTCTGTAATCATCCCATTAACTAAAAGATCAAACAACATAACAGATTCCATCTATTATTCCCTCGGGTTATTATCTGATATGTATTCTCTTCCTCTAATAGTAATCTCATGTGTGTCATATATTGATCTTTGTCCAACACCACGCCGCCTCCACCTTTATCAGCTGGCTTTATTTCAATAGACTCTAAGGTTCTCAATTCAGATAGTGCCTCATTATCTGTTTTACTTAAATTATACCGCTTAACAACAGTACCTTCATCAAAGATTTTTCTAATTTCATTCTCATAGACAGAAACAAATGTGTCCACTATCGGATGTGTTTTAGGTACAAATGTACTTGGTTTAGTGAAGGTATGCATCGCATACCTTCACTAAACCAAGTACATTTGTACCTGGTTTAGTGAAGGTATGCATCGCATTATCAGTATTTTCAAACATAGTCTTAAGAGTCAACATTATAGCGAACATTCTTAACTCCTGTAGGATATCAACCATATCCATCTTTTGCGATGGAATAAAAGATAAGCCTTTACTTAACACAGAGGTTTGTGTAGAAGTCAATGGTATGCTAGAGATATTTATGACCAAACCTTTGCAGTTCTGCTCCGTGTTACCCTTTGTTGTGCAGCTAGACTGTTGGATTTCTCCAGGGTTTTCCCTCTCCTTCCTCGATCTCTCTTTTATTGGTAGTGCCTCTTGTAGTTGAAA
Organism: Protopterus annectens; assembly: GCF_019279795.1. Lineage (NCBI taxonomy): Eukaryota > Metazoa > Chordata > Ceratodontiformes > Protopteridae > Protopterus > Protopterus annectens. Next base: position 1,099,965,919 of record NC_056737.1, read on the forward strand.
TGGCACTAACAAAGTTCCTTTCTGCTGACCCATAACCTCCGAAAAAGCAGCAGCTTGACTGGTACAGTTGCATGTACTACTTTGTACTTTACGAATGGCACTCGTTTGGGTATTTTTGGTCATATCTAACATTAACTCAGGTAGGACAGCGCCACCCATGGCATTATCAGTTATGCTCACTTCCTCCTTCACTTCCCTGCTCGTCATTTGCTGATGCATAAAAGGCTGTTCAGTCACCTGGTCTCCATTCGTGGGGGTTTGCCTCAGCCAGGCAAAAACTCTCAGACTTTCGAAATCGGTCATGTCCCTTTGCAACTTTTTTAATTTACCATTTTGTAGGCGCTTATCATATCCAGCAATCTGGTCATGTAGACCATTTATCCTGTCAAGTAAAATATCTGCTGGATAAGTGTTCTGCAAGCGCATATGCAACCCCTTAAGCTCATTCATTAATTCTCTCTCCTGTGGCAAGAAAAAATCTATCAACAACCTGATATAGTCATAGCTCAATTGTAAGTTCATTTGTTGCCACTTTTTCAGTAATTCAGGGAAAACTTCCCCATAACTTGGAATAGTTAGGACACGTAGACCTCTAGGCACTATTTTGTACCGCAGTGAAGCCTCGAGGTGAAGTCTCTGCCATTGTAGATGTTTAAATTTATACAGCTTATTTTCAGTCTCCAAACTGTTCATTAAAACGTCTTTGCAAATTCTCATCAGCGTTCGGTGCACTACAAACAGGGAAAACAGGTTGATCCACCAGGGGGATTTGCCTTCCATACAGAAAATCCGATCCAAATTATCAGCTTGTAGGCGCACTGCAGCATTACCTACGGTAGTGCTCATGTCAGACCCTTCAGCCATGCTCAGGTCTGGTGAATAAAACAAATGTAATAGCAAAGACAATAGCACCAGCTACTTTTATATCTTTATATTAGGACTCTAAACTTAGTCTGCTACTTCCTAATGCCTTCAGTGAGAGGATTTTTCTCTCTCATGAATGATGCAGACTTAAAATGTGCTTTACTAGCTCCTCAATTATTTCTGTCATGTTCGCCTCCTTTTTTCTATTTCATATTTATTTATACTTTGGTAACCAGGAAAGTGAACTGGTCCCAGGACCCTTTTCAGCCACAATACAAGCTAAACTGGCAAAGATAATAATTATTAAATGCACTTATCAATGTTGTTGTTGTGTCTTTTGGCTTTTCCCGGTTAGGGGTCGCCACAGCGGAACTCCGGTCCGCTAATGATTGGCAGTAGATTTTTACGTGCTGAGTTGCCGGCCCTGACGCATAACCTTCAATGAAGGTACGCCCATTCACGCATGTCTCCACACAGAAGACGTTCTAGCTGAGAATCGAACAGGACGTCTTACTGTGAGGCGACAACGCTACCGCAGCACCACCACTGCAGTCCATGCACTTATCAATACAAATAAAAAAATACTGACAGAAAGGCAATGACCAAGACTGCATGTGGAACACATAGTCATTGTGTGACAGTGAGCAAGTAAATCATTGATCAACATTTACTAGAATGTATACATTAATAATGCTTAACTATACTATGTTTATTATAAATAATTCATTGTATGCACACATATTGCGCGCGCACACACAGTATGTGTGTTTCTGTATATGTGTATGTATATAAAGTACATGTGTACAAAAGCTTGTGTGTGTGTGTGTGTGTGTGTGTGTATATGCATTTAAACACAGTTAAGTACTTCTGATTTCCTTTTCTTAGGGTTCTTAATGCAAGGGCACATAGTAAATGTATGTTAAAGTAAATTCAGCTGTACATTACGATTGCTGTCTGACAATGCAAGGACTGACTCAAAGTCAGTGGGAATCTCTTACAATGGATTTGCATGTAGCAGATATGCACCCCCTTCTGGAAGGATGTCACAGAAAGCATAAAATACATTTTTTATGAACAGTATCAATGCACCTAGTTGATAGGGTTGCCACCTGACTCTCTTTCTGCAGTTCTGGCCTGTGTGTGTGTGTGTGTGTGTGTGTGTGTGTGGGAGGGCTTGAAAATAGTAAATGTATTTATACTTTACAAGAAAAAATATTTACTGAGTTTTCTCTAAATGTCACAGAAATCTTTACTACTCAAGTTATCTTAATTATTATAAATAAAGTACAGTTTTGTACCTACCATAAATGTAGATGTCCGATAGGCATGCATCTGCAGTCCTTACAAATGGGTTGTCCTGTCGTCAGGCAGCCCTTCGGTCGGCCGGATTCCAAAGTCTGGCTCTGGCCTCGGCTGGTGTCGCACTTCACCCGACGTCATAGCGGCGGTTCTTCGGGTATAAAGGCATCAGCCGACGCCATTTTCCTCAGTGTTTCTTGCCCCAGATGCCAGGTGCCCTCTAGGAAGGCTAAATTTGGATAAATGCAAATGGTTCCAAATAGTAGAGAGCAAACAAAAAATAAGCATGTATGTACATATATACAAACAAATACACCATAATAGATTCCCCCAGCTAGCTACAAGATGGACAAATACCCTAGGAGTACCACAGAGGGGAAGGAGGGTGGGTAATCCTGACTGCAGATGCATGCCTATCGGACATCTACATTTATGGTAGGTACAAAACTGTACTATGTCCTTCAAGGATGCATCTGCAGTGCTTACAAATGGGTAGAATACCATAGCCAAACTGGGGGAGGAGGAGAAATTAGATTATGGTGTAGTTAAGATCCCTTGCAAAACAGCAGTGGCAAAACCTGCTCGGGATCTGGAGTATAAAGGTAAATTATAATGCTTGGCAAATGTATGCACGGAGCTCCAAGTAGCAACCTCTAAAATGTCTTTGGTAGCCACTCCTCGTAAGAAAGCTGTGGTAGTGGCTGTAGCCCTTGTAGAGTGAGGCCTGATGTTTTCTGGAGTTTTCTTCCCATGGTAGGAGTAACAAAATCTAATGCAATTCCCTATCCACTTAGAGATTGTCTGTTTTGAAATTGCTTTTCCTTCCATTCCTGTCGCACATGCTACCAGTAGCTGGTCAGTCTTTCTATTGCTCTTGGTCCTGTCCAGGTAGTAACGTAATTGTCTATGTACATCCAAGGTATGCAACAGTCTTTCTCCCCTGGTGGGTTGGGGAAGAATGTAGGTAGGTGGATAGCTTGATTTAAAGATACCCTGGAGACCACCTTTGGCATAAAAGTAGGATTAGTTCTCATGGACACTCTATCTTGATGGAAGATCAGGAAGGGCTGTACTGCCATTAAAGCCTGTAGCTCAGATACCATTCTTGCTGAAGTGATTGCAAGCAGGAAAGCAGTTTTCCATGATAAGTACTGTAATTCTGCTGTTGCTGCTGGCTCAAAAGGAGGAAGTGTCAACTTTTCTAGCACAAAGTTCAAGTCCCATGCTGGCAATGGTGGCTTCCTAGGTGGCTTTACATTTTTAATCCCTCTCAGAAACTGCCTGAGCAGAGGATGTGAGAAGACTGGAGGATCCAAGTTGTATTCTGCTGAAATAGCTGATGCATGAATCTTAATGGAAGAATAGGACAGGTCGTTGTGGAAGAGCTCTGCCAAGTATTCCAGGATGTTAGCTATGTTTACCAGTGACACATTCTCTCCTTTTGCAGTACTCCAAATGAGATATCTTTTCCATTTTGCTGAATAATTTTTTCTTGTTGAGGGTCTGCGAGCCTCCAAGATAATGTCTTTAACCCTTTGAGATAAATCTGGGTTATTTGGTCTTATGCAATGTTCCAGGCAGCCAGCTGCAGTGTTTTCAGGTTTGGATGCAGGGTTTTGAAGTTGTTCTGTGTTAACAGCAAGGGAACTAGGGGCAGAGGCCATATTTGTTCCCGAGACATGCTCCTCAGTAATGGGTACCAATGTTGCCTTGGCCAAACTGGAGCCATCAGGATGATCCTTGGACGGTCTTCTTTGATCTTCAATAGCACCTTGTGCATCAAAGGAAGAGGTGGGAATGCATATGCTGTCAGGTTTTTCCAACTGAAAGATAGGGAGTCCACTTTCCAAGCAAGTGGGTGGTATGTCCTTGTGCAGAATTTTTTCAGTTGGTGATTGTGTGGGGATGCGAATAAGTCTATTTCTGGTAGTCCCCATTTCCCTGTAATGGTTTTGAAGATGTCCGGATGCAGCATCCATTCGTGGGCATCCGTGGTAGTTCTGCTTAAGATGTCTGCTAGTATATTTTCTTTTCCTGGCACAAAAATTGCTTGAAGCTGAATGTTGAAGCTCAGTGCCACATTCCAGAGGTCCATTGCCATCCGGCATAGAGGGTACGAATGTGTGCCTCCCTGTTTGTTGATGTACCACATAACTGTGGTGTTGTCCGTCCTTACCCACAGTTGACCCTGTTGAAGAAATGGTCTGAATGCCTGAATTGCCAGTTTTACTGCCAGCATTTCCTTTTGATTTATGTGTAGGTGCAGCTGGTCTTGAGTCCATAAACCTTGTATGCACTTGTCCAGCATGTGCGCCCCCCAACCGAGGTCTGAGGCGTCTGTTGTGATGGTCTGGCTTGGTTGAGTGCTGTGGAAGGGCAGTCCCTTGTTTGATTGACAGGCCTGAGCCCACCATTGGAATTCTTGTTTCAGGCATGGAATTATTGGAATCTGGGTTTCTAGGCTGTGCTTGTGCTGAGACCATAAATTCCTTAGGTACCACTGTAACTTCCTCATATGTAGTCTGGCATGTGGAATCAATATTATGCAGGATGCCATGTAACTGAGAGCTTGCAGGACTTTTCTTGCTGTTAGCTGGTTCTGCTTTGTTAATGCCATGAAGTAGACAGGGAGTTGCTCCTGTTTTTCTACTGTCAGGAATGCCATTTGTTTTGATGTGTCCAAATCTGCACCCAAGAAGGTTATCCTTTGGGATGGTATCAGCCTTGACTTTTTTATATTGACTGTGTATCCCAGGGCTTGTAGTAGATGAATGACCCTTTCCAAATCTTTTGTTAATTTGTTTTTGTTGTCCGCTTGTAACAGGCAGTCGTCCAGGTAAGGATAAATTTGAATTCCCTGAAGCCTGCAATGAGCAATTACTGATGCCAGGCATTTCGTGAATACTCTGGGCGCAGTAGATAAGCCAAAGGGCAATGCTGAGAATTGATAATGCTCTGATCCTGCAAGAAATCTGAGGTATCTTCTGCAATTTGGTCGTATGGGGACGTGCAGGTATGCCTCCTTGAGATCTAGAGTTACCAGCCAAGACTCCTTGCCCAGCATGGGAAGAAGCTGCTGTAGGGTCAGCATTTTGAATTTTGGAACAATGAGGTATGTGTTTAAAGCGGACAGGTCGAGAATAGGTCTCCATTGGTTTTCTTTTCTTGGTACCAGGAAGAGTCTGGAGTAAAATCCTTGTCCTTGCTCCATAGACGGTACCCTTTCTATAGCTCTCATCCTTAGTAAGTGAGTTATTTGTTCTAGAGCTTCTGACTTCTGATTTGGAGGTAGGTTTGGCATTCCTCTCTTCCTTGGTAGAGTATGGAAGTGAAACCTGTAACCTTGGTCTATTGTCTGTAAAATCCATTTGTCTCCTGTGATGTAATGCCAGTTTACTGAAAATAAGGCTAGCTTCCCGCCTAAGGGTGCTTCTAGTTGTTCCCTGGTAGGCGGTGCCAGAGCCAAGTCACTGTGATTGTCCTGTGGAAGTGGTGGTGGCTGGATCTGTGGCTGTACCTCGCTGGTTGTTAGCCTGCCACTGACGTCCCCTGTAGGCACCTCTGGATTGACCCCTGCCTCTTGAGCGCCTATTCCTGCCTCTCGGAGCTCTGGAGGTGTCTGGAAAGGACCAATTCTTGGAAGGCCAGTTCATGCTAAACCTTGGAGGCTGGACCTGCAAGAAATCCTTGACTGTCTGAACAGATTTTGCTTTGTCTTCCACCTTCTTCAACACCTGCTGCGCAGGGGAGCCAAACAAATTGAGCTTATCCATGGGAGCATCTAGGTGCTTTGATTTAACATGGTCTGGTAAGGACTGCTCTTTCAACCATGCATGTCTTCTGATCACTGTGCCAGTCATGGCTGATCTAAAGGAAGCCTCCAGTGCATCATAGCCGCATTTTAAGGAATGATTACTGACCTGCTGAATGTTATGTACCATTTCCTGTACAGATTTTTTGTCTAATGGTTCATCCGAGGACAGTTTTTTAGTTAATTGGTCTAACATAAATTCCTGATACTGAATCATGTGGAATTGACAGTTCAAGGCCCTAGCTGAAAGAGTAGCAGAAGTGTAAACTTTTTTTACCCCATCTCTCTAAGGCCCTAGATTCCCTTTCAGAAGGGAGGGGGTTGTTGGTAGAAGAAGCTGCTACAGCCTTGGGTCCCTGGGAGATAGTTTTGGGATCTGCAAAGGGGCCTTATACAAATGATAATGTGTGTCCGGAACCCTGTAGTACCTATCGGGCTTAGCAGGGGCCGGAGGAAGAGAATCAGGAGCAGTACAAGCATCATTAAAAGCATCATCCACAACAGTAAGTACTGGAGGAATGGCTAAAGGCCTATGCTGTGGCAAATGCAAAAAGGTTCTAAGCCTTTTCCTAGAGTCTGAAAAATCCTGGCCCTGCCATTGAAATTGTTCCTCATAGCATGCAAGGTTTCCCCAAAAGAAAATTCCTCAGGCGGAGAGGCAGAAGGAATGGAGTCTTCTGCATCAGAGTCCTCATAAGGAGAAAAGGGGCCCTCTGGAGGGTTTGAATTATCTGACTCATCAGAGGATCCATCTGAAGAAACTGGCTAAGGGGGCTCTACTCTAGTCCTCTTCTCTGGAGGTGGTTGGGATCCCCGGATCAAAGAAATGAGATCCTCTGCTAGACTAAGCATTTGTGAACTGGAACTAGGCCTGTGAGAGGGGGTCTTAGCAGGCACAGATTTGATAGATTTTGCTGCTTTAGCCCTGGCAAAGGCCTTAATAGACATGGATGCAGGAGGCCTAGCAGCTCCACGTGCAGGGGTAGAAATATCCAAAGGGATAGTATCAGATAAATCCTGCGAACCTGCAAGAGCAGGGGGGATTTCAGTAGCAGATTCAGCCAGGCTGGAAGAGGCCTCGGTAAGAGGTAAGCTTTCGGCCGAAGGAAGAACCGTGGACTCGGTTTCAGCCGAAACCGAGACACTCGCGGTTGGCTTAACCACGGTTTCAGCCGAAACCGCGGACCGCGAGTGTCGGTCCTTTTCCTTGCGTTTTTTAGAAATTTGCGTAGTCGGAGTATCCGACGGCATAATGTAAGCAAAATCGGAGCCGAAAAACTCTTCAGCAAATTCCGACCGATGTCTAAGCGTCCGTCGGTTGAAAGAAGCACAGGCTAGACAAGCTGCTACGTCGTGGTCTGGGCCTAAACAAGGTAAGCAGTAAGAGTGGAAATCTTTATGAGGTATTTGTTTCCCACAAGTTAAACAGTTATTCACTTTTTCTGACATCGGCTGAGGCAAGAAAGAGTCCCCAACAGGGTACTTAGCTTTTTAGAAGTCTTCGGTACTTGTAGTAGTAATCTCTGGTTCTGACCGACCGGCACTTGCCAACAGCTTCTGCTTCGGGCGCCACGCGGCAAGAAAGACTGAGGAAAATGGCGTCGGCTGATGCCTTTATACCCGAAGAACTGCCGCTATGACGTCGGGTGAAGTGCGACACCAGCCGAGGCCAGACCCAGACTTTGGAATCCAGCCGACCGAAGGGCTGCCTGACGACAGGACAACCCATTTGTAAGGACCGCAGATGCATCCTTGAAGGACATCATTTAAAGCTTAGAATTCCACTCCTGTGTTGCTGCTTATGTAAATTTGTCAGAAGACTTGACAATTGCCTTTAAACCCCTGAATGATCTAATTGCTTTGTTTTGCTATGAAAGGGGAGTGTTAATTTCTCCTCCTCTCTGCAATAAAAACAGTGGAAACAATTCCACAGCTCTCTGTCTTTTTTTATATCAGCTTCTGTGTTCCTGACATTAGCAAGATTAATTACCCATTTAAGATTGACAGCAGTACCTGACAGGGTAAACTACAGATTTAACTGTGTCTATAATATGTCATGCAGGTGGAGACTTTGACTCCAATGCAAGGAAGTAAGAGTTTTAAAAACTAAAAGCAGGATTCTGGTACATACACAATGCTAGAACCATATTGTAGGGAGAAAAGAAACCTAATGATCGAGTTAAACTCTATGAGAGGGTGGATTTTTCCTTTAATTAAACAGTCTGCATAGATTTGCTTAGTCTTCCATCTTTTTAACTACCTCTTCAGTTTTCTGTCTGAACAAGCGGTCTTTGTCAAGAGGTGCATCCATGATTTTAGCTTTGACATGATCAGGGAGAGGTTGTTCCCTTCAGTTATACATGTCTTCTGATAACAGATCCTGTCACTGCTGCCCTGCTGGATGCTTCTAGGGCATCAAATCCACAGTGCAAGGAGTGCTTTGCCACCTGAGATGAAGAGTGCAGTAATTCTGCTATCTCTATTTGTTGGCAAAATCTGATGAAGCAGAAATTTTCTGTTTCAAAAGTTCCAAAGTGTCCTTTTGATATTTTAACATATGGAACTGACAGATGAGAGCCCTTAAAAGTTGCACAGATATATACTTTTAACCCTATCTGCTCAGGGCCCTGGATTCTTTGAGGGAATAGGATTCTTTGCAGAGGTATCCTTAACTCTTTTAGGTCCCTGAGTAATCACCTCTGGAACTGCTATAGGATTTCTGTAGAGGAATTTATGTGAGTCAGGTACCCTGTAGTACCTGTCAAGTTTTCTGGGGGCAGATGGAAGGGTGTCGGGTAAGGCTGGATTCGTGGTAAACATCAGAGGCCTATGCTGGGGTAGGCCCAGAAACTCTCCTAGTCTTTTCTTGGATTGAGGTAAATCCATCGATTCCCAGTGGAAGTGTTGGAAAAGTCCTCCGGAGGTGATGCAGAAGGAATAGATTCTTCTGCACCTGAATCTCCATAGGCAGTAAGAGGATTTTCCTCTTCAACAACGGAGGAGTTGGATCCCTCTAAGTCTAAATCCAACTGGATGTCTGGAGTGGCCTGATTACCCCCCAATGAAAGTGATGAGAACCTCTGCCATTTTAAGCATTCTAGTTTGAGGAGGGGGTGGAGAAGTGGAATGGAGACTTTTTGCTGTTTTCTTTGGAGTAGCTCTAAGTCTGGCCTGAAGAGTATCCACTGGTGCTGTTGGTGTGTTAGTCGGAAGAGAGGGCGAAGGCCTTGAAGTGAATTCCGAAGTGCGAGCAGTTATCCTCAGAAGCTGGTGCCTGCTTAGCAGCTGCAGACCCAACAGAGGCAGAGACAGCCAAAGGCTCGTTAGACAGTGCAGACAGCTGAGGTATACAGGACTCCAAAAGGGTCTCAGTAGAGGCCTGCGAAGTAATCGAGTCAGGCATCAGGGGCTGAAAAAGTGCCCCACTGAATTCCGAAGAACTGACAACCTGTTTAGTGGTGGTGTTGTCAGAAGGCTTGGCCTTAAGCGTTCTGTCTCTATCCTAATCTTTACATTTTTTTGGAAGATCTGCAGTTTGCTGACTGACGGACGCCATACAGGTAATTGGAGAAGGAAGATGAAAATAGCTACAAACAGAGCTCTATGACGAACAGTTCTAGCATTAAAGAGCACAGAACCGCCAGCGGGCTACGTCGTGATCTGGGCCTAAGCAAGTGACGCAGTAAAAATGGAAGTCTCAGTGTGGTATTTGCTCTCCACAAGTGAGACAGTTATTGACTTTTTCGGACATCGGTTAGTGCAAGAAAAAGGAAGCATCCCCAACGGAGTACTTAGCTTTAGACGTTTTCAGCTGAAGTTCGAAGTCTGGAAACAACCGACTCGCACTGTTGCAAATTCCTTCTGCTATGGGCTCCACGGCAAGAAAGACTGGGGTAGTAGCATCGCCTGCTCTCCTTTATAGCTCGGACAAAGTACAGTTTTGTACCTACCATAAATGTAGATGTTCGAGTGCGCATACAGCTGCAGTCATCACACTTGGGTTATCTGCCGTCAGGCGGGTCCTCGGGCGGCCGAATTCCAAAGTCTAGGTCCGGCGTCAGTTGTCGTCGCTTCTTCCCTGACGTCAGTGCGGCAGGGGTATAAAAGAGGCAGCCGACGCAATTTTCTTCAGTTTTTCTTGCCCCAGATGTCAGGTGCCCCCAGAAAGGAAGGCAATACATGATGTCATGCAAACATACATAAGTAGATAAATCAAAACAGCAATTGCAAGCAAATACACCATATAGGAGTACCCCAAATAGGTTGTATGTTAAAGGTGCTTGTCATAAGCTCTGTCCTAAGAGGGGATGGAGGGAGGGTAACCTGGACTGCAGCTGTATGCACACTCGAACATCTACATTTATGGTAGGTACAAAACTGTACTATGTTCTTCGTGCATACAGCTGCAGTTATCACACTTGGGTAGAATCCCAAAGCTAAGTAAGGGTGGCTGGTACTAAGCTGAATTAGGAGGGGCTAGAATGCCCTGCAGGACTGCTGTGGCAAAGCCTGCTCTAGATTTTGAGTATAGTGGAAGGTGGTAGTGTTTGGTGAAAGTGTGCACTGAACTCCAAGTAGCTGCTTCCAGAATGTCCTTGGTAGGGACCCCCCTGAGGAAAGCTGCTGAGGTAGCTGTAGCCCTGGTGGAGTGGGATCTGATGTATACAGGCACTGATTTTCCATTAAATGAATAACAAAAGCGTATGCAGTGGGCTATCCATTTTGAAATAGTCTGTTTGGAAATAGCCTTTCCTTGAGCACCTGTAGCATAGGACACAAAGAGCTGCTCAGATTTCCTGAATGACTTTGTTCTGTCCAAGTAATAACGAAGTTGCCTGTGAATGTCCAAGGAGTGGAGTAGCCTCTCCCCTTTGTTCTGGCGATTTGGATAAAAGGTAGGTAAATGAATAGTCTGATTCAAAGCCACACTGGATACTACCTTTGGCATGAAGGTAGGGTTGGTTCATAAGGAAACCCTGTCCTGATGGAAAATGATGAATGGCTGCACAGCCATGAGGGCCTGTAGCTCCGAAACCCTGCGTGCTGAGGTAATAGCCAGAAGCAAAGCTGTTTTCCATGACAAGTATTGTAACTCTGCTGAAGAGGCCGGCTCAAAAGGAGGCAGTGTCAGCTTCTCCAATACGAAGTTGAAGTCCCAAGCTGGAGGTTTCCGTGGGGGTTTTATATTTCTTGCCCCTCTGAGGAACTGCCTTAATAGAGGATGTGAGAATAAAGGAGGATCCGTATTGTATTGTGCTGAAATTGCTGAAGCGTGGATCTTGATGGAAGAGAAGGAAAGGCCACTGTTTAACATCTCAGCTAGGTACTGTAAAATCTGTGGTATATTTATTACCCAAGGATTCTGGCCCTTTGCTTGATTCCAGGAGCAAAACAGTTTCCATTTGGCGGAGAAGGTTTTTCTAGTAGAGGGTCTCCTGGCCTCCAAGATGACATCCTGTACCTCCTTGGAGAGGAGAGCCTGTTGGCAAATTAAGGTATTTTCCATGCAGCTAAATTTACAGTTCTGAGTTGGCTGTGAAGGATCTTGTAGTTGTGCTGTGACAACAGAAGAGGAACTTGAGGTAGGATCCATGGTGGTGAATGTGAGAGGTTCTTTAGGAGAGGATACCAGTGCTGTCATGGCCAGTCTGGAGCAATGAGAATCATTTTTGGCCTCTCTGCTCTGGTTTCTAATAGGACTTTCGTCAGTAGAGGTAGAGGCGGGAAGGCGTAGACTGTCAATGCTGTCCAACTGAAAGATAGTGCGTCCACTTTCCAGGCCTGCTAATGATAGGTCCTTGAGCAGAATTTTTCCAACTGGTAATTGCTGTGGGAGGCAAATAGATCTATGTCTGGCTGTCCCCATGCTTGAGTTATCTTTGAGAAGACTTGAGGATACAACTTCCATTCGTGAGGGTCTGTCATATTTCTGCTTAAGTTGTCTGCCAGAGTGTTTTCCTTCCCTGGCAGGAATTGTGCCTGTAGTTGAAACTGCAATTCCAATACTGTGTTCCACAGGGTCATAGCTTGCCTGCATAGGGGGTATGAATTTGTCCCTCCCTGTTTATGTACCACATGACTGTGGTGTTGTCTGTCCTTATCAACAGCTGGCCCGGTTGCAGTAGATCCTTGAAATTCATAAGAGCATTTTGCACAGCTAGCATCTCCTTTTGGTTGATGTGTAGGTGCATCTGTTTTTGGGACCATTTTCCCTGAATGCACTGGTCTGCCATGTGTGCTCCCCATGCGTAGTCTGAGGCGTCTGTTGTGATGACTTGCCTTGCTTGTGGTATACAGAAAGGGAGACCCGTGTTTCTTTGGCATGCTTGAGCCCACCACAAAAATTCCTTTTGAAGGCATGGAATGAGTGGTAAAATTGTTTCCAAGCTATGTTTGTGTTGAGACCATAAGTTTTTTAGGTACCATTGTAGTTTCCTCATATGCAGCTTTGCAAATGGTATTAGTAGAATGCAAGATGCCATGAACCCCAGAGTCTGCAGGATTTTCCTTGCAGTTAGCCTGGTTAAAGTTGCCATTTTGTTGAAGTATTGAGACAGTTGTCCTTGTTTGTCTGGCGTGAGGTAAGCCATCTGGGCCGTTGTATTTAAGCTGGCGCCCAGGAAAATTATCTGTTGAGAGGGTATTAGTTTTGATTTCTTTTTGTTTACTGTGTACCCCAGGCAATTTAACAGTTTTATTACAAATGCCAGATGTTGCAATAGAATGTCCTTGCTGTCCGCTTGGATCAGGCAGTCGTCCAGATATGGGTAGATTTGTATTCCTCGTTGTCTGCAGAAAGCAATTACTGATGCCAGGCATTTTGTAAACACTCTGGGTGCAGTAGATAAGCCAAAGGGCAATGCACAGAATTGATAATGGGTTGAACCTGCAAGAAATCTGAGGTATCTTCTGCAATCTTGTCTGATAGGGACATGCAGGTATGCCTCCTTGAGGTCCAACGTTACCAGCCAAGACTCCTTGCCCAGCATGGGAAGAAGATGCTGTAATGTGAGCATCTTGAATTTTGGTACCTCTAGATATGTGTTTAGAATAGATAGGTCTAAGATGGGTCTCCAGTCTTTGTCCTTTCTTGGTACCAGAAATAGTCTTGAATAAAATCCTTGACCTTGTTCTTTTGTAGGTACCTCTTGAATTGCTTTCATATCCATGAGAGCAGAAATTTGTTTTTGTGCCTCTGCCCATTAATTTTGTGGCAGGTTTGGCATGCCCCTCATCTTTGGAAGGGTGAGAAAGTGGAATCTGTAGCCTCTGTCTATAATATCCAGAATCCATTTGTCCTTTGTAACAATGTGCCAGTTTTTTGAAAATAAGGCCAGTTTTCCGCCTAAAGGTGCTGCCATTATAGCTTTGTTTGGCAGGCAAAGGGGAAAGTCATTGTGTCTGTTTTCTAAATGACTGTGTTCTGTCTTCTCCACCTCTTGGGGCTGGTGATTGCCATTGCCAGGCTCTGTAAGATCCTTGAGGTTGTCCTCTACCCCTTGGGCATCTGTATCTACCCCTTTGGGGTCTGTCCGTGGCTGGAAAGGACCAATTTTTTGAAGGCCAGTTTCTGCTGAAGCGTGGAGGCTGCACCTGCAAGAAATCTTTAACTGTTTGCATAGATTTAGCCTTTTCCTCCATTTTCTTGAGTACCTCCTCAGCTTTAACACCGAACAGTACATCTTTTTGTAGTAGTGCATCTAATAATTTTGCTTTGACATGATCTGGTAAGGTTTGTTCTTTGAGCCAAGCGTGTCTATGTATGACAAACCCCGTGACAGCAGCTCTGTATGAGGCCTCTAAAGTATCAAAACCACACTGTAAGGTATGCTTCCCCACTTGTTCTGCTCCATGCAACAAATCCTGCAACTCTTTCAAATCAGGTTGTTCCGTTTGTGTCATTTTGCTTTTCAGCTGAGATAGCAAGAACTGCTGATACTTTAACATATGAAATTGACAGTTTAAAGCCCTCATGGTTAAGTGGCTGATGTATACACCTTTTCCCCCCACCTTTCCAATGCTCTGGAATCTCTCTCTGAAGTTAAAGGGTTTTTAGCAGTAGAGGCCTTAATCCCCTTGGGACCCTGAGAAATAGTTTCTGGGTCAGCAGAAGGGCTTTTATAAAGGAACTGGTGAGAATCAGGAACCCAGTAACATCTGTCTGGTTTAACAGGGGCAGGAGGTAAAGAGTCTGGATTAAGACTGGCTTCTGCGTACTCATCATCCAAAATATCTAAGACAGGAGGAATAGCAAGGGGCCTATGCTGGGGAAGCAGCAGAAATTCCCTGAGCCTTTTCTTGGAATCTGAGTAATCTTGGCCTTCCCAGTGGAAGTGTTCTCTCAATGTATGTAGGGTTTCCCCAAAAGAGTAGTCCTCGGGGGGGGGGGGGCGAGGGAATAGACTCCTCAGCATCAGAGTCTTCAAAGGGGGAATAGGCGTAATCCAGGTCCTCAGAAAGCCCTGAGGTAATAGATGCCTGATCTGAGGAAGGGTAGTCTTCCTCCATCCTGGGTCTTTTGTCTGAGGGGGGGTTGAGAGCCCCTGATGAGTGAAATCAAATCCTCAGCCATTTTAAGCATCTGTTGTTTGGGCATGGGACCTTGAGAGGGGGCTTGAGGACCCTGTTTTTTAATTTTTACTGTAGCTTTAGATTTAGTGAACGATTTAATAGATAAGGTGGTAGGCCTGAAAACGCATTCAGAAGTGGCAGGCCTTGTTAAACTTTCCATTTCTCTGCCAAGAGTGGCGTCGGTATCTGCAATGGGAATGGGGACTGAGGAACCTGCAACCTCGGGTATTGAAGTCACCGGTAATAAGGTTTCATCGGTAGTCAGGGGCTGCGTAGGCGCCTCGCTGAGAACCGGTAGTCGGCCTTAGCGTGGTCTCAGTACTCGACGCAGGCCTCGGATGTCTGTACTTATCCTTGCGTTTTTTTGCCTAAAACCGGCGTCGGCATATCCGACGACATAATATAATTAAATGTTTTGCCAAAATAATGGAGGGCGAACTCCGCCCGGCGCTTAATAGTGCGCTTGTTAAACCTAGCACAAAAACGGCTGGCCGAGACGTTGTGTTCTGGCCCTAAACAAGGTATACAGTAAGAGTGAAAATCCTTATGCGGTGTTTGCTTCCCACAAGAAATGCAATTATTAACTTTGTCTGACATCGGTCTGAGGCAAGAAAAGCTTCCCCAATGGGGTACTTAGCTTTAAAGAAGACTTTGGCTGAAATACTTTCGTAAATCTCAGGAGCTGGCCGACCGGCACTTGTGAACTGCTTCTGCTTCAGGCACCGCGTGGCAAGAAAGACTGAAGAAAATGGTGTCGGCTGCCTCTTTTATACCCCTGCCGCACTAACGTCAGGGAAGAAGTGACGACAACCGATGCCGGACCTAGACTTTGGAATTCGGCTGACCGAGGACCCGCCTGACTGCAGATAACCCAAGTGTGATGACTGCAGCTGTATGCACGAAGAACATCCTGACGTCACCCAGCAAGAGACAGCAGCCGACGCATAAAACCTTGACTCTGGTATTCAGACCGAATAAGGACTACCACAGCATGGATAATCCAATGGTTAGGACTGCAGCAGTGAAACATGAAGATCATCAAAAGGGTGTCTCAGATACACCTGGTGACTCCATCCACCACTGGATGTAAAATCTGCTAATCCCCATTACTAACGTTGGAAAGGACATGGGATGTTGTCTGACTGACAAGGTCCACTGTAGAACTCTTGAGTGGTAACTGGTGAGTGGGACCAGGGTGATTCCAGGCACCATGGAGTGAGAGATATGTAGGATTAATTTTGTCCGCACCACTAAGACTTGCCTGTGAAGAGCTGAAATCCTGACTTGAGGGATCTTTGCAATCTGAAGTTTCGTATCCAGGAGAACTTCAATAACTTCCAAGGACTGGACAGGCTGAAGCTTGGACTTTGCTGTATTAATAGTGATCCCCAGATTCAAGCAAAGGAGGAGCAAGGAGTCTCTGGTCTGAACAAGTACATTCCTAGAAGGGGTGGTGATGAGTCAGTCATCCAAGTAAGGGAACATTCAAACCTCCTGCAGTTGGAGGTGAGCTGCAACTACTGCTATAACATTTGTGAACACCCAGGGGTTGTGGCAAGACCAAAGTGCAGGGCTCTGAATTGGAAGTGATGGGCTCCCAGACTGAAGCAAAGAAACCTCCTGGATTATCTGTCCATCTTTATGTGGTAATAAACACCCTAGAAGTTGAGCACATCCAGTCATTTTCCTTACAAAAGAAGAGACTTTATCATGACCATTTGGAATTTTGTTTGCCTTACAAACTTGCTTTGACAGCTGAGGTCCAAGATTGGCCTTGGGCCCCAGTTTTTCTTTAGCACTAAAAAGAATCTCGAGTAAATTCTGGATCCTTTTTGGTATGGCAAGAACACTTATGACTTGATCCTTTACAAGTGTTCTTACTTCTGAAGTGGCTTCTCTGCGTGTGTGGAGCTAAACAAGATAGCCTCTGCTTATTATCCTCTGCACCCATACATTTTTGGTGATGGACATCCAGATGCTTGGATAAGTGCTGCCTGACTGCCTCCAGAGTGTGGCAGTCAGATATAAGTTCAGAAGTGCTAGAAGGGCCCCTTGGAGAAATAACCCTGAAGACCACCACCTCTATTCCTGAGGGTGTCATCCACCATTAGAATTCTATCTTCTATCAAGGAGGAGAGGGGCTTTGTCTCCAGAAGTGTCAGGTACAAACCACTGTGACTTGCAGAACCCAAAGCCTCTTTCTACCCTACTGATTCCCTGAGAGGGCTTTATGTGGGGTGGAAAACTTGATTTCTATGGCAGAAAGGGTCTTACTGTTTTGTTCACTTCTGGAAAGTGTTTCTTTGACTTTTGGACCAAAGAAAGTTGATCCTTTGTAAACAGCTTTAAAGGACGTTTTTATTCCACAAATTCACAAAGCTGCATCCAGGTATGCCTCCTAAAGGTGATGTTGGTGCCTGCTGCTCCATTAGCTCCTTCTGTGGCGCTGGAAATGAGATGCATCAAGATGCTGCATAAAGATTGAAGCATAACCAAATGAGTCAAAGGATATCCTCTGCTCTGCAAATGCAGACCCCGAGAGAGATTTACAGAGCTCTTTGGTCAAATGTCTCAGAAAACAAGACACGTGTGCCAAGTAATTCAGCCCCCGAACAGCTAAGGTTGCGCTTCCTGAATATATCCAACACACGAGACTCCCTGTCTGGTGGATGGACAGTGAACTATTTGCCACCAGTCCTTTTAGGGAGCTGCCACCACCACCACTACCACAGAATCTACAGCAAAGCCCTTGCTCCAGTGGGGGTGAGTCTTGGGAGATACAAGAAATTTAACCTTTTTACGAGGAAAAGGCTCAGCTATGTTTGGTTCCTTCCATGCTCATCTGGAGATTATGTCTGCATTTCGTCAGTGGGATGAAATATCAAGCAGTAGATAGGCCAGCTCTGAAATCCTCAAGGAACACTGACTCTTGGGGTGGTGGCTTCAGTGCATCAGGCCCCCTTTCGGTCTCAGCTGTTCTAGAACTTCTTCAGAATATGACATCCTAAAGAGGACACCTCTTTGGAACCTTTCCATTCACAGAAGTAACGCATCTTCTAAGAGCGATTCTGGTGGGGAAGTGGGGGGGGGTCAACATGTCTCCTTTTACATCTTGTGTTCCCTATGCAACTCCTTGGTGGATGCTCTGGAAAAGACTCGGAAGCTGGAGGGAGTTCAACGAAAATGAGCTCTAGGCTTTCAGAAGCTGATTTCCCTGATCGACAAAATGAGTAGGCTGAGGACTTGAGGGAAATCCTGCAGTGCAGTGATGGATCAGAGCTCAAAAGGGACAGAAGAAAGCAGAAAATGCCAGGAGATCCAGTGAAAGGATCTTTCTTGAAGAACACGTGACCTCAATATGGGGGATACTGGCCCCAAGAAAATCAAGGCTCATGAAGAGGTAGAGTACTGGATTCAATAAGGATCAGTTCCAAGGCCAAGATTGGTTTCCTTTTTTTTTTCTTTAACTTTTGGAGCCGAAGTTAAGGAGTGAAATGCTCTGGAGATCCTTTTTTCCCTTATTTTAGTTATTTTTCTTTGGATTATTCAGGCCTGCTACAATCAGCTGATTTCTTAAGTGGAGATGAAACAGGAGGTTCAGAGGAATGAGAAGGGGTACTTTTTCTCCTGCAGAGGCAAGCAGAAAGCCCTTATACATCAATTTGCTTCAATGTTCGATAACAGCCTTGTGCACAAAAGCTTCACAAATACTACACTAAGCTTCCAAATGAGCAGCCTCTGGACAACAGATGCACTTCTGATGGGTGGAGCTTGGCAAACTGTGGCTACAGGCCACACATTTTTTAAAACCAGAGGGGTTTTCCGACATCGGAACTACAAAAACACAAACAGTATAAAAAATAAAGGAGAGAGACTGGGATGGAGAGAAAGAGAGAGAGGCTGTGCCCGAAAGCATCAGAGAATGGGGAGAACAACCCAAAAAGAGACTTAAAAGGAACTGAAGTACATTTTTAAAAAAAAAAATGCAATGTATTTCACTTATCTCCCAAAACACCTAATCACCAAGAACCACATCTGTAGCTTATGGTGGCAAATGAGACAAGAGGTAATTTGCTCATTACGAGGAGATCGTAGGGAAGATCCTGAGCACTGGATCCAAAGCTTGAGTGCGGCCAAAGTTGGATCTGAAGAGAAAAATCAGATCATAAACTTATCCAAACTGTGTAACAACCTCGGATAAAACCTGCTGGCATATCTATGGCTGGGATTCCACAGACATATGGTTAGACCAAACATGAAAGTTATGTATTCACCTTAAGTATGCATCTGTGTTATCCATTTTCATTCTTCCTCAAAAAATAGGTTCAGATCCAACTCTCATATCTGACTCGGCCATTTTCTTTAAATGCTAGCATCCGACTCTTGTGCTTCTCCCTTACCCATAATGTTTCTGACTACTGAGTTACCTCAGATTGAGTTTGCTGCTATTATACAATATGACAACAAGGTATGACAGAAATATGACAGCTGAAGTTTCAGCAGATCAAACAGGAACTGTGGTTACTAATAATCCCATTAGGTCTCTCCCAAAGACATGGATGGGGGAAGTTGAAGAAAAATGAAAATGGACAATACAGATGCATAGTTACTTTTATATCTGATGTTGTCATTTTCATTCATTCCTCAACAAACGGGACAGAGTCTGCAGCTACATTAACCATGGGTGGCCCTCATGGAAGGATGTTCTGGAGAACCACAGAACCGAATGCTACTCTGTTCTGGAGATGATATCCAATTTGTAATGACAAATTAAAGTATGACTATTAGACGATGTGGCACCTGTCTGTGTAAATATCATCAGTGGAGGCTCTAGAGTAAAATGCAGCTGATGCAGCCAAAAGCACAATTTGTTCAATGGTTATCTTGGCAGGGTTAAACTTTTCAAAGAATAAACATGAGAAATGCAATCCGTTATCCATTTGGCTAGAATAGTTTTTGGACTGGTCTTACCATCTTAGTACCAGAAAAGGAAACAAAAAATTGATCAGTTTTCCTAATGTACTTAGTCCTGTGAAGGTAAAAACGAAATTGCCTATGTACATCCAAAAGATGAAGGGTATTCTCTCTCTTGTCAAACTAAAGAAAGAATACTGGTAAATTGTTCACTTGATTGATATTTGTTTCAGAGGCAGCTTTTGGTAGAAAAGAAGGTTTAGTATGCAAGGTAACTTTATCTTTGTAAAAAATCAAATATGGTGGTTTCCAACAGTGTTCCTTGGAGTTCAGATACTCTTTTTCACTGAAGATACAGCCACTAGAAACATCATTTTCAAGGTAAAAACAAAGTCTGCAACATCAAAGTCAGATCCTACAGTGGGGAAGAGTCCCTAATTGGAGGCCTCAGTAAGAAGGTACCTTTAAGAAAGGTCTTGCACAACACAAATGAAGCCAAACAAGAAGCATTATTTCCGAAGTGATAACTGGAGATGGCTGCTAGCTTAATGGTGAAGAAGTTTACTCAGTCATGAAAGATGTAGGAGAGGAAATCTAAAATAGCCGGGAGTGGAGCAGTGAAAGTATCCAACTCTCTATTCAGCCCAAAAAGAAAACTTTTTCCATTTACAGTACACTCCATCTCATCCGGTCCCGCTGGGACCGGACCTTTGCTGGATAAACAAATGGCTGGTTAATCAGAAAAAGCATACAGAACAGCATTTATAGATTATAAACCAGCTAGAAAAATAAGTTATGTACCTACCATAACGTTCCATGTTAGTTGTCTTCTTCTTGCCTTTCTTGCTGGTTGGGCCATCTTCAAAAGCTTGAGAGCTGCTTACTGGCTCGAGGCCACCCCCTATCCCATGATGCCAGGCGCTAGATACCCAGATCTCGTTTAGTAAGTCTAACTGCCAATATAAAAAGGAAAGAATCCTATCCTATAATATATAAAGCCTATCAGTGAGACTACTAGGCAGAGAGGAACAGCCGGAGAAGACTCAGCCAATGAAAAACCATAAACAACTTTTCTCAGTCCACTAGGATAGGGGGATGGAGGGTGGGACGCAAGAAAGAAGGCGAGAAGAAGACAACTAACATGGAACGTTATGGTAGGTACATAACCTCTTTATGTTAAGTTGTCTCGCCTTCATTCTTGCTGGTTGGGATAGCGTCCCTAGCACCTAAAATCCTGGGTGGCTCATCGGAACAAACTCTTCAGAACCGTGAACCAAAATCAGCTCTGCTCCTGGAGACCACATCCACTTTATAATATGAAATGAAAGTATGTGGGTTGGCCCACGTAGCAGCTGCACAAATAGATTCCATGGGCAACCTAGCCTGAAAGGCCACAGAAGTGGCTAAAGCTCTGGTGGAATGACCTTTTGGTTTGACAGGCAACTCTTTATTCCTCAGTTGATAGATAAATGTGATAATCGTAGTCAACCACCTAGATAAGGTTACTTTTGAGACTGGAAGACCTTGTTTACCCTGAGCATAAGAGAGAAAAAGTTGGTCCGACTTCCTGATGTCCTTGGTTCTGTGCAAATAAAAGTGTAGTTGCCTATGAACATCTAATTGATGTAATTTATATTCCGCCCTGTTGGAGTGGTTGGGAAAAAACACAGGAAGGTATATGGACTGATTCAAGTTATTTTCTGAAGAAACCTTAGGAAGGAAGGAAGGGTTAGTCCTGAAGGTAACCCTGTCATTGTGGAACACTAGGTACGGAGGATGGACACAAAGAGCCTGAAGTTCCGAAACTCTTCTGGCTGAAGTAATAGCTACCAGAAAGAGGGTTTTCCAAGATAAAAACTTCAAGGAACAGGATGCTGCAGGTTCGAAGGGGGGCAAAATTAGAGAAGCTAAAATCAAATTTAGATCCCACGGAGGAGGAGGATCTCTCACTGGGGGCCTGAGCAGGGTGGTCCCTTGAGAAAGGCTTTACAAAGCTTATGAGACATGGTATTATTTTCAGACAGGCCAATGTGAAAATTTGAAATTGCAGCTAATTGGACTCTAATTGTAGCGGAAGCGGAACCAGCATGAAAGAGTTCCACAAGAAATTCCAAAATATGGTGTATAGGGGCTGAAAAGGGGTCTATACTCTTTGCCTCTGCCCAGGAAGAAAAACGTTTCCACTTACTAGCGTAAGTTTTTCTAGTGATAAACTTGTGCGACGATAAGATAATTTCGCGCACAGAGGGAGAGATATGCTAAAGTCGGAAGTGGAGCAACCAAGCAGTGAGCTGAAGAGATTGCAGGGATTGATGCAGCCCGCCCGATTGATGGATCAGGAGGTCTGGAACTAGGTCCAGAGTCCAAGGCTGCTCGAGAAGATGATGAAGGAACGGGAACCCTATCTGTTGAGGCCAGTACGGAGCAATGAGGATCATTTTGCAACCCAATGCGGTAGCTTTCTGTATTAGCTTGGGAATTAAGGGAAATGGAGGGAATGCATAAAGAAGTCCCTGAGGCCAATCATGGACTACAGCGTCTCTGTGGGAATGTCCGGGAAGTGGAAGGAGAGAGAAGAAATTGCTGCACTTGCTGTTGAAGGGATTGGCAAAAAGGTAGCAGCAAGGTTGACCCCATTTGCGGAAGATTTGGTCTGCAACTATCTGATTCAGAGACCACTCGAGAGGCATGAAAATTGCTCTGCTGACCCTGTCTGCTATGATGTTGGACATCCCAGGGATGTGCATTGCGATCAGAAACCGTTGGGAAGAGATCACCCATTGCCAGAGTCTGAGTGCCTCTTGACATAGGGGGTAGGACCTGGTTCCGCCCTGCTTGTTGATGTACCATACTACCGACATATTGTCCGTTTGAATTGCAATGGTCCTGGTAGGAAGAGAATCCTGAACAGCTTGCAACGCTAGAAGCACGGCCCTCATCTCCAGGACGTTTATATGCAGATGGTACTCGTGAGGTTGCCAGATGCCTTGGACTGTCCTGCCCTGATAATGCCCCCCCCCACCCGATCAGGGAGGCATCCGTGGTTACCGTAGCAACTGGAGGTGATGGGACAAAGGGTCTGCCTCGAGGCACTGATGTGGAGACCATACACCATGCAAGGTGCTTTTTGCATGCTTCTGTGATCATAATCATGTGAGACATAGGAAGCTGCTGGAAGGACCACTGGGTGAAAAGAAGCCACTGGAGAATCCTCATGTGAAAACGAGCTAGAGGAACAAGCACGATTGCTGCTGCCATGAGACCTAGAGATTGGAGGACGAACCTGGCTTGAATTCTTCTGCATGCTAATAAGACCTTCCCATGTTGGCAAATCACTTGTATTCTGTCTGGTGGAAGGCTTGCCAACCTGTCTTTTGTATTTAAATTTGCGCCTATAAAGGTGATAGACTGACAGGGCGACAATGCAGATTTTTCTAAATTTATTGCGATACCTAGCCTGGAGCAAAAGTCTGGAGAGTGTAGTCTCTGGCTAGCAGAAGTTGATGCCTGGTGGAAGCAGTGAGGAGCCAGTAGTCTAGATATGGAAACACCTGGAATCCTAACCGTCTGAGATGAGCGGTAACTACTGCCATATATTTGGTGAACACCCTGGGGGCTATGGTGAGACCAAAGGGCAGAGCTCTGAATTGATAATGACTGGCTCCCAGCTGGAAGTGGAGGAATCTTCTGGAGTGCCTGTCCATTTTGATGTGGTAGTACGCATCCTGAAGGTCTATGGAGCACATCCAATCGTCCTGACCCAGAAAGGGCATAATGGACTGTAGCGTGACCATCCGAAACTTGGTTTTTTGAACAGACCTGTTCAGTCTGCTGAGATCCAGAATGGGTCTCCAGTCCTCTGTCTTTTTTGGTACCAAAACGAACCTAGAGTAAATTCCGGATCCTTGCTGGTCTGCTGGGACTTGCTGAATGGCTTTTTTTCTTAGCAGTTCTGAAATTTCTTGCACTGCTTGATCCCTTAGATTGGGTGGAACATCTGGAAGGGACTTGTTTGACATTACGGGAGTGCGAACAAAGGGTATTCTGTAGCCTCCGGATATAACTGACTGTACCCATTTGTCTTGTGTTATGTCTTGCTAGGCTCTTGGGTACAGCGATAATCTTCCCTTGACTGCCTCCGGAGGTGGGCAGTCGGGCAACCCTTCAGGGATGGTGGGAGGACTTCTCAGAGGATTCTCTGCTGCCCTGGTTTTGCGGACCCCCTCTGCCACGAGGGCGGCGTCCATTATCTTTCCCTCCTCTGCCCCTGGATGGGAACTCACCACGTGTTTCCGGCAAGGCTCCCTGAGATTTCCAGAACCACATCTTTCCGCTCTTCTGACCCTTGGGATATGGTCTGGAAGGAGTGGAAAAAACGGACTCCCACGGCAGAGAGAATCTTGCCTTCCTGCTCACGCCTGTGCCTGCGGCTCTACTCGCACCATCAGACACATATGAGCCTCATGGAGGAGTTCACCACTGAATTTAGAGTCATCAGCTGGGAAGCCATCTTAGCTTGAGCCCCCTCAGCTGATGGATCTTGGAGGGTATCTCCAAGCTCTTTAAGGAGATCCCTCTGAAGATGGGTGAAGTGGCACAAATAATTCAGGGACCTCATGGAGAAGGTTGCTGAAGCGAACATCTGCTTCCCGTATCTGTCCATCGTCCCAGACTCCTTATTAGGAGGATGAACAGATGAAGAAGTTTCAGCCAACTCCTTTTTCGTGGCCGCTGCTACCACCATGGCATCAATGGGGACGCCCTTCGTCAAAAATTGTTTGTCCTCTGGAGCTGTTATGAATTTAGCTGGTCTCCTAGGGGTTGGTTCCAAGGAATCTGGAGCTGACCACGCCCCTTCAAGCCATGACAGACATCAGAGGGTCGAAGGGCGGGGACACCCAGGTGGAAGGTTGGGAGCCAAACGCATCCAGGAATACAGACTCGTCCTCAGAATGGGCTAGGGTATTCCAGTTCCCCCTCTGCCTAAGCATCTCAAGGATGTCTGAAAAGGAGACATATTCAGAGGGGGATCTAGGAGACCCTTCCGAATCCTCCAAGTCGGTATCTGAGGTGACAGACTCAGGGGAGTCAATATGCTTACTCTTGCATTTTCTCTTACGAGGTGGCTCCTCTGAATGATCAGGGGAGGCCTCGGAAGAGGACGAAACACCCAAAAGGGTGTCCTGGGGCATTGGATGGCCACGCTTGGGGGTCTGGAAGAGGGGCAGAGGCTGACGCAGGCACCATAGTGGGAGGAGCTGATGGGGTTGATCGTGGGGCTGACTCCAGGGCCAGCACACTCATCACCTCGAAGGCGTCCCTGCCTGGACGCAGAGAGAGCTCCGGTTCTGAAGAAATCAGAATCCCTCCCCGCACCGAGAGGGATGGCTCCGAGGCTGATGTGGGAGCCGAGCTCACCTGAGCCGAAGCCCCAAGGGGGAGAATGGGGTCGGACAAGGGTCCGATGCCACTCGCCCCCTCGGAGCAGACGAGGGAATCTCGGCACCCAGATCCCTCCAGGGACGGTACCATGGAAGGGATCGGAGCCAATGACGGAACCGAAGGACAAGATATCGGAGCCGACAGTTCCACGACTCGAACTCCGGCTCCGAGCTCAAAGGAGTCGGAGGAGGAATATCTGTAGACGTGGGCAGAGCAGACCCCTGATGAGGGGCTGGACAACATTTTTGTTAGGGCCTGCGATTTTAACAGTCTACTGACCACTCTTTCCACGTCATGGTTTGAAAGTCTCGAGGACCGAGAAGAGTGGGATGAGTGGTGACTACACTCTGATTGGAGCAAATGGGATCTCGGAGCCGAACGTATTGACTCCAGAGATGGAGACCTAGATCTTTTTCGACTCCCAGATGGCTCCAAGGAACGTCGGAGCCGACTGGGAGAGAGAAACCTCGGTTCCAGCCGGAACCGAGATAGATGGTACAGTATCACCTAGCGACAGCTCCGAACTGGGAGCCGAAGGTTTAGGTGCCCTAAAAGATTTCACTGGCTGAGCCTTAGCCGGTGACTCTTGGAGCTTAAGTAAACCCCTCAGGATCAACTTATTTTTGTGCTCCTGCATGACTTTTGGACTAAAAGTGCGGCAAATCGAGCAAGAGTCCTGCAAGTGCACGGCGCCCAGACAATAAACAGAAAAAGTGTTCCCATCTGTCAAAAACATCTTCTGACAGCATGAGTCACACTTCTTGAATCCGGACTGCTTGGAATCCTTGGGCATCCTGAATGGAAACCAAGAAAAACACAGACACAGAAGTTAAGGTTATAATACCAAAAACACAATAACTACTACTACCAGACCTATAGGTAAGTATAATTAAACTAGCTAACACATACTATAAACACGAAATTATTAATTATTTTTATTTTATTTTTTTGGAGAGAAAGACAGAAAAGGTTATTATCTAACTTAAACGGAAACCTTTTGAGGTAAGGAAAGGTTTGGAAGGGGGAGGGGAAACTCTCTAATTAAAACGAGTTTCTGAAATAGAGAAGGGATTCAGATAGAAAAACACTAAAATACAATAGTTATAACTAAAGGGAATTCTACACTAAAGTAACAGTTTTTATGACAGAAAAACTAGTACTAATAAGTTTTATACGACCTGAGCCAGCAGAAAAATCTTGCAGCAGAAGTGGCAAATGAGATCTGGGTATCTAGCGCCAGGCATCATGGGATAGGGGGTGGCCTCGAGCCAGTAAGCAGCTCTCGAGCTTCTGAAGATGGCCGAGTCCGAGCAAAGGATCGGCTCCAAACCCAACCTGCAAGAATAAAGGCGAGATAGACAACTTAACATCAGGATTTGTGTTAGTATGCATTCTTCTAAAGAATATGAAGTCAAACTCAAATGTCTGTCATTACTTAGCCTAGAGGAGGGAGAAAGTACAGTTGTGTATACTTACCATAAATGTAAATGTTAGAGTGTATTCACTGTTGCAGTCATCACACTTGGGTTATCCTGCCAGGGGTTGTTCTCAGTCGGCCCGAATACCAGAGGCTTAGTATTTCTGCATCAGTTGCTGTTGCTCCAGGACTGACGTCAGGTCGTCAGTGGTAAAAACAGGCAGCCGACGCCATTAGATCAGTTTTTCTTGCCCCAACTTTCAGAAGTACGCAATTAGGGAGCTAGGTTATGGTGGAAGAACACTACCAGTAGAAAGTAAATACCAAAAATTCCCTGTAAGGAGAAAGGAATTGAGAGAGAGAGAGAGAGACAAGGGGGATGGGGGAAACTAGGACTGCAAGAGTGAATACACTCGAACATCTACATTTACGGTAAGTGTACACAAAGTACAGTTTTGTACCTACCATAAATGTAGATGTTCGAGTGTTCACCCTGCTGCAGTCATCACACTTGGGTTATCCTGTCGTCAGGCGGTCCCGCAGTCGGCCGGATTTCCAAAGTCTTGGTCCAACGTCGGTTGCTGTCACCTCATCCCTGAAGTCAGTGCATCAGGGGTACATATACTGCAACAGACGCCATTTTCTTTAGTTTTTCTTGCCCCAGATGTCAGGTGCCCCCAAAAAGGTGATCAAAATTAGTACCAAATGGTCTGAACACTGTACAAACACAAAATCCCTTCAGCTATAAGCAAATACATCAGTAAGGCATAGCAGAGATTTAGCCAGAAGATCAGAGGGGTTGGAGGGAGGGTAACCTGGACTGCAGCAGGGTGAACACTCGAACATCTACATTTATGGTAGGTACAAAAAGTACAGTTTTGTACCTACCATACATGTAGATGTCCGAGAGGTATGCATCTGCAGTCCTAACAAATGGGTTGTCCTGGCCTCAGGCAGCCCTTCGGTCGGCCGGATTCCAAAGTCTGGGTCTGGCCTCGGCTGGTGTCGCACTTCACCAGACGTCATAGCGGCAGTTCTTCGGGTATAAAGGCATCAGCCGACGCCATTTTCCTCAGTGTTTCTTGCCCCAGATGCCAGATGCCCTCTAGGAAGGCTAAATTTGGATAAATGCAAATGTTTCCAAACAACAGAGAGCAAACAGAAATAAACATGTATATACATATATACAAACAAATACACCATAATAGATTCCCCCGGCTAGCTACAAGATGGGCAAACACCCTAGGAGTACCACCAGAGGGGAAGGAGGGTGGGTAATCCTGACTGCAGATGCATACCTCTCGGACATCTACATTTATGGTAGGTACAAAACTGTACTATGTCCTTCAAGGATGCATCTGCAGTCCTAACAAATGGGTAGAATACCATAGCCAAACTGGGGGAGGAGGCCCTAACAAGTTTATGGTGTAGTTAAGATCCCTTGCAAAACAGCAGTGGCAAAACCTGCTCGGTATCTGGAATATAAGGGTAGATTATAATGCTTGGCAAATGTATGCACGGAGCTCCAAGTAGCAGCCTCTAACATGTCTTTTGTAGCCACTACTCGTAAAAATGCTGTAGTAGTGGCTGTAGCCCTTGTGGAGTGAGGTCTGATATTTTCTGGAGTTGCCTTTCCATGGTAAGAATAACAAAATCTAATGCAATTTCCTATCCATTTTGAGATTGTCTGTTTTGAAATTGCCTTTCCTTCCATTCCTGTGGCATATGCTACCAGAAGCTGGTCAGTTTTTCTATTGTTCTTGGTTCTGTCCAGGTAGTAGCGCAATTGCCTATGCACATCCAAGGTATGCAGCAGTCTTTCTCCCCTGTTCTGTGGATTGGGGAAGAATGTAGGTAGGTGGATTGCTTGGTTTAAAGATACCCTGGAGATCACCTTTGGCATAAAGGTAGGATTAGTTCTCATGGACACTCTATCCTGATGGAAGATGAGGAAGGGTTGCACTGCCATTAATGCCTGTAATTCAGAAACCCTTCTTGCTGAAGTGATTGCAAGCAGGAAAGCAGTTTTCCATGATAAGTACTGTAATTCTGCTGTTGCTGCTGGTTCAAAAGGGGGAAGTGTCAACTTTTCTAGCACAAAGTTCAAGTCCCATGTAGGTAATGGTGGCTTTACATTTTTGATCCCTTTTAGAAACTGCCTGAGTAGAGGATGAGAGAAGACTGGAGGATCCATGTTGTATTCTGCTGAAATAGCTGACGCATGAATCTTAATGGAAGAGTAAGACAGGCCTTTGTGGAAAAGCTCTGCTAAGTATTCCAGGATGTTAGCTATGTTTACCAGTGCTACATCTTGACCTTGTGCTGCACTCCAAAAGAGATATCTTTTCCATTTCGCTGAGTAAGTTTTTCTTGTTGAGGGTCTGCGAGCTTCCAAGATAATGTCTTTAACCCTTTGAGATAAATCTGGGTTATTCTGTCCTATGCAGTGCTCCAAGCAGCTAGCTGCAGTGTTTTCAGGTTTGGATGCAGAGTTTTGAAGTTGTTCTGTGTTAGCAGTAAAGGAACCAGGGGTAGAGGCCATGGGAGTTCCCGAGACATACTCCTCAGAAGTGGGTACCAGTGCTGCCTCGGCCAGTCTGGAGCTATCAAGATGATCCTTGGGTGGTCGTCTTTGATCTTCAATAGCACCTTGTGCATCAAAGGAAGAGGAGGGAATGCATATGCTGTCAGGTTTTCCCAACTGAAAGATAGGGAGTCCACCTTCCAAGCAAGTGGGTGGAATGTCCTTGTGCAGAATTTTTTCAATTGGTGATTGTGTGGGGATGCGAATAAGTCTATTTTTGGTAGTCCCCATTTCCTTGTGATGGATTTGAAGATGTCTGGATGCAGCATCCATTCGTGGGCATCCGTGGTAGTCCTGCTTAAGATGTCTGCTAGTATGTTTTCTTTTCCTGGCACAAATATTGCCTTGAGCTGTATGTTGAGGCTTAGGGCCACATTCCAGAGATCCATTGCCATCCGGCATAGAGGATCTGAATGCGTGCCTCCCTGTTTGTTGATGTACCACATAACTGTGGTGTTGTCCGTCTTTATCAGCAATTGTCCCTGTTGGAGAAACGGTCTGAATGCCTGAATTGCCAGTTTTACTGCCAGCATCTCTTTTTGGTTTATGTGCAGGTTTAGCTGGTCTTGAGTCCATAAGCCTTGTATGCACTTGTCCAGCATGTGTGCCCCCCAACCGAGGTCTGAGGCATCTGTGGTGATAGTCTGGCTTGGTTGAGGGCTGTGGAAGGGCAGTCCTTTGTTCAATTGACAGGCCTGAGCCCACCATCGGAATTCTTGTTTTAGGCATGGAATTATTGGAATTTGGGTTTCTAGGCTGTGCTTGTGCTGAGACCATAAATTCCTGAGGTACCATTGCAACTTCCTCATATGTAGTCTGGCATGTGGGATCAATATTATGCAGGATGCCATGTAACCCAGGGCTTGCAGGACTTTCCTTGCTGTAAGCTGGTTCTGCGTTGTTAATGCCATGAAGTAGAGTGGAAGGTGCTTTTGTTTTTCTGCTGTGAGGGATGCCATTTGATTTGATGTGTCCAGTTCTGTACCCAAGAAGGTTATCCTTTGGGATGGCAACAGCCTTGACTTTTTTATATTGACTGTGTATCCCAAGACTTGCAGTAGATGAATGACCCTTTTCAAATCTTTTGTCAATTTGTTTTTGTTGTCCGCTTGTAACAGGCAGTCGTCCAGGTAAGGGTAAATTTGAATTCCCTGAAGCCTGCAATAAGCAATTACTGATGCCAGGCATTTTGTGAATACTCTGGGCGCAGTAGATAAGCCAAAAGGCAATGCTGAGAATTGATAATGCTCTGATCCTGCAAGAAATCCGAGGCATCTTCTGCAATTTGGTCGTATGGGGACGTGCAGGTATGCCTCCTTGAGATCTAGAGTTACCAGCCAAGACTCCTTGCCCAGCATGGGAAGAAGTTGCTGTAGAGTCAGCATTTTGAATTTTGGGACAATGAGGTATGTGTTCAGTGCGGACAGGTCTAGAATAGGTCTCCATTGATTTTCCTTCCTTGGCACCAGGAAAAGTCTGGAGTAAAATCCTTGCCCTTGTTCCATAGGTGGTACCTTTTCTATAGCTCTCATCCTTTTTAAGTTGTCTATTTGTTCTAGAGCGTTTGCCAATTGATTTGGAGGTAGGTTTGGCATTCCTCTCTTCCTTGGTAGAGTATGGAAGTGAAACCTGTAACCTTTGTCTATTGTCTGTAAAATCCATTTGTCTCCTGTAATGCAATGCCAGTTTACTGAAAATAAGGCTAGCTTTCCGCCTAAAGGTGCTTCTAGTTGTTCCCTGGTAGGCGGCTTCAGAGCCAAGTCACTGTGATTGTGCTGTGGAAGTGGTAGTGGCTGGATCTGCAACAGTATTTCGCTGGTTGTTAGGCTGCCACTGACGCCCCCTGTAGGCACCTCTGGACTGACCTCTGCCTCTTGTGCACCTATTCCTGCCTCTCTGCGCTCTGTTGGTGTCTGGAAAGGACCAATTCTTGGAAGGCCAGTTCCTACTAAACCTTGGAGGCTGGACCTGTAAGAAATCCTTGACTGCCTGGACAGATTTTGCTTTCTCTTCCACCTTTTTCAGCACTTGCTGTGCAGGAGAGCCAAACAAATTGTGTTTATCCATAGGAGCATCTAGGAGCTTTGATTGTACATGGTCTGGTAAGGACTGCTCTTTTAACCATGCATGCCTTCTGATCACTGCACCAGTCATAGCTGATCTAAAGGAGGCCTCCAGTGCATCATAGCCGCATTTTAAGGAATGATTACTGACCTGCTGTATGTTATGTACCATATCCTGAAGAGACTTTCTGTCTAAAGGTTCAGGTGAGGACAGCTTTTTAGATAACTGATCTAACATAAATTCCTGATACTGAATCATGTGGAATTGGCAGTTTAAGGCCCTAGCCGAAAGAGTAGCAGAAGTATAAACTTTTTTACCCCATCTCTCCAAGGCCCTAGATTCCCTTTCAGAGGGGAGAGGGTTTTTGGCAGAGGTAGCTGCTATAGCCTTGGGGCCCTGTGAAATAGTTTCAGGGTCTGCAAAAGGAGCCTTATACAAGTGATTATGTGTGTCCGGAACCCTGTAGTATCTGTCGGGCCTAGCAGGGGCCGGAGGGAGTGAATCAGCAGCAGTACAAGCATCATTAAAAGCATCATCCACAACTGTAAGTACTGGAGGAATGGCTAAAGGCCTATGCTGTGGCAAATGCAAAAAAGTCCTAAGCCTTTTCCTAGAGTCTGAAAAATCCTGACCCTGCCATTGAAATTGTTCCCTCATAGCATGCAAGGTTTCCCCAAAAGAAAATTCCTCAGGAGGAGAGGCAGAAGGAATGGAGTCTTCTGCATCAGAATCCTCATATGGAGAATAAGGGCCCTCAGGAGGGTTTGTATTTTCTGATTCATCTGAGGAGTAATCAGTAGAAACTGGCTCAGGGGGTTCTGCTCTAGGCCTCTTCTCTGGAGGGGTTGAGAGGCCCTATCAGGGTGAGACTGGGATCCCCTGATCAAAGAAATGAGATCCTCTGCTAGACTAAGCATTTGAGTACTAGAGCTAGGCCTGTGAGAGGGGGGCTTTAGTAGGCACGGCCTTGGAAGATTTAGCTGCTTTAGCCCTGGCAAAGGCCTTAATTGACATGGATGCAGGGGGCCTAGCAGCTCCACGTGCAGGAGTAGATACATCTAGGGGAATAGTATCTGATAAATCCTGAGAAACTGTAAGAGCAGGTGGTATTTCAGTAGCAGATTCAGCCATGCTGGAAGAGGCCTCGGTAGTAGGAGGCATGCTTTCGGCCGAAGGAAGAACCGCAGACTCAGTTTCAGCCGAAACAGAGACACTCGCGGTTGGCTTAACCGCGGTTTCAGACGAAACCGCGGACCGCGAGTGTCGGTCCTTTTCCTTACGTTTTTTAGCTAAATGTGAAGTCGGAGTCTCCGACGGCATGATATAAGCAAAAGCGGAGCCGAAAAACTCCTCTGCAAACTCAGACCGGCGTCTAAGCGTCCGTCGGTTGAAGGAAGCACAGGCTAAACAAGCTGCTACGTCGTGGTCTGGGCCTAAACAAGGTAGGCAGTACGAGTGGAAGTCTTTATGAGGTATTTGTTTCCCACAAGTTAAACAGTTATTCACTTTTTCTGACATCGGCTGAGGCAAGAGAGAGTCCCCAACGGGGTATTTAGCTTTTTAGAAGTCTTCGGTAGTAGTAATCGCTGGATCTGACCGACCGGCACTTGCGAACAGCTTCTGCTTCGGGCGCCATGCGGCAAGAAAGACTGAGGAAAATGGCGTCGGCTGATGCCTTTATACCCGAAGAACTGCCGCTATGACGTCGGGTGAAGTGCGACACCAGCCGTGGCCAGACCCAGACTTTGGAATCCGGCCGACCGAAGGGCTGCCTGAGGCCAGGACAACCCATTTGTTAGGACTGCAGATGCATCCTTGAAGGACATCTGTACTATGTTCATCATGTTACCCTGCTGCAGTCATCACACTTGGGTTGAGTCCCAAAGCTAAGGTAGGG
Source organism: Protopterus annectens (assembly GCF_019279795.1). NCBI lineage: Eukaryota > Metazoa > Chordata > Ceratodontiformes > Protopteridae > Protopterus > Protopterus annectens. The sequence goes on from NC_056737.1 coordinate 1,099,998,782, forward strand.
TGGAGGTATCATAGAGGGTTAGTGGAGGCAATGAGGCCCTGCAGAACTGCAGTGGCGAAGCCCGCCCTGGACTTAGAATAAAGAGGTAAGTGATGGTGTTTGGTGAAGGTGTGTACTGAACTCCAAGTTGCAGCTTCTAAAATTTTCTTGGTAGGAACCCCTCTGAGAAAGGCTGTAGAGGTAGCTGTTGCCCTGGTAGAGTGGGATCTAATGGTAGGAGGAACTGGTTTCCCATGATGGGTATAACAGAACCGTATGCAATGGCCTATCCATTTAAAAATGGTTTGTTTGGATATAGCCCTCCCTTGAGAAGCTGTAGCATAGGATACAAAGAGCTGGTCAGTTTTTCTGAAAGCCTTAGTTTTGTCCAAGTAGTCACGAAGCTGCCTGTGAATGTCCAAGGAATGCAAGAGTCTCACCTTTTGTTCTGTGGATTGGGAAAGAAAGTGGGTAGATGGATGGTTTGATTTAAAGCTACACTGGAAACCACCTTAGGCATGAAGGAAGGATTAGTTCATAGATAAACTGTCTTGATGAAAAATGAGGAAAGCTTCCATTGCCATTAGTGCCTGTAACTCTGAGACTCTCCTAGCAGATGTTATTGCCAGGAGCAGGGCAGTCTTCCAAGATGGGAACTGAAGGTCTGCAGAGAAAGCTGGTTCAAAGGGAGGTAACGTTAGTTTTTCCAGAACAAAGTTGAGGTCCCATGTTGGTGTAAGAGCTCTTCTAGGTGGTCTAATGTTTTTTGCCCCTCTGAGGAACTGCTTTACAAGAGGATGTGAAAATAAAGGTGGATTCATGTCGTAGTGAGCTGAAATAGCTGAAGCATGGATTTTAATTGAGGAGAAGGAAAGTCCTTTGTGCAACATCTCTGCTAAATACTGCAGAATGTGAGGCATATGAAGCTGAGTTGTGTCTTGTCCTTTAGCTTGGTTCCAGGCAGAAAACCTTTTCCATTTGTCCGAGTAAGCCTTCCTGGTGCTTGGCCTCCTGGCTTCCAGAATAACATCCAGAACTGCTTGTGAAAGAGGGGCTGGTTGGATGTTTAAAAGATTTGCCATGCAGCCAGGTTTAAGGTTTTTAGCTGGCTGTGTAGAATCTGTTTATTTTGCTGCATGAGCAAATGAGGTATTTGAGGCAATATCCATGGTGGGCTGTGAGCCATATTCTTCAATAGCGGGTACCAGTGCTGGTGTGGCCAGTCTGGGGCTATGAGAATCAGTTGAGGTTTCTCCTTTTTGACCTTCAAAATAACCTTTGTGAGAAGAGGTAATGGAGGAAAGGCATATGCTGTCAGGTTTTTCCAACTGATGGAGAGAGCGTCCACTTTCCAAGCTTGATGGTGGAATGTCCTTGTACAAAATTTTGTCAGTTGGTAGTTTTGAGGACTGGCAAACAGGTCTATATTTGGTAGGCCCCATTTTTGAGTTATCATTGTAAATATTTGTGGGTCCAGCTTCCACTCGTGGGGATCTTTGATGTTTCTGCTTAGGTCGTCTGCCAATGTGTTTTTCTGTCCTGGCAGGAATTGAGCTTGTAACTGGACATGGTAGGCCAGAGCTGTGTTCCATAAGATTATTGCTTGCCTGCAAAGAGGGTAGGAATGTGTGCCCCCTTGTTTGTTTATGTACCACATTACTGTGGTGTTGTCCGTCTTTATTGCCAGTTGTCCTGGATTTAGTAGATCCTTGAAGGCTGTCAGAGCTTTCTGTACAGCTAGCATCTCTTTTTGATTTATGTGCAGTTTTCTTTGTTCTGCAGTCCATAGGCCTTGAATGCATTGCCCTGCCATGTGTGCCCCCCAGGCATAGTCTGAAGCATCTGTTGTGATAGTTTGCCTGGTTGGGGGGAAGGTGAAAGGCTGACCCTTGTTGAGGTGACATGCCTGTGCCCACCATAGAAATTCCTGTTGAAGGCAGGGAATGAGAGATATCACTGTGTCCAAGCTGTGGCTGTGTTGAGACCATACACTTTTTAGGTACCACTGTAATTTCCTCATATGCAGTTTTGCAAATGGTATCAGAATGCAAGATGCCATGAAGCCCAAAGCCTGCAGAATTTTTCTTGCAGTTAATTGGCTCTTTGTTGCCATTGTCTTGAAATATTGAGTCAGTTGTAGTTGCTTGTCTGGTGTAAGATAAGCCTTCTGGGCCGTTGTGTCCAAGCTGGCACCTAGGAATGTAATTTTTTGTGAAGGTACTAGTTTTGACTTCTTTTCGTTTATTGTGTACCCCAGACAATTTAGTAGATGCTTCACAAAAGCCAGATAATGTAAGAGAATGCTTTTTCTTTCTGCTTGGATGAGGCAGTCGTCCAGGTATGGATATATTTGAATTCCTCTTTGTCTGCAGTATGCAATTACTGCTGCCAGGCATTTTTGTGAAAACTCTGGGCGCAGTAGATAAGCCAAAGGGCAGTGCAGAGAATTGGTAATGGGTTGAACCTGCAATGAAATGGAGGTATCTTCTGCAACTTTGTCTGATAGGGACATGCAGGTATGCCTCCTTGAGGTCCAACGTTACCAGCCATGCTTCCTTGCCCAACATGGGAAGTAGCTGCTGTAGTGTTAGCATCTTGAATTTTGGGACTTGTAAGTGTTTAGAATTGAAAGGTCCAGAATTGGTCTCCAAGCATTGTTCCTTTCTGGGTACTAGAAAGAGCCTTGAGTAAAATCCTTGGCCTTGCTCTTGAATCGGTACCCGGTGAATGGCTCTCATGGCCATGAGAGCTGTAATTTGTTTTTGAGCCTCTGCCCTTTGATTTAGTGGCAGGTTTGGCATTCCTCTTTTCATTGGCAAGGTGTGAAAGTGGAATCTGTATCCTCGTAAAATTATGTCTAGAACCCATTTGTCCTTTGTGACCATGTGCCAGTTGTCTGCAAAAAGTGCTAGTTTTCCCCCCAAGGGGGCTGACAAAAGAGCTTTGTTTGGCCAGTTGAGGTGCAAGTCATTGAGTTTGCCTTCTGGTGGATTGAGACCTGTCTTCTCCTCCTTTCTGGGTTGGAGTGCCCCATTGGCGAGGTTTATACAGGGCTTGTGGTTGTCCTCTGCCCCTTGGGCGCCTGTATTTACCCCTCTGAGGTCTGTCAGTGTCTGGAAAGGACCAATTTTTTGTTGGCCAGTTTCTGCTGAAGCGAGGGGGTTGTACTTGTGGGAAACCTTTGACTGTCTGCATTGATTTCGCCTTATCTTCCATTTTCTTTAAAACTTCTTCTGCTTTAACTCCAAAAAGAACATCCTGCTGTAAGGGCGCATCCAGTAGTTTTGCTTTAACATGATCAGGTAGACTTTGTTCCTTTAACCAGGCATGCCTACGTATAACTGATCCAGTGACAGCTGCTCTGCAGGAGGCCTCCAAAAAATCAAACCCACATTGTAAGGTATGTTTTCCCACCTGCTCGGTGGAGTGCAACAAATCCTGTACTTCTTTCAATTCAGATTGTTGAGGGAGGGAGGTTATCTTTTGTTTTAACTGAGAGATTAGAAACTGCTGATACTTGAGCATATGAAATTGACAATTTAGTGCTGTCATAGCTAATGTGTTTGAGGTGTAAACCTTTTTCCCCCACCTCTCTAGTGCTCGAGTCCCTCTCAGAAGGTAATGGGTTTTTAGCCATGGAAGCCTTAGCCCCCTTGGGACCCTGGGAGATAGTCTCTGGGTCAGCTACTGGGCTTTTGTAAAGAAATTTGTGGGAATCAGGTACTCTGTATTATCTGTCAGGCTTAGCCGGAGCAGGAGGGAGAGAGTCTGAGTTGAAACTGGATTCTAATTAGACATCATCCACAATGTCCAAAACAGGTGGGATGGCTAGAGGTCTGTGTTGGGGGAGTAAAAAACTCTGAGCCTTTTCTTGGAATCAGAGTAATCCTGACCTTCCCAGTGAAAATGTTCCCTCATAGTGTGTAAAGTTTCCCCAAAAGAGTAGTCTTCAGGAGGGGAAGCTGAGGGAATAGAGTCCTCAGCATCAGAATCTTCATAAGGAGAGTAGGAATAGTCTTGGTCTTCAGAGGAATCTGAAGAAATAGACAGTTGCTCGAAGAAGCAGAATCTTCCTCTTGTCTAGGCCTTTTGTCAGGAGGAGGCTGTGAACCCCTGATAAGAGAAATCAAATCTTCAGCCATTTTGAGCATCTGTTTCTTAGGCATAGGGCCTTGAACAGGAGACTGAAGTGTAGTCTTTTTAGCTTTAGAAGGAGTCTTAGACTTAGAAAACGTTTTTACTGTGAGAGTCGTTGGTCTGAAAACGCCCTCAGAAACCGATGGCATTTCAGAAGCACCGACGTCCTTAGAAGGTAAATCGTCGGAAGGGCCTGAAGTAAAAGGCTGCGTCTGCCTAGTACATTCCGTCAAAATATCCGTAGCAGTCTCGTGTTCCAGAACTGCGGTAGTTAGGGGCTGCGTCGGAGCCTCACTGATAACCGGAGACCGGATCAACCGAGGCCTCGGAATTGGGTTTAGGCCTTGGCTGTCGGTCCTTGTCCCTGCGCTTTTTGTGCACGCCGGTAGCTCCGACGGCATGTTATAGTTAAATTTTCTACCAAAAGAGTGTCGTGCGAAATCAAATCATCTTTTAATATTACGCTTATTAAACCTAGCACAAAAACGACAAGAAGTGACGTCGTGATCAGGGCCTAGGCAAGGTATGCAATAAAAATGAAAATCCTTATGAGGTATTTGCTTCCCACAAGAAATACAATTGTTAACTTTTTCTGACATCGGTCTGAGGCAAGAAAAGTTTCCCCAGTCAGGTACTTAGCTTTATAGAAGACTTCGGTCTGAAATTCGAATTAGACAATCACAGGAGTCGGCCGACCGGCACTTGCGAACCGCTTCTGCTTCGGGCATCGAACGGCAAGAAAGACTGAAGAAAATGGCATCGGTTGCAGTATATGTACCCCTGGCGCACTGACATCAGGGATGAGGTGACAGCAACCGACATCGGACCAAGACTTTGGAAATCCGGCTGACTGCGGGACTGCCTGACGGCAGGATAACCCAAGTATGATGACTGCAGCAGGGTAACACGATGAACATCTGTACTATGTTCTTAGTGTTTCACTTTTGCAGTCATCACATTTGGGTAGATTCCCAAAGCTAAGGATGGGAGGAGGTAATTAGATAGCATTAGGACCAGCTATAAGGCCCTGCAAGACTGCAGCGGCAAAGCCAGCTCTGGATTTAGAAAAAAATTGGGAAGTGGTAATGCTTGGTGAAGGTATGTACAGAACTCCAGGTAGCAGCTTCTAAGAAGTCCCTGGTAGGGACACCTCTGAGAAAGGCTGTACAGGTAGATGCAGCCCTGGTTGAATGTGATCTTATCCCCTGTAGGGTAGGTTTTCCATGGTGCTTATAGCAGAAATAAATGCAATGGCCTATTCGCTTAGAAATGGTTTGCTTTGAAATAGCTTTCCCATCTGCACCCGCAGCAAATGCAACCAGCAGCTGTTCAGATTTCCTGAGAGGTGTAGTTCTGTCCAAGTAAAATCCAAGTTGTCTGTGCACGTCCAAGGAGTGCAGTATTCATTCCCCTTTGTTCTGTGGATTAGAAAAGAAGGTTGGCAAATGAATGGACTGATTAAGGGCCACACTGGATACCACCTTGAGCATGAAGGAGGGATTGGCCCTGAGGGACACCCTGTCCACATGAAAGATGATGAAAGGCTCCACAGGCCATCAGGACCTGTAATTCAGACTCCCTTCTTGCTGAAGTGATGGCTAGAAGGGTGTTTTCCAAGAAAATAATGTCAAATCTGCACTTGCAGCTGGATCAAAGGGAGGTAGAGTGAGCTCTTCCAAATAAAAAGTTAAGGTCCCAGGCTGGAGTAGGGGCTCTCCTGGGTGGTCTTAAGTTTTTGGCCCCTCTGAGGAATTGCCTCAGCAGTGGATGAGAGAAGAGGGGTGGTTCTGTACTGTAATGGGCTGCAATGGCTGAGGCATGAATTTTGATGGAAGAAAAGGCCCTTGTGAAGCATCTCAGTCAAGTATTGAAGAATCTGAGGTAAACTGGGCAGTGCTGTGCCCATCCCATGAGTCTGGCTCCAGGAACAGAATCTCTTCCATTTTTCAGCATATGATTTTCTAGTACTAGGCCAACATGCCTCCAGAATGACATCCATCACTTACTTACTGAGGAATGGGAACGGAGAGATTAGGTTATTAGCCAGGCTGCTAAGTTCAGGGCTTGAAGCTGTGGGTGCAGAATCTTGCCCTCCTGCTGAGATAGCAGGGGTCTGAGGCAGGTGCCATTGTGCCAGCAGTGACGCACTGTGCAAGAGGTGGTACCAGTGTTGGCGTGGCTAGTCTGGTGCAATCAGTACTGTACAGGAGAATTGCAGTAGTCAACGGTATCAAATAACCAAGCTTCACGGTGTAGACAATTTACTTAAAGCGCTTTTATTTGATACCGTTGACTACTGCAATTCTCCTGTTTTGGATTTCTTGCTGTTTATTTCTTTTTTATTCGCAATCAGTACTGTCCTTGGTTTGTCCTGTTTGATCTTTTGTAGTACTTGGGAGAGCACAGGGGGAAAGGCATAAACTGATAGGGTTTTCCAGGTGAAGGACAAGGCATCCACTTTCCCAGCTTGTTTGTGGGGAGTCCTTGTGCAGAATTTGTCCAATTGGTAGTTTTGAGGGGGGGGGCAAACAGGTCTATCTCTGGGATCCCCCATTTGTTTCTCAACATGTTGAATATTTTTGGTTCCAGTTTTAGCTCGTGTAGGTCCATGAGATTTCTGCTTAAGTTGTCTGCTGGTGTACTTAGCTTTCCTGGTAGTAATTGAGCCTCTAGGTGCACTTGATAGCTCAAGGCTACGTTCCACAGAGCCATGGCTAGTCTGCAGAGAGGGTAATGAGTGGGTTCCCCCCCTGCTTGTTTATGCACCACATAACAGAGTTGTTGTCCATCTTTACCAATAATTGTCCTGGAAGAATGTGGTCCTTGAAGGTTGTCAGAGCATACTGTACAGCTAACATTTCTTTTTGATCGATATGCAAGTGCATTACACTTGGGCTCCATTTGCCCTGAATGCAATGTCCTGCCAAGCGAGCCCCCCATGCACAGTCTGAGGTGTCTGTTGTTAAGGTTTGGGCGGCAGGGGGTAGAGTGAATGGCAGTCCCTTATTTTGGTGGCAGGCCTCTGCCCACCAAAGGTACTCTATCTGTAGACAAGGTATGATGGGAATCATTGATTCTAGATCCTGAGAATGTTGACACCATAGTTTTTTTTAGATACCATTGTAGTTTCCTCATATGCAGTCTTGCATATGAAATTAGTAGAATGCAGGAGGCCATGAACCCCAGGGCTTGCAGAATTTTCCTTGCAGATAGCTGGGTCTTTGTGGCCAGTAGTTTGAAGTACGCTGTCAAATTAACTTTTTTCTCGGGCGTGAGGTAGGCCCATCTGGGAAGTTGCATTCAAGCTTGCTCTCAGGAATACAATTTGTTGGCAGGGTACACGATGTGATTTCTTTTCGTTTATGGTGTACTCCAGAGAAGTTAGCAATTTCTTTACAAACGCCAGATGATTTAATAGTATGTCCTGGCTTTCTGCCTCAATTAGACAATTGTCCAGGTATGGATATATTTGAATATTTCTGTCTGCAAAATGCAATGATTGGAGCTAGGCACTTTGTGAATACCCTGGGCGCAGTAGATAAGCCAAAGGGCAGTGCAGAGAACTGATAGTGCATATAGCCTGCTCTGAAGCGTAGGTATCTTCTGCAAGATTCCCCTTTTGGGATGTGCAGGTAGGCTTCCTTTAAATCCAGTGTTGCCCACCAGGCATCTTTGCCTAGCATGGAAAGAAGTTGATGAAGACTTAGCATCTTGAATTTTGGGGTTACAAAACATCTTTAGGATAGACAGATCCAGGATAGGATGCCAGGAATTGTCTTTTCTGGGTACCAGGAAAAGTCTTGAGTAGAAACCTTGCCCCCATTCTTCTTCTGGAACAGGTTGAATAGCCCTGATGCTTAAAAGAGAAAGTACAGTTGTGTACCTACCATAAATGTAGATGTTCCGAGTGTATTCACTGTTGCAGTCATTACTCTTGGGTTATCCTGCTGGCAGGCTACCCGCAGTCGGCCTGAATTCCAAAGTCCTGGTCTGGCGTCGGTTGCTGTCGCCTCTTCCCTGACGTCAGTGCGCCAGGGCTATAAAAGATGCAGCCGACACCATTTTCTTCAGTTTTTCTTGCACCAGACATCAGGTGCTCCCAAAATGGTAGGCTAAATAGATTATGCCAATAACCATGTATGCACTAAAGTAAACATTTACTTCATCTACAAGCAAATACACCACATAGGTTGTACAGAATAGAGAAGTAAAAATAAAACCCAGCAAACAAAAGGGGGACAGTGGGAGGGTTACCTGGACTGCAACAGTGAATACACTCGAACATCTACATTTATGGTAGGTACACAACTGTACTATGTTCATCGTGTTTCACTGTTGCAGTCTTTACTCTTGGGTTGAGTCCCAAAGCTGAGGATGGGTGGCTGGGCTAAATAGGATTAGGAGAGGTTATGAGGCCCTGCAGAACTGCAGTGGCAAAGGCTGCTCTGGATTTAGAGTAGAGAGGTATGTGGTAGCGCTTTGTAAAAGTGTACACTGAACTCCAAGTTGCAGCCTCTAAGATTTCTTTGGCTGGTACTCCCCTGAAGAAGGCTACTGAAGTGGCTGCTGCTCTGGTAGAATACGGCCTAATGCCCTTAGGCACTGATTTGCCATGCTGTGAGTAGCAGAAACGAATGCAATGACCTATCCATTTAGAAATAGTCTGTTTTGAGATAGCCTTTCCCTGTGAACGTGCAGCATATGCCACTCAAGTTGCTCAGTCTTTCTGAAAGCTTTAGCCTTGTCCAAGTAGAAGCGTAGCTGTCTGTGTACGCCCAAAGAATGCAGATGTGTCTCACCCTTGTTCTGTGGGTTTGGATAAAAGGTAGGAAAGTGAATGGTTTGGTTAAGGGCCACACTGGACACCACCTTAGGCATAAATGTAGGGTTTGTCCTCAGAGAAACCCTGTCTGGATGAAAAATGATAAAAGGTTCCACAGCCATGAGTGTCTGTAACTCCTAGACTCATCTTGCAGAGGTTATTGCTAGGAGCAGAGCTGTTTTCCAGGATAAGAATTTTATATCAGCTGAGGCTGGCTCAAAAGGAGGCAGTGTGAGTTTTTCCAAGACATAATTGAGGTCCCATGTAGGCAGTGGCGCTATCCTTGGAGGCCTGATGTTTTTGGCCCCTCTAAGGTACTGCCTTATTAAAGTGTAAGAAAAGATAGGTGGTTCCGTATTGTAATGGGCTGAAATGGCAGAGGCATGAATCTTAATTGATGAAAAGGAAATGCCTTTGTCCAGCATCTCAGTTAAGTATTGTAAAATCTGAGGAATATTTGGTACATGTGTCAATGCCTTGTTCCTGGTTCCAAGCACAGAATCTCTTCCATTTTTCTGCATAAGATTTTCTGGTACTGGGCCTCCTGGCCTCCAAGATAACATCCATAACAGCTTTTCAAAGAGGAGTGTTCTGAATGGCTACATTATCCACCATGCTGCCAGATTTAGGGTCCTGAGTTGGCTGTGCAGGATCTGATTGTTTTGTTGGGTCAGTAAGTGAGAAGTTAGAGGCAATGTCCATGCTGGACCTTGAGGCAAGTTCTTTAGGATTGGGTACCAGTGTTGGTGTGACCAGTCCGGGGCAATCAGTATAATTTTTGGCTTCTCTTGTCTGACCTTTAGGAGTACCTTGGGAAGGAGAGGCAGTGGAGGAAAGGCATATACTGTTAGGCGTTTCCAGCTGAAGGATAGGGCATCCACTTTCCACGCTTGTTTGTGATAGTTCCTTGTGCAAAATCTCTGTAACTGGCAGTTGTGAGGGGAGGCAAATAGATCTATGTCTGGGCATCCCCATTTCCATGTTATCATGCTGAAGACTTGTGGATCCAGTTGCCACTCGTGGGGATCCATGAGGTTTCTGCTTAGTTAGTCTGCCAGAGTATTTATTTTTCCTGGCAGGAATTGTGCTTGCAGGTGGACTTAAGTCAATGCTGTGTCCCACAAGGTCATTGCTTGCCTGCAGAGGGGGTAGGAATGTGTGCCTCCCTGCTTGTTTATGTACCACGACTGTAATATTGTCCGTCTATCAGTAGTTGTCCTAGATGAAGTAGGTCCTTGAAAGCTGTCAGGGCATACTAAACAGCTAGCATCTCTTTTTGATTGATATGAAGATGCATCTGGCTTATGGACCATGTGCCCTGAATACATTTTCCTGCCATGTGGGCCTCCCAGGCATAATCTGATGCATCCGTTGTTAGTGTTTGCCTGGCTGTGGGTAAAGTGAATGGCAGACCCTTGTTGTGGTGACAGGCCTGTGCCCACCATCAAAACTTGTTGCAGGCAGGGAATGAAGGTAGTTAATGTTTCCAGGCTGTGGCAATGTTGAGTCCAAACACTTTTTAGATACCATTGTAGTTTCCTCATATGCAGTCTGGCATATAGAATTAGCAGAATACAAGATGCCATGAAGCCCAAGGCCTGCTAGATTTTCCTTGCAGATGACTGGGCCCTTGTTGCCAACTTTTTGAAGCAAGTAGTCAGTTGCCTTTGTTTGTCTGGCGTGAGATAAGCCATCTGGGCAGTTGTATTTAAGCTTGCACCCAGGAATATTATCTCTTGAGAGGGTACTAGTTTTGATTTCTTTTCGTTTACTGTCTAAAAATAACCTCAAGAAACTTGCTACATCTTACCATAATATTGCTCAATTTGCCACAGGATCCCTTCTTCAGAACTCATCACTGTCTTAACCTAAAACAACTAGTCTTTTTTTCCCACTTTTCTGAACTAGAATAGTCCAGTCTTCAGATTTTGCTGATCTCTGGGCTTTGTCTTAGTTCCTGTGCTATCCATATCCTTATTTGGATAAGAGGAAGCTTCTTTGTTCACCAGTGGGAGTGGGGAGCACTGAGCAACCTATTTGTCCCTAGAGGAGTGGTTCCAGCCCACAAACTTGTAGTTTATTGGCCATTTTGGGTCAATTCCTGGCTCTTTTCAACCCCCTGCTATAAAGCCCGTTTTTGCACGCTTTAGCGTGAAGTTGCTCATAGAGCAGCATCGGGCAGCGCCGGTTAATCAAGTTTAAATTATTTCTGGCTCCATAAAGTCTGCTCTTCAATTTTTCCCTTAGAACTGCTCTACTTGCAATCTAAACAGCCTATACTCTTATCTGAAAAGCTCAGCACTTGCTCCTAAAGCATTTTTTATACAGATAAAGCACTCAAACAAAAGAAAGTACTTCATTCACCTAAATTCCCTTGAGTAACCTTTTCCCTATAGGTCCTTTCTGACTCAGTTACACAGCAATCTTTTTCACTATTTCTAGCATGTCGAAGGGTCAGTTGCTGGCGTCCTCTCCTGTTCAGCTGGTGAATCTGGGAATCTTGAGGCAATGTTACAATTGCCTCATGTACACAGACAACCCTCTCCTCCTCCCAACAAATACAAATATATGCGAGAGATGCAACTATATAGCCAAACTGGAGGCTGAGCTCTCTCAATTCAGTACTGGCAAGACCAGTCAGGAGGAGAAGGTAACCACGCACACCACAAATCCAGTCTCACATAGAACTATCACAACTGCAAACGAAACACAAACACACAAAAACATACTCGGAGGCGCTGATAAAAAATCTACCAAAACAACAGAGGCCTCCAAAGCAGACACCCAAGCAACCACCACCTCAAGACATAGCACATGCAACACATAGTTCACAGTCAGTGTGCTAAACCGTCACAGCCCTTAAGGCCAAACAACATGCCAGACACACTTGTAATAGGTGACTCCATAGTCAGACACACTGACGTCCCGCTCACCAGACTGAACAAGGAAAAGGTCACAGTAAGCTGCCTGTCAGGAGCTAGAATCCGCCACATAACACAAGCACTCAGGTCACTCCACAGCAAGTACAAATATGACTCAGTCATTGTACATGCCGGTGTGAACGACCTGGGACGTACCTCCCTGGACTACATGAAAAGAGACATAGAGGAGCTCTCTGATTATGTAGCCCAGGCCGGTATGACCCTGACCAGCATCTTACCCTCACCAAGAATGATGCCACAGTACAAAGACAAAATGATCAGTTTTAACAATTGGCTTCATTACTGGTGTCATTCTAAGGGGATCCAATGTCTGTCTGCTTGGGATGATATGCTTGACAAGCCACACTGCTTCGCAAGGGATGGCTTGCACCTGTCACCCCTGGGCTTCCGGATTTTGGCCAAGGCTCTTGCCACCCCCATAGTGCCTTTTTTAGGCAAGGCTCAAATGACAAACATACCTCCCTAGAAAACACAAGTGGAAAAAAACTAAGGGTAATACTGCTCAATGCCAGAAGTCTAAACCTCAAGATGCATGCCCTGGAAGCCCTCCTCAGTATGGAGAACATCGATGTCTGTGCAGTGACTGAAACCTGGTTCAAGGCTCCTGAGAGCACCCCAGCACTATCAGGTTTTACCTCATATCATGCTTTCCGGCCCCAAAACTTGGACCGAACCACAAAAGGAGGGGGAGTATCCATATTCAAAGATACCCACACCTCCAGGTTAGTGGCAATGCACGAAGCATCGGAGACCATCCAGGTGCAACTAACCATAGGCAAAACTGCCTTACAGTTTGTAGCATGCTACAGACCACCCTCTCAAACTCAGGAACCCCACACAGCCTTCCTGAAGACACTGGAGAGTATGAATGTCTCTCCAAATACCATCATATTGGGAGACTTCAACTACCCAAACATAGACTGGGAACATTACTCTAGCCCCAACACCCTAGCCCAAAGATTCCTAGAATTCATAAACTCAAATGCAATGGAACAACTAGTCACCATTCCCACAAGAGGAGACAATATACTAGACCTGATCATCACAAACATGGGGACAAAATGCTCCACACCGGAAGTATATCCCTCTTTGGTAAGATCAGACCATAAATGAATCTCACTGGAAATCCACATCCCGCTCCCACCCCCTGCACAAAAGACCACAGTGAAGAACTTCTCAAAAGCCAACTTCACACTTCTAAAGACTGAAGCGGTATCCTTCAAGGCCCCTGGGCCAGTGGAAACCACAACCCACACTGCTGAATCCTTTGCAAATGCCTTCTACGGGCACCTTCAAGAATGCCTGGATCATGCAATTCCAAATAAAACCAAGACCCATTCCCCCAAAAGCAGGCACCCAGTCTGGTGGACCCCAGCCATAAACAAACTTTACAATAGGAGGAGGAAGCTACTACATGACAGAGCAAAATCCCTAAAAGGGAAGGCATCTCTGATCAGTACTACCAAAAAACTACGATCACTCATAAAATCATCCAAGGCCAACTTTGAGAGAAAAATCACAAAAGACAATCACAAGGCCTTCTTTAGCTATGTTAGAAACCTGGGTGGAAACTCCCAGATATGCTCAGAGTTGGTCCAAAATGACACAAAATACACTGAACCCACTGACATTGCCAACATTCTGGCAGACAGGTTCAGTGCAAATTTCTCCTCCTCTCCCCAAAAGGAGAAATAACTATCCCAGCAGAGTGTAGCCTCCTAACATCTCAGATGCCCAGGTGAGAGCCGCCTCTCTAAAGCTAAAAACACAGCATCAATGGGACCGGACCGTGTCCCAGGCTGTGTGCTACATGAACTCCAAGAGGAACTAAACCCACACATAAGGCTGCTGTTTAATCTTAGCCTTACTACAGGATACGTACCCAAAGAGTGGCGTCACGGCAACAGTGGTCCCACTTCACAAAGGCGGTCCTTCACGGACCCTGAAATTACCGCCCATAAGCTTGACGAGCCTGGTCTGCAAAGCTATGGAGAGGATCATTATGGAACTCATAAACAAAGACATTGGGGACCTACAGACATTGGATCCTACCCAATTTGGCTTTGTCAAGGGCAGATCCTGCCTTTTGAACTTGGTCGACTTTTTTGAAACAGTCACTAAGGCCATTGATGAGGGTAAGGCAGTTCACACAGCCTACCTTGACCTTGCAAAAGCCTTTGACACAATACCCCACTCTGGCATCATAGACAAACTCACCAGCTTAAATGTAAACCCATATGTCACAAGATGGGTTGCAAACTGGCTCAAGGACAGAACCCACAGGGTCAGAGTTGCTGGAGCTATGTCAGACTCTAAGCCAGTCACAAGCGGTGTCACACAGGGCTCAGTCCTGGGACCCCTCTTGTTCGGCATTTATTTTTCCGAGGTACAGGCAAACATAGGAGGATTGTGGCTGACCAAGTTCGCAGAGGACTGCAAACTGGGCGCCATAACTGATGCTCCAGTGGACACAAACATCCTTCAGAAAGGCCACATAGAAACGGATAATTGGTGCCAGAGCCATGGCCTTAAGCTGAACGCCAAAAATGTAGTGTCATACACTTTGGGAAAAACAAGGTACCCACAAATTACCACATAGGTGGTAATCCATTAAGTACAGAAGAGGTAATCAGGGACCTAGGGACCCAGGTTGACAGTAACCTCTCATTTGACACTCACATTGCCAATGTGGTTAGGAAGACCTTCTATTGCCCACCTTATCATGAAGGGTTTCACATCTAGATCAAGAGAGGTCATTGTGCCCCTGTACTCTTCTCTTATCAGGCCAATGATTGAGTACAATGCCCCATTTGGGATGTATCTTACCCGACACCTGCAGCAGTTGGAAAGACCCCAAAAGTTCCTCACCAAGAGGATAAAGGGTCTTAAACATGTCATATGCTGCCCGACTGAAAAAACTCCAGCTCTATTCAGTCACATACCGCCTACTCAGAGGTGATCTGTGCCTGACGTACAAGGCCATGTCCAATCTGAAATTAATGGACATGCTCCACCTCAGAAAATCCAAATCCATCAGAGCCACGAGAGCAAGAGACTTAAACCTCAACACAGAAATAAATAGGACGCGCTGGAGGGACAGATTCATAACCCAGAGGCTCCCTACACTCTGGAACAGAATCCCAATCCATCTTAGGCAGAGCCCCTCACTAACTCTATTCAAGAGAAATCTTGACGAGTGGATGGGAGATCGTAGGTTTACCTCGGGGGTCATCTCTGTGTCACTACTAGACAGAGGCACAGTAAACTAAACCCTAAAAGGACGTAGTATTCTCAGGGGTGGTGAAAGCCACACACACTCTGGCTAGGCTTATAAATGACCTAGGGCAGATAGCCTAGTACAAACCTATTCCTAGCTCTTTTCAGCCCCCTGTAATAAAGCCCGCTTTAGCGCGCTTTTTCGCTTGTATTCAACTCAGCACCGCTCCTCGTGGTGTCCTGCAGAGTTCTACAAGCAGCAGAGAGCAAAAGAGTGACATTTTCCTGATTTAAGTATTTTTTTTCTGGCTTTTTGATTATTTACTTCTTAGCAACTGCATTTTCGCCTGTTTATACAGCTCTGCATTCTATTTAAACTGTTTTTGTGTTGATTAACTGTTTTGCACCTTTAAAAAAGTTATTTGTTGCTTAATTTTACCTGTAGGCTAACACACTCGTGCGCTAGCCGTTTAAAAGCATTTATAGCATTTACTGTCTGTTTTTCCTCTGTTTTCTGCAAAAAAAATCTTGTTTTCCCGCCTTACTGAACTGGAATAATCCAGTCTTCAGAGTTTGCTGATCTCTGGGCTTTAGCTTGGTTCCTGTGCTATTCCGTATCTTTATTTGGATAAAGGGAAGCTTCTTTGTTCACCAGTGGGAGTGGGGAGCACTGAGCAGCCTATTTGTCCCTAGAGCAGTGGTTCCAGCCAGAAACTTGTAGTCTATTGGCCATTTTGGATCAATTCCTAGCTCTTTTCAACCCCCTGCTATAAAGCCCGCTTTAGCGTGATTTAGCACGAAGTTGCCCATAGAGCACCATCGGGCAGCGCCGGTTAAACTATTTCTGGCTCCGTAAAGTCTGCTCTTCAATTTTTCCCTTAGAACTTCTCTACTTGCAATCTAAACAGTCTATTCTCTATCTCAAAAGCTCAGCACTTGCTCCTAAAGCATTTTCATATAGGTAAAGTACTTATATACTAAACAAAGTACTACATTAGCCTAGAATCCCCTTGAGTACCTATTTCCCTATAGGTCCCTTCTGACTCAGTTACACAGCAAACTTTTTCTAGCATGTCGAAGGGCCAGTTGCTAGCGTCCTCTCCTGTTCAGCTGGTGAATCTGGGCATCTTGAGGCAACGTTACAATTGCCTCATGTACACAGACAAAGTACAGTTTTGTACCTACCATAAATGTAGATGTCCAATAGATATGCAACTGCAGTCATAACACATGGGTTGTCCTGCCTCAGGCAGCCCTCGGTCGGCCGGATTCCAAAGTCTGGGTCCGGCGTCGGCTGGTGTCGCCTCCTCTCCGACGTCAGAGCGGCTGGAGTATAAAGGCATCGGCCGACGCCATCTTCTTCAGTGTTTCTTGCCCCAGATGCCAGGTGCCCTCCTAGGAAGGCTAAATTTGGTGAATGGATAAACAATTCCAGACATGCACAACAGTAATAAACAGATACACCATAGGAGATACCCCCAGCAAATAGGGAGTGGTAGTGGACCCATAAGGAAGGTTGCAGAGGGGTAGGAGGGTGGGAAAATCCGACTGCAGTTGCATATCTATCGGACATCTACATTTATGGTAGGTACAAAACTGTACTATGTCCTTCAAGAATGCAACTGCAGTCATAACATATGGGTTGAATACCATAGCCAAGCTGGGGGTGGATGGAACTAAGAAAGGGATGGTGTAGCTAAAATGCCCTGCAGGACTGCCGAAGCAAAGCATGCTCGGGATCTGGAGTATAAAGGCAGGTTGTAGTGCTTGGTAAATGTATGCACGGAGCTCCATGTAGCAGCCTCTAGAATGTCCTTTGTAGCCACTCCTCTTAGGAAAGCTGTGGATGTGGCTATAGCTCTGGTGGAGTGTGGCCTAATATTGGCTGGCACACCTTTTCCATGGAAAGAACAGCAGAATCTGATGCAGTGTCCAATCCATTTTGAAATTGTTTGGAGATTGCTTTTCCTTGTACTCCAGCAGCATAGGCTACAAACACAGTTGGTCAGACTTTCTGGTGGCCTTAGTTCTGTCCAAGTAGTAACGTAGTTGCCTGTGTATGTCCAAAGTATGCAGCAGTTTTTCCCCCTTGTTTTGCAGATTGGGGAAGAAAGTAGGCAGGTGAATTGCTTGATTCAGAGATACCCTGGAAATTACTTTTGGCATGAATGTAGGATTGGTTCTTAGAGAAACTCTGTCCTGATGAAAAATGAGGAAGGGAGGTACTGCCATGAGTGCCTGTATCTCCGAGACTCTTCTTGCAGATGTGACTGCCAAAAGAAAAAACGTTTTCCATGATAGAAATTGCATTTCTGAAGTTGCTGCTGGCTCAAAAGGAGGAAGAGTTATTTTTTCCAGAACGAAATTGAGGTCCCATGTAGGTACTGGCTGTTTTCTGGGAGGTTTTATATTCTTTATCCCCTCTTAGGAACTGTCTTGGCAAAGGATGTGAAAACACTGGTGGATCACAATTGTATTTTGCTGAGATTGCTGAGGCGTGAATCTTTATAGAAGAATATGAGAGTCCAGTATGAAACATTTCTGTTAAGTATTCCAATATCAGAGGTATACTCAGTAATGTTGTATCCTGACCCCTGTTGGCATTCCAGATGCTGAATCTCTTCCACTTGGCTGAAGAGGTTTTTCTGGTGGAAGGTCTGCGTGCTTCCAGTAAGATCTCTTGAACTTTTTTGGAAAGAGAGAAAGCGGAAGGACTCATGGTAACCTCCAAACTGCCAGATGCAATGTTTTCAGGTTTTGATGGACAGTCCTGTACTTGTGTTGTGTTAGAAGCAGAGGCCATAGGGGCAGAGGCCACGGTTTGGTCCGAGTTATGCTCAACAGCAATGGGTACCAGTGTTGCCTTGGCCAGTCTGGAGCTATCAGGATGCCTGTTGGTTGTTCTGCTTTGATCTTCAGTATCACCTTGGTCAGCAGAGGTAGAGGAGGGAATGCATACATTTTTAGGGAATTCCAGCTGAAGGAGAGAGCATCCGTTTTCCAGGCTAGAGGATGGTGGGTCCTTGTGCAGAACTTTTCCAGGTGATGATTCATGTGAGAAGCAAAGAGATCTACGTCCGGTCTTCCCCATGTCATTGTTATTTGGGAGAAAATGTGAGGATGCAGCATCCATTCGTGTGGATCCAACAAATTTCTGCTCAGCCTGTCCGCCAGTACATTGTCCTTGCCTGGCACAAACTGGGATTGCAAATGTATCTTCAGACGCAGGGAATTTTCCCAGAGAATCATTGTAAGTCTGCAGAGGGGATAAGAATGAGTGCCTCCCTGCTTGTTTATATACCACATGACAGTGGTGTTGTCTGTCCTGATTAGCAAATGTCCTTGCTGTAGTGATTTTTCGAAAGTCTCGATTGCATGTATCACTGCCAACATCTCTTTTTGTTTTATGTGCAGATGTCTTTCCCTTGGTGTCCATACACCTTGAATGCATCTGCCCTCCATGTGCGCCCCCATCCATGATCTGAGGCATCTGTTGTAATCATTTGACCTGCTTGAGGTCTGTTGAAGGACATGCCTTTGTTTAACTGACTTGCTTGAGCCCACCACAGAAATTCCTTTTGCAGACATGGAATGAGTGGGATTACGTCCTCTAGGCTTTGGCTGTGTTGGGACCATAAGCTTTTTAAGTACCATTGCAGCTTTCTCATGTGAAGTCTTGCCAAAGGTATCAGAAGAATGCAAGATGCCATGAACCCCAGGGCCTGCAGGATTTTCCCTACAGTCAGCTGGGAGAGCTTTGCTAGGCCTTTGAAGTACTCTGGTAACTGCTGTTGTTTTTCCTCTGTGAGGTAGGCCATTTGAGTTTCTGTGTCCAGTTTGGCTCCTAGGAAAATAATCTGTTGGGATGGCAGTAGTCTTGATTTCTGAATGTTGACTGTGTATCCCAAGGCCTGTAGTAGTTGAATGACATAGTCCAAGTTTGCTATTAAGGTTTGTTTGTTGTCTGCTTGTATGAGGCAGTCGTCCAGGTAGGGGTATATTTGTATCCCTGAGTCTGCAGTGTGCCACTACTGATGCCAGGCATTTCGTGAACACTCTGGGTGCAGTAGATAAGCCAAACGGCAATGCTGAGAATTGATAATGCTCTGTCCCTGCAAGAAATTTGAGGTATCTTCTGCAGCTTTGTCTGATTGGGACATGCAGGTATGCCTCCTTGAGGTCCAGAGTGACCAGCCAAGACCCCTTGCCCAGCATGGGAAGGAGTTGCTGCAACGTCAGCATTTTGAACTTTGGCACAATGAGAAAAGTATTTAGAGTAGACAAGTCCAGTATAGGCCTCCATTTGTTTTCTTTTCTTGGAAAAAGGAACGGTCTTGAATAGAATCCCTGGCCTTGTTCCTGAGGAGTAACCCTTTCTATTGCTCCTGAGGAGTAACCCTTTCTATTGCTTTTATACTTAACAGCTTTGAAACTTGAGTGAGTGCCTCTGCCCTTTGATGATGTGGCAGGTTTGGCATGCCTTGTCTTATTGGTAAAGTATGGAAGTGGAATCTGTAACCCTTGTCTATTAAATCCAGAATCCAGTTGTCCTTGGTTAAGATATGCCAGTTTTGTGAGAACAAGGATAATTTTCCGCCCAAAGGTGCTTCTCTTTGAGCCTTTGTAAGCGGTATGAAAGTGAAGTCATTGTGATTGTCCTTGTGGTGCTGCTGGGCTGCCTGCGCCACTTCTTTGATTTGGAGGTTGCCACTGGCGGCCCCTGTAGGATCCTCGGTATTGCCCTCTACCTCGGGCACGCCTGTTTTTACCCCTTTGAAACTTGTCAGAGTCGGGGAAGGACCAATTCTTTGAAGGCCAGTTTCTGCTGAACCTGGGTGGCTGAACATGGAGGAAATCCTTGACTGTCTGTACTGACTTAGCTTTTTCCTCAATGGATTTCAACACATCTTGTGCATTAGCACCAAAAAGCTTCTGTTTTTCCAGAGGTGCATCAAGTAACTTTACTTTAACATGGTCTGGCAATGGCTGATCTTTTAACCAAGCATGTCTACGTATCACAGCCCCAGTCATAGCTGCCATATATGAAGCCTCCAATGCATCATAACCACACTGAAGAAAGTGATTGTTAACCTGCTGAGTGTTATGTATATGATCCTGCAATGCTTTCTTATCAATAGGCCCAGCAGAGGCTAGCTTTTTCTGTAAATCATCCAGTAAAAAATCCTGGTACTGAAACATATGAAAAAGGCAGTAAGTGACCTCATGGCTAGGGTGGTAGAGGTATAAACTTTCTTACCCCATCTCTCCAGGGACCTAGCTTCCCTATCCGCTGGCAGTGGATTTTTGGCAGTGGAAGTAGCCACTCCCTTGGGGCCCTGTGAAATAGTTTCTAGATCCACAGAGTGGGCCTTAAAGAGGTGTTTGTGAGTGTCAGGGACCCTATAATATCTGTCTGGCTTGACAGAAGCAGGGGGAAGAGAAGCAGGGTTAGCACTGGAGTCAGAGAAAACATCATCCAAAACATCCCTAACTGGAGGAATAGCTAAAGGTCTGTGCTGGGGAAGCTTGAGGAAGGTACGTAGCCTTTTCCTGGAATCAGAGAATTCCTGACCCTGCCATTTAAAATGTTCCCTCAGAGTGCAGGACTTCACCAAACGAGAAATCATCTGGAGGGGAGGCAGAGGGAATTGATTCCTCAGCATCAGAGTCCTCATAGGCCTGGAAGGATTCTTCTTGGGTATCTGAATGGTCAGAATCCCCAGAGGCTTCATCTGAAGAGAGGTTGTCAGCCCGCTCAGTTCTGGGCCTTTTCTCTGTAGGTGGCTGAGAACCTCTGTCTGGGTGAGGTGAGACCCCCTGATAAGAGAAATAAGATCTGCAGCAAGAGACATGATCTGTTTATCAGAAGAAGGGGCCTGAGCAGCAGGTTTAGGATGGGCCTTGGCCTGGCTGGCGGCCTTAGCACATGCAAAGGCCTTGATGGACTTGGATACAGGAGGCCTTGCAGCCCCACGTGCAGGAGTAACCTTGTCTACAGGAATGGTGTCGGGTAGATCCAGGACTTCGGTTTCCGGAGGAAAATCCACAACCGGCACCGGAGAGGTCTCCGAGACCGAAGGACGTGTTAGCGCTGTGTCGTCGGCCTGGAGCGGTTGAATTACCGTTTCCGAAGGGACCGAAGCACTAGCGGAGGGTTTAGGAGTAGCAACGGTGGTGGACGCAGGCCGAGGATGTCGGTCCCGGTCCTTTAGTTTCTTGGTAGATTGAGTTGTCGGTTGATCCGACGGCATAATATATGTGAAAGATTCACCGAAAAAGTCTTCGGCAAATTTTGTCTGGCGCCTGAGAGTGCGCTTATTAAAGCAAGCACAGGCCGAGACGTCGTGGTCTGGGCCCAGGCAAGGAAGGCAGTAAGAATGGAAGTCCTTATGAGGTATTTGTTTACCACACGACAAACAATTATTAACTTTCTCAATTTGTTCTGACATCGGCTGAGGCAAGAAAAAATGTTCCCCAACGGGGTACTTAGCTTTTAGATGACTTCGTACTGAAAACACAGGAGCTGACCGACCGGCACTTGCGAACTGCTTCTGCTTTGGGCACCGCGCGGCAAGAAAGACTGGAGAAGATGGTGCCGGCCGATGCCTTTATACTCCAGCCGCTCTGACGTCGGAGAGGAGGCGACACCAGCCGACGCCGGACCCAGACTTTGGAATCCGGCCGACCGAGGGCTGCCTGAGGCAGGACAACCCATATGTTAAGACTGCAGTTGCATTCTTGAAGGACATCCCACTCCTTCTCCCACAAAACACAAATACATGTAAGAGATGCAACTATATAGCCAAACTGGAGGCTGAGCTCTCTCAACTCAGGACTGGCAAGACCAGACAGGAGGAGAAGGAAACCACGCACACCACAAACCCAGTTTCACATAGAACTATCACAACTGCAAAACAAACACATAAACACACAAAGACATACTCAGAGGCACTGATCAAAAATCTACCAAAACTACAGAGGCCTCCAAAGCAGACACCCAAGCAACTGCCACCTCAAGACATAAGACATGCAACACATAGCTCTCAAAGTCAGTGTGCTAAACAGTCACAGCCCTTAAGGCCAAACACAATGCCAGACACATTTGTTATAGGTGACTCCATAGTCAGACACACTGACGTCCCACTCACCAAACTGAACAAGGAAAAGATCACAGTAAGCTGCCTGTCGGACGCTAGAATCTGCCACATAACACAAGCACTCAGGTCACTCCACAGCAAGTACAAGTATGACTCAGTCATTGTCCATGCCGGTGTGAACGACCTGAGACGTACCTCCCTGGACTACATGAAAAGAGACATAGAGGAGCTCTCATATTATGTAGCCCAGGCCGGTATGACCCTGACCCTGAGCAGTATCCTACCCTCACCAAGAATGATGCCACAATACAGACACAAAATGATCAGCTTTAATAATTGGCTTAATTACTGGTGTCATTCTAAGGGGATCCAATGTCTGTCTGCCTGGGATGACATGCTTGACAAGCCATGTTGCTTCGCAAGGGACAACTTGCACCTGTCACCCCTGGGCTTCCGGATATTGGCAAAGGCTCTTGCCACCCAAATAGTGCCTTTTTTAGGCAAGGCTCAAATGATAAACCTACCACCCTAGAAAACAAAAATGGAAAAAAACTAAGGGTAATACTGCTCAATGCCAGAAGTCTAAACCTCAAGATGCACGCCCTCGAAGCCCTCCTTAGTATGGAGAACATTGATGTCTGTGCTGTGACTGAAACCTGGTTCAAGGCTCCTGAGAGCACCCCAGCACTATCAGGTTATACCTCATATGCGTTCCGGCCCCAAAATCCAGACCGAACCACAAAAGGAGGGGGAGTATCCATATTCATAAAGGATACCCACACCTCCAGGTTAGTGGCAACGCACGAAGCATCGGAGACCATCCAGGTGCAATTAACCATAGGTAAAACTGCCCTACAGTTTGTAGCATGCTAAAGACCACCCTCTCAAATTCAGGAAACCCACATAGCCTTCCTGAAGACACTGGAGAGTATGAATGTCTCTCCAAACACCATCATATTGAGTGACTTCAACTACCCAAACATAGACTGGGAACATTACTCAAGCCCCAACACCCTAGCCCAAAGGTTCCTGGAGTTCATAAACTCAAATGCTATGTAACAACTAGTCACCATTCCCACAAGAGGAGAAAATATACCAGACCTGATCATCACAAACATGGGGACAAAATGCTCCACACCGGAAATATATCCCTCATTGGTGAGATCAGACCATAAATTAATCTCACTGGAGATCCACATCCCGCCCCCAACCCCAGCAAAAAAGACCACAGTGAAGAACTTCTCAAAAGCAAACTTCACACTTCTTAAGACTGTAGTGGTATCCTTCAAGGCCCCCCAAGCCAGTGGAAACCACAACCCACGCTGCTGAAACCCTTACAAATGCCTTCTACGAGCACCCTCCAGGAATGTATGGATCAAGCAATACCTAATAAAATCAAGACCCTTTCCACCAAAGGCAGGCGCCCGGTCTGGTGGACCACAGCCATAAACAAACTCTACAACAAGAGGAGAAAGCTACTACATGACAGAGCAAAATCCCTAAAAGGGAAGGCATCTCTGATCAATACTAGCAAAAAACTACGATCACTCATAAAATCATCCAAGGCCAACTTTGAGAGAAAAATCACTAAAGACACAAAAGACAATCATAAGGCCTTCTTTAGCTATGTTAGAAACCTGGGTGGAAACTCCCAGATATGCTCAGAATTAGTCCAAAATGATGCAAAAATCACTGAACCCACAGACATTGCCAACATACTGGCAGACAGGTTCAGTGCAAATTTCTCCCCTCCCTCCCCCCCAAAAGGAGAAATATCTATCCCACCAGAGTCTAGCCTCCCAAACATCTCAGATGCCCAGGTGAGAGCTGCTCTCTCTAAAGCAAAAAACACAGCATCAATGGGACCGGACGGTGTCCCCGGCTGTGCGCTACACGAACTCAATGAGGAACTAAACCCACACATAAAGGCTGCTGTTTAATCTTACCCTTACTACAGGATACGTACCCAAAGAATGGCGTACGGCAACTGTGGTCCCACTCCACAAAGGCGGTGCTTCTACGCACCCTAGAAATTACCACCCCATAAGCTTGATGAGCCTCGTCTGCAAGGCTATGGAGAGGATCATAATGGAACTAATAAATAAAGACACTGGGGACCTACAGAGACTGGATCCTACCCAATTTGGCTTTGTCAAGGGCAGATCCTGCCTCTTGAACTTGGTCAACTTTTTCGAAACAGTCACTAAGGCCATTGATGAGGGTAAGGCAGTTCACACAGCCTACCTTGACCTAGCAAAAGCGTTCGACACAATACCCCACTCGGGCATCATAGAAAAGCTCACCAGCTTAGATGTAAACCCATATGTCACAAGATGGGTTGCAAACTGGCTCAAGGACAGAACCCACAGGGTTAGAGTTGCTGGTGCCATGTCAGACTCTAAGCCGGTCACGAGCGGTGTCCCACAGGGCTCAGTCCTGGGCCCCCTCTTGTTCGGCATTTATTTTTCTGAAGTGCAGGCAAACATAGGGGGATTGTAGCTGACAAAATTTGCATATGACTGCAAACTGGGCACCATAATTGACACTCCATCAGACACAGACATCCTCCAGAGAGGTCTCATAGAAATGGATAACTGGTGCCAGAGCCATGGCCTTAAGCTAAATGCCAAAAATGTATAGTCATACCCTTTGGGAAAAACAAGGTAACCCCTAATTACCACATAGGTGGTAATCCATTAAACACGGAAGAAGTTATCAGGGACCTGGGGACCCAAGTTGACAGTAACCTCTCTTTTGACACTCACATTGCCAAAGTGGTTAGGAAGACCTTCTACATTGCCCACCTGATCATGAAGGGATTCACATCCAGATCAGGAGAGGTCATTGTACCCCTGTACTCTTCACTTATCAGACCAATGATTGAGTACAACGCCCCATTTGGAATGCACCTTACCCGACACCTGCAGCAGTTGGAAAGACCCCAAAAGTTCCTCACCAAAAGGATAAAGGGGCTCAAACATTTGTCATACGCTGCCCGACTGAAGAAACTCCAGCTCTATTCAGTCGCATACCGTCTGCTCAGAGGTGATCTGTGTCTGACATACAAGGCCATGTCCAACCCGGAATTAATGGATATGCTCCACCTCAAAAAATCCAAATCCACCAGAGCCACGAGAGCAAGAGACTTAAACCTCAACACGGATATAAATAGGACGTGCTGGAGGGACAGATTCATCACCCAGAGACTCCCTACACTATGGAACAGAATCCCAGTCCATGTGAGGCAGAGCCCCTCACTGACTCTGTTCAAGAGAAATCTTGACGAGTGGATGGGAGATCGTAGGTTTACCCCGGGAATCATCTCTGTGTCACTGCTGGACAGAGGCACAGCAAACTAATGGGTATAGTATTCTCATCCTAAGGGGTGGTGAAAGCCACACACACTCTGGCTAGGCTTATAAATGCCCTAGGGCAGATAGCCTAGTATGAACCTAACAGGCTCATTTATCAACAGCTCTTAACTGCTCACAAAATTCTATATCAGCCTTCTAAAACACCAATTCTCTCTAACCTCATTACACCTTATAATAACTTGAAACACCTACACTCTTCAAACTACTGGTTAATATTATCAAACCCAATAACTCTGCAGGTGACAGCCTTTTTTCTAACTCTGTTGGAAAAATGTGGAACAAACTGCCATCTGATATCTCATCTTTGTCTAGTCTTCCACTCTTTAAAAGACAGCTGAAAACACATCTCAAACACTGGCTTTGTTCCTGTAACAACCCAGATTAATCTTCCTTTTTCCTTTCCTCCTTAATTCCTCCTCACACAACATCCTATAGAGATATGTAAAAAAATATATATATATTTTTAAAATTTTTTTCTTTTTCACCTTTTTCCATATTATATACTTATATTTTTAGAATTTGTATAGCAAATATCTACTAAACTTTGTTTATGTAATTTCCTGCTATGACTATGCCTGTCTGCATGTGTATCTCATGTTCTGACTCAATGTGTTTATAATTTTTACCTTGTTTTGCCTGTTTCTGTGAATTACTTGCAATACCATTGGAGCTTTTCTCCCCGGGCCTCCACTGAAAATGGACATATATCCAGCTGGACTAGCCCGGTCAACAAATGTAAAATAAATAAAATAAAAAAATAGGTAAATTAGTAGTCTTTTCACAAACGCCAGATGCTTTAGAAGAATGTCTTTGTTCTCTGCTTGAATAAGGCAGTCGTCCAAGTAAGGATATATTTGAATTCCTCTTTGTCTGCAAAATGCAATTACTGATGCCAGGCATTTTGTGAAGACCCTGGGCGCAGTAGATAAACCAAAGGGCAGTGCAGAGAATTGGTAGTGCATTGAGCCAGCTATGAATCTGTGGTATCTTCTGCAAGATTGTCTGATTGGGACCATGCAGGTATGCCTCTTTTAGGTCCAAGGTTACGAGCCAAGCCATCTTGCCCAGCATGGGCAGTAGCTGTTGCAGAGTCAACATCTTGAATTTTGAAACATCCAGAAACGTGTTTAGTATAGACAAGTCCAGTATTGGTCTCCAGGCTTTGTCCTTTCTGGGCACCAAGAAAAGTCTCGAGTAAAAACCTTGCCCCTGCTCTTGCTGTGGTACTTGTTGAATGGCCCTCATGTTCATGAGGGATGTAATTTGTTTTTGTGCCTCTGCCCATTGATTGTGTGGCAGGTCTGGCATACCTTTTGCCCTTGACAGGGTGTGAAAGTGGAACCTGTAGCCCTGGGACACTATGTTCAAGACCCATTTGTCCTGGGTAATTATTTGCCAATTTGGTAAAAAAAGTGCTAGTTTTCCCTTAAGGGGGCTGCCAAGATGAGTGCTTGGATCTGGCAGAGGAAAGTCATTGGGACTGTTTCCTGTATGTTTGTGACTTGTCTTCTCCACTTTTAGAGGTAGAAGCACCCCATTGTTTAGGCCTGTAGGAGTCTTGGGGCTGAGATCTGCCTCGGGGATGCCTGGATCTGCCTCTTTGTGGCCTGTCTGACACTGGAAAGGACCAATTCTTTGTAGGCCAGTTCCTGCTAAATCTGGGTGGCTGTACCTGTAGGAAATCCTTAACTGTCTGCATGGATTTCGCTTTATCCTCCATTTTCTTCCAACACCTCTTCTGCCTTAACACCTAAGTATCATGCTGCAATGGGGCATCTAATAATTTTGCTTTAACATGATCAGGCAGATTCTGTTCCTTTAACCAAGCATGCCTTCTAATGACAGAACCCGTAACAGCGGCCCTGCAAGAGGCCTCCAGTGAATCAAAACCACATTGCAAAGTATGCCTTCCCACTTGTTCAGCTGCATGCAATAAATCCTGCATTTCCTTGTTATCAGAACATTCAGAATTTGTCAACATTTTCTGTTTAAGCAGTGACATTAAGTATTGCTGATATTTAACCATGTGAAACTGACAATTTAAAGCCCTTACAGCCAAGGTAGCAGAAGTGTAAACATTTTTCCCCCATCTGTCCAGTACCCTAGAATCCCTATCAGAGGGAACAGGGTTTTTTGCAGTGGAAGCCTTGAACCCTTTGGGACCCTGAGATATGGTTTCTGGGTCAGCAGCAGGGTTTTTACATAAAAATTTATGAGAGTCTGGGACTCTGTAGTATCTGTCTGGCTTAGCAGGTGCAGGGGGTAGAGAGTCAGGAGACAGGCTGGACTCAGAAAATACATCTACCATGTCTAGAACAGGTGGAATAGCAAGAGGTCTGTGCTGAGGTAGTAAAAGAAGGCCTCTGAGCCTTTTCTTAGATTCTGAGTAATCTTGGCTCTCCCAGTGGAAATGCTCCCTCATGGTATGCAGGGTTTCCCCAAAAGAATAATCCTCAGGAGGAGAGGCTGAAGGAATGGATTCTTCAGCATCAGAATCCTTGTAGGGAGAAAAAGAGTATCCCTGTTCAGAAGAGGAATCAGAGGAAATTGAAACCTGATCAGAAGAATCATATTCTCTCTCTTGCCTAGGCCTCTCTTATCAGGAGGGGGCCCTGATCAAAGTAATTAGGTCTTTGGCCATTTTAAGCATCTGTTTTTTAGGCATGGAAGTCTGCGTAGGAGAATGCTGTACTTGTCTCTTTGTCTTTAGAACTGCTTTAGTCTTTGCCTTTGAAGCTGAAGGTGGCTTAACATATAACTGTGTAGGTCTGAAGACACCCTCTGAAGCTGATGCCTGCTCAGCGGCTCTGGACCCATCTGAGGGAATGGTTTCTGAGTGTCCAATACCTTGAGTTTCCAGAGGCCCAGTCGGCTCAGTGTGGGAGTCGGAAGTGGCCTGTGGCTCTGAGGTAGCGGGCCGTCAGGGGCTGCAAAAGCGCCTCACTGAGAACCGGTGACTGGCCTAGTGGAGGTCTTGTCGTCTGTTTTAGACCTTGGATGCCTATCCTTTTCCTTGCGTTTTTTGTAAACTCCGGTCGTCGGCTGTTCCGGCGGCATTATATAGTTAAATCTTTGGCCAAAGTAATGAAATGCAAAATCGAACCGACACTTAATAGTGCGTTGGTTAAATTTAGCACAAAACCGACAGCTAGCAACGTCGTGGTCAGGGCCTAGGCAAGGAATACAGTAAGAATGAAAATCCTTATGAGGTATTTGCTTCCCACAAGAAATACAATTGTTAACTTTTTCTGACATTGGTCTGGAGCAAGAAAAAAGTTTCCCCAACGAGGTACTAGCTTTAATGAAGACTTTGGTTCTGAAATTCGGATGTGAAAATCTCAGGACTCGGCCGACCGGCACCTGTGAACTGCTTTTGCATCGGGCACTGCGTGGCAAGAAAGACTGAAGAAAAAGGCGTCGGCTGCATCTTTTATACCCCTGGCACACTGATGTCAGGGGAGAGACGACAGCAACTAATGCCAGACAAGGACTTTGGAATTCAGGCCTACTGCGGGTAACCTGTCAGCAGGATAACCCAAGAGTACTGACTGCAAAAGTGAAACATGATGAACATCTTGCTTTTGAGCCTCTGCCCACTGATTTGGGGTAGGTCTGGCCAGTCGTTTGGGGTTGGAAAGGAGTGGATGTGGAATCTGTATCCATGGAAAATAAGAAGTTATGTTCCTACCATAACGTTCCATGTTAGTTGTCTTCTTCTCGCCTTCTTTCTTGCTGGATGGGTTCGGTGCCGATCCTCGGCTCCGACTCGGCCAATACTAAAGCTCGAGAGCTAATAAAGGGGGAATAGAGGTGGTAGAACATGTGGGAAGGAAAACTTCAAAGGAAGATCCCAAAATTTCCTATCAGTCTTGTCCAGGCTAGGGGGAAGGAGGGTGGGACGCAAGAAAGAAGGCGAAAAGAAGACAACTAACATGGAACGTTATGGTAGGTACATAACTTCTTAATGTTAAGTTGTCAATCTCGCCTTCATTCTTGCTGGATGGGACCGCGTCCCTAGCACCTTATTCCGGGTGGCCTATCGGAACAGACTCTTGAGAACAGTGGAACCAAAGTTGGCACGGTTTCTGGAGGCCATATCCAATTTGTAATGTAAAATGAAGGTATGAGGAGAAGCCCAAGTGGCTGCTGCACAAATGGAATCTATTGGCAGCCTGTCCTGAAAAGCTACAGATGCAGCTAATGCCCTAGTTGAATGAGCTCTAGGTCTTGAAGGCAGTTTTTGATGTCTGATTTCATAGATGAAGGTAATTATAGAGGTAAGCCATCTTGAAAGGGACACTTTAGTAACTGGAAGGCCCAATTTCCCTTCCACATAAGACAGGAAAAGCTGATCAGATTTCCTGAACTGTTTAGTCCTATCTAAATAATATCTAAGTTGGCGGTGAACATCCAGAAAATGTAACTTTTGTTCCGACCTATTGGAATAGTCAGGGAAGAAGACGGGGAGATCAATCGTTTGGTTCAGGTTTGTCTCAGAGGAAACCTTAGGTAAGAAGGACGGATTAGTCCGGAGGGACACCCTATCTTTGTGGAAAAGTAAGGAGGACGACCCCTTCTAGCTGAAGTTATGGCTACTAGAAAAAGTGTTTTCCATGAGAGCAGCTTAAGAGGGCATGAAGCCGCTGGTTCGAAGGGGGGGAGATTCAAGGATGCCAGAACCAAATTCAAGTCCCATTGAGGTGGGGGATCTTTGATTGGGGGCTTGAGCAGAAAAACACCTCTTAAAAAGGCTTTGCAGAGCTTATGGGACATGATACTGGAGTCTGACACCCCTACATGAAAATTAGAAATAGCAGCTAGTTGTACTCTAATGGTAGATGAAGAAGAGCCTAAATGAAAGAGCTCTGCCAGAAAGTCTAGGATAGACTGGATAGGTTCAGTGAAGGGGTCTATATTTTTTGATGCTGCCCAGAAGGAAAAACGTTTCCACTTACTATTATAAATCTTCCTGGTAGAAGATTTGTGAGAGGCTATCAGGATGTTTCGAACCGAATGAGAGATTAAGGGAAGCCTGGCTAGGGTAGGAATTGGAGAAACCACGCTGTGAGGTTGAGAGAATGGTGTGGTGCAGCTGGCCCGACTGGTGGGTCAACAGATCTGGCACCGGGTCCAGATGCCAAGGCTGCTCCAACAGGTAATGGAGGAGGAACGGAAACCATATCTGTCGAGGCCAGTAAGGGGCAATGAGGATCATTGTAACTCTGAAGGCGATAGCTTTCTGAATTAATTGAGATATCAGTGGAAAAGGGGGAAAAGCATAGAGAAGTCCCCGGGGCCAATTGTGGACTAGAGCGTCTCTGGTGGGATGGCCTGGTAACAGGAAGATAGTGAAGAAGTCATGACACTTGCTGTTTTGGGGAGTAGCAAAAAGATCGCAGCAAGGCTGGCCCCATCTTTGGAAGACTTCTTCCAGCACTGATTTCTTCAGAGACCACTCGTGGGGCATGAGAATGGCCCTGCTCAACTTGTCCGCAATCATGTTGGACTTCCCGGGAATGTGCGTTGCTATCA
The DNA here is from genome assembly GCF_019279795.1 of Protopterus annectens. NCBI lineage: Eukaryota > Metazoa > Chordata > Ceratodontiformes > Protopteridae > Protopterus > Protopterus annectens. The sequence continues at coordinate 1,100,029,881 of NC_056737.1, forward strand.
GAAAACGCTGAGAAGAAATCGCCCACTGCCAAAGTCTGAGTGCCTCTCGACATAAGGGGTAGGATCTGGTTCCGCCCTGTTTGTTGATGTACCACACTACGGACATGTTGTCCGTCTGAATTGCAATAGTCCCTGTGGGAAGACAGTCCTGAAGGGCTTGCAACGCTAAAAGCATTGCTCTCATCTCTAAGACATTTATGTGCAAGTGGCACTCGAAAGGTTGCCACGTGCCCTGGACTGCCCTGCCCTGATAATGCCCCCCCCCACCCGATCAGGGAGGCGTCACCGTGGCGACTGGGGGTGGGGGGGAATGAAAGGTCTGCCTTGGAGAACTTGAGGTGATGTGATCCACCAAGACAGGTGATTCTTGCATGATTGAGTTATTAATATGATGTGAGACATCGGGAGCTGTTGGAAGGACCATTGAGCAAACAGCATCCATTGGAGGATCCTCATGTGGAAACGAGCTCAGGGGAGAAGGGTGATCGTAGCTGCCATGAGTCCTAATACCTTCAAGACTACCCTGGCTTTGACCTTGTTGCATTGTAATAGAAGGTAAACTTGTCTGCGGATATCGAACACTCTTTGCTCTGTAAGTCTGGCGGAAAGACTGAGTGTGTCTAAGGTGGCGCCTATCAATAGATTGACAAGGCAGATTTTTCTAAATTTATTGAAATGCCTAGAGCTTGGCAAGTTTGGATGGTGAAGTCTCTGGATAGAAGCAGTTGATGTCTGGTGGTGGCAGTAAGGAGCCAGTCGTCTAAATATGGAAACACCTGGAATCCTTGACATCTCAAGTGAACCGCGACCACTGCCATGCATTTGGTAAACACTCGGGGGGGGGGGGGCTGTAGTGAGACCAAAGGGCAGGGCTCTGAACTGGTAGTGACTGGCTCCCAGCCTGAAGCGGAGAAACCTCCTGGAGCGTCTGTGCATTTTGATATGGTAGTACGCATCCTGAAGGTCTATCGAGCACATCCAATTGTCCTGACCCAAGAAGGGTAGAATAGACTGTAGCGTGACCATCTGGAATTTTGTTTTTTTGATATAATTGTTTAACTTGCTGAGATCCAGTATAGGTCTCCAGTCTCCTGTTTTTTTGGTATCAAAAAGAATTTGGAGTAGATTCTGGATCCTTGCTGGTCTGCTGGGACTGATTGGATACCTCTTTTTGATAGCCGCTTTGATATTTCTAGTGCTGCTTGTTCCCTTAGACTGGGTGGAACGTCTGGAAGGGATCCTTTGGGTTGGGATGGGATGTGAATAAAGGGAATTTTGTAACCCTCGGATAGGATTGACTGTACCCATTTGTCTTGGGTGAGGGAAAGCCAGGCTTTTGGGTACAGTGATAATCTTCCCCCAACTGCCTCCGAAGGTGGACAGCCGGGCAGCTCCTCAGGGATGCTGAAAGGGTTTATCAGAGAAAGTTTCTCTGCTACCCTGGTTTTGCGGACCTCTTCTGCCTCTAGGGCGGCGTCTATTGTTATTCCCCCCCTCTGCCTCTAGAGGGGAATCGACCTTGTGCATCAGATGAGACTCCCTGAGGTTTGCAGAACCACATTTTTCCTCCCCTCTGACCTTTTGGATAAGGTCTGGAAGGGGTAGAAAAACATACTCCCACGGCAGAGAGAGTCTTACCTTCCACCTCACACCTAGTCAATGTATCCTTCACCTGAGGACCAAACAATGTTGAGCCATCAAAGGGGGAATTGGTGAAGGACGCCTTGAAAGGGTCCGCAAAATTGCAAAGCCGCATCCAGGTGTGACTTCTTAAAGCCACACCTGTGCCTGCGGCCCTACTCGCCCCATCAGCAGCATATGAGATAAGCCGCATGGAGGAGTTAATCGAATTCAGGGTTGCCAACTGGGAGGTCATTTTGTCTTGGAAACCCTCAGCTGTTGGATCCTGTATAGCCTCACCCATATCTTTGAGCAAATCTCTCTGGAGATGGGGGAAGTGACACAAGTAGTTCAGCGACCGCATTGAAAAGGTCGCTGACGAAAACATCCGCTTACCGTACCTGTCCATGGTCCTAGACTCCTTATTAGGAGGATGGACAGGTACCGAAGGATCTGCTAACTCCTTAGTGGCTGCGGCCACCACCATGGCATCAACAGAGAAACCTTTTGATAGAAACTCTTTCTCCTTAGGGGCAGTAATAAATTTTGACTGCCTCCTTGGGGTAGGTTCCACTGAATCGGAGGCCGTCCAAGCCTTCCTTGCCACCACTTCCATAAGGGGGTCAAAAGGAGGGGACACCCAGGAGGTGGAAGGGCGAGAGCCAAACGCCTCAAGGTAAACTGACTTGACCTCTGAAGGGTTAAGGGAGGGCCAGTTCCTCCTCTGTTTCAGGATTTCAAGGATGTCAGCAAAAGAGACATCCTCACAGGGGGACCGAGGGGAACTTTTAGATTCCTCCAAGTCAGTGTCAGAGGTGATAAACTCAGGGGAGTCAATGTGCTTCCTCTTACACAGTCTCTTCCGAGGGGGTTCTCCTACCGGATCAGGAGAGGCCTCGGAAGAGGAGGAAATTCCCAATGGGGAAACCTGAGGAGCTGGCTCTCTGTGGTCTGATACAAGGGGATGGGTAGAAATCACCGCAGGCACTGAGGAGGGAGGAGCTGACGGAGCTGACTGTGGGGTAGACACTGGGTCTAGCACGCTCCGCATGACCTCGAAGGCTCCCCTATCAGGCAAGGCCGGAGGTCCCCGCTCCGAGGAGACAAGGACCCCCCGGCACCGACATGGACATCTCAGAGGCCGATGTCGGAGCCGAACTCACCAGCGCCGACGCTCCGAGAGGGAGAACGGGTCAGACAAGGGTCTGATGCCACTCGCCCCCTTGGAACCGACGAGGGAAGCCCGGCGCCGTGATCCCTCCAATGAGGAAAGCGGAGCAGACGACGGAGCCGAAAGGGAAGGCATCGGCTCCGAAGCACAGACAGCCACGGCTCCGAACTCAAAGGAGTCGGAGGAGGAATAAAATCAGGGATGGAAATAGCTGCTGACTGTTGAGTAGGGCTATGCAGCATTTGGGCCAGTGCCTCGGACTTGAGAAGTCTACTCACCACCCTTTGTAAATCATGGTCGGACAGCCTGGAGGGCCAAGAGGAATGAGACCTATGGCTCCGTTCCGATAGAAGAGGAGATCTCGGCGCTGAATGGATGGAGCCGATGGAAGGGGACCTAGACCTCTTCTTTGAAGGTGGCTCCGATAAGCCTATCGGAGCCGACTGAGTCTTGTCAACCTCGGCTCCAGCCGGAGCAGAGGTGATGGTATGAGATTTGGAAACATCGGCTCCAGCCGGAGCCGATGTCGAAGCCGTTTTAATGCTTCCAGGGGACGGCTCTGAAACTGGAGCCGACGGTCTGGAAGTCTTAGAAGGCTTCCCCGACACAGACTGGGTCAGGGGGCCTTCAGGCTTTAACAAGCCACGTAGAATCAATTTATTTTTGCATTCCTGCAGGACTCTAGGGCTGAATGCATGGCACACAGCACATGAGTCCTGCAGGTGCAAAGGTCCCAGGTAATATACACAAGAAGTGTGACTGTCTGTCAGAGACATTTTCTGACAGCACAAATCACACTTCTTGAAGCCTGAGACCTTGGAGTCTTTAGACATCCTAAAAGCTGAGTGAAGAAAAGCACAAACACAACACACAGACACACCCTTAACCAAAATAAAAATCCAGTCACACTGAAGGACTAGGGGAAGGAGAGGGAGAAGGCCAAATGCCTAAAAGTTAAGAAAAAAAGGGAATTCTGACAAAAAGGGGAACCCGATTTAAACTAATGGAATACTTTAAATAAAACTATACTAAATGGAAAAAAATAGGGGGTGAAATAGAAGTTTCTGAACAAGAAAACTTACTAACCTGCCAGAGCCGGTAGAAAAAGCACCTCGTCAGCTAAGCGGCAAACGAGATCTGAGTAGTTACCGCCTGGCATTGTGGGATATAGGGGAGCCTCGAGCTGGTGGAATTAGCTCTCGAGCTTTAGTATTGGCTGAGTCGGAGCAGAGGATCGGCTCCGAACCCATCCAGCAAGAATGAAGGCGAGATTGACAACTTAACATCTACATTTAATACCCATATGTCCTGGGTAACGAGTACCCAATTTTTTGCAAGCAAGGCAATATTTCCCCCTAAAGGAACAGTCAGTTAAGCAGGACTTGGAAGGCTTAAAGTTAAGTCACTGAGACAGTTTACCATAGGGGGGGAGTCTTACTACTCCCTGCTTTGGAAGTGGGAGCCCCCCATTGCTTAGGCCTGCGAGTACCTTGGGACTGAAGCCTGGGTGTTCTACTGGTTCTGGGTTTGGACTGAGAAGGCCTGGAAGAGACAGGAAAGGACCAATTCTTACAGGGCCAATGCCTACTAAATCTGGGAGGTTGTACTTGCAGGAAATCTTTAACAGTTTGCATAGATTTAGCTTTTTCCTCCATCTTTTTAAGTACTTCTACTGCTTTGTTGCCAAACAGGCAGTCTTGGTTTAAGGGAGCATCCAGTAATTTTAGCTTTAACATGATCTGGCAAAGACTGCTCCTTAAGCCAAGCATGCCTTCTAAGTACTGACCCAGTGACAGCAGCCCTGCAAGATCCCTCTAATGAATCAAAACCACATTGCAAAGTATGTTTTCCAACTCATTCAGCAGAATGCATTAAATCCTGTAAATCTTTATTTTCAGCCCTAATGGCCAAAGTTGCAGAAGTGTATACCTTCTTACCCCATGTATCCAGCGCCCTGGAATCTCTATCAGAGAGGGTAGGATTTTTGGCAGTAGAAGCCTTAATGCCCTTGGGTCCCTGTGAAATGGTCTCAGTTTCCATAGTAAGATTTTTAAAGAGGAACTTGTGAAAGTCAGGTACCCTGTAATACCTGTCGGGTTTTCTGGGAGCAGGAGGTAAGGTGTCAGGGGCCAGGCTAAATTCTGAGAAGGCATCATCTACAATGTCCAGTACAGGAGGGATAGTTAAAGGCCTGTGTTGAGGCAGAAGTAAGAATTCCCTAAGCCTCTTTTTGGAGTCAAGAGTAATCCCGGCTTTCCCAGTGGAAATGCTCCCTAAGAGTATGCAAGGCTTCACCAAAAGAGAAATCCTCTGGAGGGGAAGCAGAGGGAATGGAGTCCTCTGCATCATAATCCTCATAGGTAGATAAGGGCAAATCCTGGTCAACAGAGAAAACACAAATTTCAGAATCCTGTTCAGAAGAATAAGATGGAAAATCAGTCCTAGGTCTCAGAGGGGGAAGGGTAGCTCCCCCTGATTAGAGTAATAAGGTCCTCAGCCATTCTTATCATTTGTTTTTTTAGGCATAGGGGCCTGGCCATGCGGTCTGGGCAATTTTTTAGGCATAGATCGAGTTTTAGGCCTTGAAGAAGAAGATGGCACTGGCTTAATATGCAAGTCAGTAGGCCTGAATACACCCTCCAGGAGCCAGTGCCTGCACAACGGCTCTGGACCCATCCAAGGTAGAGACAACCGCAGGTTCCACAGTCGAAGAAGCATCTTGCAGCATACCGGACTCCGAATGAGTCTCAGTAGAGGCCTGCCAATCTGAAGTAGCAGGTATCAGGGGCTGCGAAAGCGCCTCACTGAGTACTGGAGAACTGGCGACTAGCTTAGGAGAAGCTTTGTCGGCAGCTTTGGACCTATGTGGTCTGTCTCTGTCTTTATCTTTTGTTTTTTCGGAATGTCGGTAGTCGGATGGCTTACCGAAGCCATTTCTGGATAATTGAACAGAGTACCAAAATATTTGTATGCGAAATGACAGAAGACATAGTACAAGGTCTGAATAAGGCACGAAACTGACAGCGAGGTGCGTCGTGGTCTGGGCCTAAGCAAGGAATGCAGTATGAATGAAAATCTTTATGAGGCATTTCCTTTCCACAAGAAATACAATTAACTTTTACTGACATCAGTTTAGAGCAAGAAAAAGGATCCCCAATGGGGTACTTAGCTTAGTTTAAGACTTTGGATCTGAAACTAAAAAAACGAAAATTTCAGATGTCGGCCGACCGGCACTTGCGAACTGCTTCTTCTTCGGGCACCGCACAGCAAGAAAGACTGAAGAAAATGGCGTCAGTTGCATCTTTTATACCCCTGGCACACGGACGTCAAGGAAGAGGCGACATCAACAGACCAAGACTTTGGAACTCGAGCTGACTGCGGGTAGCCTGCCAGCAGGATAACCCAAATGTAAAGACTAACAATGAAACACGATGAACATGTCACTACTGTACCATCTGTACATATCCGCTTAGTGTATTACTGTACTTTAACTGTTAGTTGACATTTGTGCTAATCGCCATGTTTCTAAATGCCATACTACTGTTGTGTTTTAAGATTTATATTAATGTAAAATTATTGCTGACTGTCTTTGATTCTACCATTTCTGTATACTCCCAAGTAGAATCTGAAAAGATCAGAGCAGTTCAGTGTTCAATTCTGGTTAATAACAGATTAAATAAAAATACATAACCTAAAATAAAACTCTGAATAAACTCCATATGTGCCAAATGCTGTGGCAGCTACTTATTGCACCTAATGCAACTTCTGAAGTAGAAATTATTCCATTTCAGCAAAACTTATCAATGTCTTAAAAGAAAATCCCTACTACTACTAAGCAGAAATGATATAATCAGTTGCATAGTATCGTGACGTCCACTGTTACCAACAAAAATAAGACGATGTGAGGAAAACTGTTAACACCATTTTCATTCTCAGTGACATGCAAACATGAAAGAGCGGACTTTCATAACCACTGTGTGAAATGGTAATGGTACAAATGAAAAAAAAGGAAAAAATATATATATATGTATATAGTTAGTACAGTTGTATACACTTACCATAAACGTAGATGTTAGAGTGTATTCACTGTTGCAGTCATCACATTTGGGTTAACAATGCCAGGGTAGCCCTCGGCCGGCCCGAATACCAGAGACTTAGTATTTTTGCATCGGTTGCTGTCGCTTGAAGACTGACGTCAGTAGTATAAAGTAAGGCAGCAGACACCATATCAGTTTTTCTTGCCCTAACCTGTCAGGAGCCTCCAAAGTAGGAGGCCAAGTTCTGGTGGAAGAACCCCACCAGTGGAAAATAAATACCAATATGTCCCTTGTAAGGAAAGGGGGAGAAAGTACAATTGTGTACACTTACCATAAATGTAGATGTTCGAGTGTATTCACTGTTGCAGTCATTACATGTGGGTAATCTGCTGGCAGGTTACCCTCAGTCGGCCTGATTAACAAAGTCTTGGGTCCGGCGTCGGTTGCTGTCCCTTCTTCCATGACGTCAGGTCATCAGGGTTATAAAACATGCTGCCAATGCCATTACATCAGTTTTTCTTGCCCGACATGCCAGGTGCCCTCTAAATGGGGAGCAAAATAAAATTAAAAACACAAAAATATACCTCCAACCAAAAGCAAATACACCAAAAAGGCTTTTGAGCATAGTAAAAGAAAGTAGAGGTATAGCAAGAGAGAAATAAGTGGCTGGAGGGAGGGTAACCATGACTGCAACAGTGAATACACTCGAGCATCTACATTTATGGTAAGTGTACACGTGTACACAACTGTACTATGTTCTTCATGTTTCACTGTTGCAGTCATTACATTTGGGTAGATTCTCAAAGCTATGGTTGAGAGGAAGGACTTATACAGCATTAGGACCAGCTATAAGGCCCTGCAAGACAGCAGTGGCAAAGCCAGCTCTGGATTTAGAGAAAATTGGTAAATGATAATGCTTGGTGAAAGTATTAACTGAACTCCAGGTAGCAGCTTCTAGAATATCCCTGGTAAGAACATCTCTGAGAAAGGCTGCAGAAGTAGATGCAGCCCTGGTGGAATGAGATCTGATCCCCTGGGGGATAGGTTTTCCATGGAATTTATAGCAGAAATGAATGCAATGGCTTATCCATTTAGAAATGGTTTGTTTTGAAATAGCCTTCCCCTCTGCCCCTGCAGCAAATGCTACCAGCAATTGTTCAGATTTTCTTTGAGGTTTAGTCCTGTCCAAGTAGAATCTAAGTTGTCTGTGCACATCCAATGAATGCAGAATCAGTTCCCTTTTGTTCTGTGGATTGGGAAAGAAAGTTGGCAAATGAATAGACTGATTAAGAGCCACACTGGATACCACCTTGGGCATGAAGGATGGATTGGTCCTGAGTGACACCCTGTACACATGAAAGATGATGAAAGGCTCCACTGCCATAAGGGCCTGTAATTCAGATATCCTGCTAGCTGAAGTGATTGCTAAAAGGAAGGCTGTTTTCCAAGAAAGAAATTTTTAAGTCAGCAATAGCAGCTGGCTCGAAAGGAGGTGGAGTGAGTTTCTCCAATACAAAGTTAAAGTCCCAGGCAGGGGTTGGAGCTCTCCTGAGTGGTCTCAAGTTTTTGGCCCCTCTGAGGTACTGCTTGAGCAGAGGATGAGAGAAAAGGGGAGGGTCTGTGTTATAATGAGCTGAAATGGCTGAGGTGTGGATTTTAATGGAGGAAAAAGGCAGGCCCTTGTGAAGCATCTCAGTTAAGGATTGCAAAATCTGAGGTAAACTGGGTGCTGCTTTTCTCATCCTTGAGATTGATTCCAGGCACAGAATCTTTTCCATTTGTCAACATAAGATTTTCTAGTACTAGGTCTTTAAGACGACATCCATCACAGGTTTGCTGAGGGATGCTAAGGATGAATTTAAGTGATTAGCCAAGCTGCAAGGTTCAATGTTGGTAGCTGAGGGTGCAGAATTCGGTTCTCCTGCTGAGACAGTAAGGAAGGTGTCTGAGGCAGGTGCCATGGAGAAATTTGTGACACACTGCACAGGAGTGGGTACCAGAGTTGACGTGGCCAGTCTGGAGCAATCAAAATCATTTTTGGTTTGTTCTGTTTGACTTTTAGCAGAACTTTGGAGAGCAGAGGCAGAGGGGGAAAGGCATAGACTGATAGGTTTTTCCAGCTGAAGGACAGAACATCCACTTTCCAGGCTTTTTTGTGAGGAGTTCTTGTGCAAAATTTGTTCAACTGGTAGTTCTGGGGGGAGGCAAATAGATCTAGGTCTGGGCTCCCCATATGCTTGTCAACATGTTGAAAATCCGTGGCTTCAGTTTCCACTCGTGTGGGTCAATGAGATTTCTGCTTAGTCCATCTGCCAGTGTATTCAGTTTTCCAGGCAGGAATTGAGCTTGTAGTTGCACTTCGTAGCTCAACGCAGTGTTCCACAATGCCATGGCTAGTCTGCAGAGGGGGTAGGAATGTGTACCTCCCTGCTTATGTACCACATAACCGTAGTGTTGTCCATCTTTACTATGAGTTGGCCTGGATGAATGTAGTCCTTGAAGGCTGTCAGAGCATTCTGCACAGCTAACATTTCTTTTTGATTGATATGTAGGTGCATTTGATTTGGGCTCCATTTGCCCTGAATGCACTTCCCTGCCAGGTGAGCCCCCCATGCATAGTCTGATGCGTCTGTAGTTAGGGTTTGGGCGGCAGGGGGTAGTGTGAATGGCACTCCCTTGTTTTGGTTGCAGGCCTCTGCCCACCACAGGAACTCTAGGTGTAGGCAAGGTATGATAGGAATCATTGTTTCCAGGCTGTGATGATGTTGACTCCATAGACCTTTTAAGTACCATTGAAGTTTCCTGACATGCAGTCTTGCATATGGAATTAGAAGAATGCAGGAGGCCATGAACCCCAAGGCTTGCAGTATTTGTCTTGCAGATAGCAGGGTTTTTGTGGCCACTTGTTTGAAGCAAGTTACCAAATGAATTTGCTTTTCTGGCGTGAGGAAAGCTATCTGGGCAGTTGTATTCAAACTTGCACCCAGGAATGTAATCTGTTGAGAGGGTACCAGTTGTGATTTCTTTTCATTTATGGTGTACCCTAGACAAGTTGGAACCCTTTCTACAAATGCCAGATGATTTATAAGTATGGCCTGGTTTTCTGCCTGAATTAGACAAACGTCCAGGTATGGATATATTTGAATATTTCTTTCCCTGCAAAATGCAATTACTGGAGCCAGGCACTTTGTGAATACCCTGGGCGCAGTAGACAAGCCAAAGGGCAGTGCAGAGAACTGATAATGCAAGTAGCCTGCTTTGAAGCGTAGGTACCTTCTGCAAGATTCCCTGATTGGGATATGCAGGTAAGCTTCTTTTAAATCTAGAGTTGCCAACCAGGCAACTTTGCCTAGCATAGGAAGTAACTGGTGAAGAGTCATCATCTTGAATTTTGGAATGCCCAGAAAGGAGTTTAGAGTAGACAGGTCCAGAATTGGACCCCGTGATTTGTCTTTTCTGGGTACCAGGAAAAGCCTGGAATAGAAACCTTGTCCCTTTTTCTCTTCTGGTACCGGTTGAATAGCCCCCATGTTTAAGAGGGAAAGTACTTGTTTCTGAGCCTCTGCCCACTGATTTGGGGGCAGGTCTGGCCACCTATTTGGTGTTGGCAATGTGTGGAAATGAAATCTGTATCCCTGGGACACTATATTTAAAACCCATTTGTCCCGGGTTATGAGTTCCCAGTTTTTTGCATGAAGAGCAACCTTTCCCCCCCAAGGGGGCGGCTAAAAGGTAAGTGCTTGGTAATTTTAAAGGAAAGTCACTGAGACTGTTTCCCATAGGGGGGTGTCTTGTTATTTCCAGATTTGGGAGTGGAGGCTCCCCATTGCTTAATTCTGACAGTCCCTTGGAACTGAAACCTGGTGCTTTTGGTGTGTCTGGGTTTGGCTTGAGTGGATCTGGAAGGAGATGGAAAAGACCAATTCTTAGTAGGCCAGCACCTACTAAATCTTGAGGTTGCACTTGTAAGAAATCGTTCACAGTTTGCATAGATTTAGCTTTATCTTCCATCTTTTTTAGAACTTCTTCAGCCTTATTGCCAAACAGGCGGTCCTGATTTAAAGGAGCATCCAACAATTTTTCTTTAACATGATCAGGCAGAGATTGCTCCTTAAGCCAAGTATGCCTTCTAAGCACAGACCCAGTAACAGCAGCCATGCAAGAGGCCTATAAAGAATCAAAACCACATTGCAAAGTAGGTTTTCCAACTTGTTCAGCTGAATGCAATAAATCCTGTAAATCTGTATTTTCCACACAGTCAGAAATCAACATAATTTTCTGTTTAAGCAGTCCCATAATATGCTACTGATATTTTAGCATATGAAATTGGCAGTTTAAAGCCCTGATTGGCAAGGTTGCAGAAGTATAAACCTTTTTACCCCATCTATCCAGCACCCTGGAGTCTCTATCAGAAGGGGTAGGATTTTTAGCAGTAGAAGCCTTAATGCCCTTGGGCCCCTGAGAAATGGTTTCTGGGTCTGCAACAGGATTTTTGAAAAGGAACTTGTGGGACTCCGGAACCCTGTAGCATCTGTCAGGTTTACTAGGAGCCAGAGGCAGGGAATCAGGGGTCATACTGGATTCCGAAAACACATCATCAACAATGTCTAGTACAGGAGGTAAAGCAAAAGGCCTATGCTGAGGTAGGAGGAGGAAATCCCTAAGCCTCTTTTGAGATTCAGAAAACTCCTGACTTTCCCAGTGGAAATGCTCCCTTAAGGTATGTAAAGTTTCCCAAAGAGAAAAATCCTCAGGGGGGGGGGGGGGGGGAGGAGCAAAGGGAATGGAATCCTCTGCATCAGAATCCTCAAAAGTAGGAAAGGACAAATCCAGGTCATTGGAAGAAACAGAGTCCTGATCAGAAGATTCACTGTCAAGTTCAGTCCTAGGCCTCTTAGAAGGAGGTGGGTTGACTACCCCTGATTAGAGTAATAAGATCTTCAGCCATTTTGATCATTTGTTTTTTAGGCTTAGGGGCTGAACATGTGGCCTCTGGGTCGGTTTTTTAGACATAGATCATGATTTAGGCCTTAGAATAGAAGGTGGAGTCTGTTTAATATGCAAGTCTGCAGGCTTGAATACACCCTCAGAAGCCAGTGCCTGCACAGCGGCTCCGGACCCATCCAAGGTAGAGACATCCGCGGGTTCCATAGGTGAAGCATCTTGTGGCATACTGGACTCCGAATGGGTCTCAGTAGAGGCCTGCGAGTCATAAGTAGCGGGTATCAGGGGCTGCGAAAGTGCCGGAGTACCGGTGAACTGGCGACTGGCTTAGGAGAAGCGTCGTTGGCAGTTTTGGACCTCGACGGCCTGTTTCTGTCTTTTTCTTTGTTTTTTTTTTTGGAATTCCGGTAGTCGGATGGCTAACCGATGTCATTTCTGGATAATTAAACCGAGAACCGAAATATTTAGAGGCAAAAATGTACCGACGACGGATAGTGCGCTGATTAAATAAAGCACAAAACCGACAGCACGGTACGTCGTGGTCAGGGCCTAGGCAAGGAATACAGTGCAAATGAAAACCTTTATGAGGTATTTACTTCCCACAATTAATGCAATTATTAACTTTTACTGACATCAGTAAGGAGCAAGAAAAAGTTTCCCCAAAGGGGTACTTAGCTTTAAGTAGACGACTTTGGTTCTGAAACTTGAAAACGAAAATTTCAGGAGTCAGCCGACAGGCACTTGCGAACTGCTTCTGCTTCGACCACCGCACGGCAAGAAAGACTGATGTAATGGCGTCGGCTACATGTTTTATACCCCTGACAACCTGACGTCATGGAAGAAGGGACAGCAACCGATGCAGGACCCAAGACTTTGTTAATCAGGCCGAATGAGGGCAACCTGCCAGCAGATTACCCAAATATAATGACTCCAACAGTGAAATACGAAGATCATCAACAAGGAAGAAGGGTAACAAAAGGAAAATGAGAAAAAAAGGGGGATGGAGGGAGGGAAACCAGGACTGCAACAGTGAATACACTCAAACATCTACATTTATGGTAAGTGTACACAACTGTACTATGTTCTTCATGTTTCACTGTCACAGTCATCACATTTGTGTAGATTACCAAAGCTGAGGAAATGGGTAGAGGCAGTACAGGAAACCAGGGGCTGGCTAGCATGCCCTGCAAGACTGCAGAGGCAAACCCTGCCCTGGATTTGGAGAAGAGAGGCAAGTGGTAATGTTTGGTAAAAGAGGCAAGTGGTAATGTTTGGTAAGAGGCAAGTGGTAATGTTTGGTAAAAGTGTGAACAGATGTCCAGGTGGCAGCCTCCAGTATGTCCCTTGTGGGGATTCCTCTGAGGAAGGCAGCAGAGGTGGAGGCTGCTCTGGTGGTGTGTGTCCTGACACACCTTGGGGGGAGGCTTTCCATGCTGTTTGTAGCAGAAATGGATGCAGTGTGGTATCCATTTGGAAATAGTTTGCTTGGAGATGGCTTTGCCTTCTGCCCCTGTAGCAAAGCAAATCAGTAATTGATCAGACTTTCTGAAGGATTTAGTCCTGCCCAGATAGGATCAGAGCTGTCTGTGCACATCTAGAGAGTGAAGAATCCTTTCCCCCTTTACCTGGGGATTAGGATAGAAGGTGGGCAAATTAATGGATTGGGTTAGAGCCACACTGATCACCACCTTGGTCATGAAGGATGGGTTAGTTCTGAGGGATACCCTGTCTGCATGGAAGATGATGAAGGGTTCCACAGTCATGTGTGCTTGCAGCTCAGAGACTCTTCTGGTTGAAGTGATGGCCGGAAGGAATGTAGTCTTCCAGGAGAGAAATTTTAGCTCTGCAGAAGAAGCTGGTTCAAAAGGGGACAGGGTGAGATTTTAAAAGACAAAGTTAAGGTCCCAAGCTGGTGTTGGTGCCCTTCTGGGGGGGGGGGGGAAGGAATGCAGTCTTCCAGGAGAGAAATTTTAGCTCTGCAGAAGAAGCTGGTTCAGCTCTGCAGAAGAAGCTGGTTCAAAAAGGGGACAGGGTGAGATTTTAAAAGACAAAGTTAAGGTCCCAAGCTGGTGTTGGTGCCCTTCTGGGGGGCCTCAAGTTGCTAGCCCCTCTGAGGAACTGTTTGATCAAAGGGTATGAGAATAGGAGCTACTGAGTGGGAAATTGAGCAGAAATAGCAGAAGAGGCATTAATTTTTATAGAGGAAAAAGACAGACCACTGTGTAGTAGGTCAGCTAAGTAATCCAGGATGAGAGGGGATGGAGGGCTGTGCCATATTGGCTCCCTTAGCACAGATCCAGGTGCAGAACCTTTTCCATTTATCTGTATAAGACTTTCTGGTGCTAGGACGTCTGGCCTCAGGGATAACATCCAGAACCGGTTTACTGAGGATGGCATATTGGTTCAGGGTTAGGGAATAAGCCAAGCTGCCAAATTGAGTGTCTGCAAGTGGGGGATGCATGAATTCCCCTTCCCTCTGGGTCAGGAGGTTTGGAATCTGAGGAAGATGCCATGGAGGCAGCAGGGACAGGCTGCACAGCAAGGGGTGCCAGTGTTGTCGGGGCCAATCTGGGGCTATAAGAATAGGCCTTGGTTTTTCCTCCCTTATTTTGGGCAGTACCCTGTGGATGAGAGGTAGGGGAGGAAAGGCATAGACCGATAGATTGACCCAGGGGAAGGACAGGACATCCACTTTTCAAGCCATGCAGTGATGCTCCCTGGTGCAGAATTTGCTGAGCTGATGGCTGCTGTGGGAGGCAAAGAGGTCACACTTTGGGGTTCCCCATTTCTGAGTTATTAGGGTAAAGGTACTTCTGTTGAGTTGCCACTTGTGTGGGTCCAGAAGGTTTCTGCTTAATTGGTCGGCCAGAGAGTTGAGACAGCCTGGTAGGAATTGTGCTAACAGGTGTAGTTGCGTGGAAGAGGCTGTGCGCCAAAGGGTCATGGCCAGCCTGCATAGAGGGTAACAGCGAGTCCCTCCCTGCTTGTTTATGTACCACATTCACAGTGATGTTGTCCGTTTTGAAGAGGAGAACCCCTGGAGAGAGAAGGGGTTTGAAAGCTATCAAGGCGTGCTGCACAGCCATCATCTCTTTTCGACTGATGTGCATAGGGATTTGCTGTAGGCTCCATTGGCCCTGTATGCACCTGCCATCCAGGTGTGTACCCCAAGCATAGTCTGATGCATCTGTGGTGAGGGTCTCGGAAGCAGGGAGTGGGGAGAAGGGCAGTCTCTTGTTGTGGGAGCATGCTGTTGCCCACCAAAGAAATTCCTTTCTGAGACAAGGAATTATAGGTAGAAGAGTTTCCAGGTGTTGAGAGTGTTGACACCAAAGGCTCTTGGGTACCACTGAAGTTTCCTCATATGCAGTCTGGCATATGAAATGAGTAGTATGCAAGACACCATGAAAACCAGAGCTTGCAGGATCTTCCTTGCAGATAGCTGGAGCCTGGTGGCTAATTGAGAGAAGTAGGCTGTCAGGAAAATTTGTTTCTCTGGTGTAAGGTATGCCATCTGGGATGCTGTGTCCGGACTTGCTCCCAGGAAGATTATCCTTTGGGTGGGCACCTGTTTGGATTTCTTGCCGTTGATTGTGTACCCTAGGGAGGTTAGTAGGGTCTT
Organism: Protopterus annectens; assembly: GCF_019279795.1. Classification (NCBI taxonomy): domain Eukaryota; kingdom Metazoa; phylum Chordata; order Ceratodontiformes; family Protopteridae; genus Protopterus; species Protopterus annectens. The sequence continues at coordinate 1,100,045,275 of NC_056737.1, forward strand.
TACAAAGGCCAGGTGCTTGAGCAGCTTTTCCTGGCTGTCTGCCTGAATACGGCAGTCGTCTACATATGGGTAAATTTGAATATCTGTCTGCAAAAGGCGATGGCCGAAGCCAGACATTTTGTGAAAACTCTGGGAGCAGTAGATAAGCGAAAGAGAAGCACAGAGAGAACTGAAAGTGTTGAGATCCTGCCCTGAAGTGGAGATGTTTCCTGCATGATTCCCCGATAGGAATGTGGCGGTAGGCCTCTTTTAGATCTAGGGTGGCTAGCTAAGTGTCCTTGGAGAGCATGGGGAGCAGCTGTGGGAGGATAAACATTTGGAATTTTGGGATCACCAGGAAGGTGTTTAGAATGAATAGAACAAGGATGGGGAGCCAGGTGTCCTCTTTTCTGGGCACCAGAAAAAGTCTGGAGTAGAAGCCTTGGCCTATCTGTTCTGCAGGAATGTGCTTTACTGCCCTCAGAGAGAACAGGGAAAGGATTTGCTTTTGAGCCTCTGCCCACTGATTTGGTGGTAGATCTGGGAACCCTTTTGGGGTTGAAAGGGTGTGGAAGGAAAATTTGTATCCCTGAGACACAATGTTCAGAACCCATTGGCCCTTGGTAATGGTGGCCCAGGTGCTTGAGTGAAAGGAGAGTTTTCCTCCTACTGGTAAGTGAAGGTGGACTGGGGGTGGGGTGAGGAGGTGAGTCGTGAGTTCTTACCATAAGGGGGTGGCTTAGAACTCCCTGGGTTTGAAGTGGAGGTAGTCCACTGCTTCGATCTCTGCATTCCCTGGGGCTGCTGTCTGGGGGGGGGGGGTCTGTTTCCACAGGGCCTAGGCTGGGCTGGTTTATTCAGAGCAGGAAAGAATCAGTGCTTGGAGGGTCAATGCCTGCTGAACCTAGGGGGCCGGACTTGTAAGAAATCCTCAACTGTCTGCAGAGATTTTGCTTTTTCTTCCATCTTTTTTAAGACCTCTTCTGCCTTAGTGCCAAATAAGTTATCTTTGTGCAAGAGGGCATCCAACAATTTAGATTTGACATGGTCTGGCAGGGGTTGTTCCTTAAGCCGTGCATGTCTTCTAATGACAGAACCAGTGACTGCTGCCCTGCAAGAAGCTTCTAGGGTGTCAAAACCACAGTGCAAAGTGTGTTTAGTTACTTGACTTGCAGAATGCATTAAGTCTTGTAAATCTTTAGATTATGCCCAAGCAGGAAAGGAAGACATTTTTAGTTTAAAGAGTTCCAAGGTATGTTGCTGAAATTTCAGCATATGGAACTGACAATTTAAGTGCACTGATAGCAAGAGTAGCTGAGGTGTATACTTTGTTACCCCATCTGTCCAATGCTCGGGAATCCCTGTCTGAGGGGGTGGGATTCTTAAGCAGAGGTTGCTTTAATCCCTTTTGGCCCCTGCAAAATGACCTCAGGGGCAGCTGTTGGATTTTTAAAAAGACACTTGTGTGAGTCAGGGACTCTAGTTTTCTGGGAGCAGGAGGTAGGGCATCAGGAGTCAAGCTGGATTCAAGGAAAACATCATCCCACAACATCCAGGACGGGGGGGATGGTCAAGGGTCTGTGTTGCGGAAGATCTAAGAATCCCCTGCGTCTCTCTTTAGACTGAGGGTAGTCCTGACTCTCCCACTGAAATACTCCCTAAAGTATGCAGGCTTTCCCCAAAGGAAAATCCTCTGGGGGAGAGGCTGAAGGAATGGACTCATCAGAATCCTCAAAAGTGGAGAGGGGTTGCATGTTATCATAGTCAGATGCATCAGATTAATCTGACTCCTGTTCAGAGAAAACTACAGGGGACAGATCTCTTTTCCTTTTTGAGAGGGTAGCTTGGCTTCCCCTGATCAGCATGATAAGGTCTTCCTCCATTTTAAGCAGTTGAGACTGAGGCAAGGTGGCAGACGCCTGAGAGTGGGTAGTCGGTTTCTTGGGTGTGGTTCAACCCTGGCCTAAGAAATACTGACGTTTTTGAAACAATGATAGTTGCGAAAGAAGATGTCGGTTTGTGTGGAGATTTGGTAGTGCAAAGGACGTCCTCGGAAGCTGGTGCATGCTCAGCGTCTCTGGACCCATCCAAGGTAGAGACGACCACAGGATCCTTAGTCGAAGAAAAGTTTTGTGGCATACCGGACTCCGAAAGGGTCTGGGTAGCGGCCTGCATATCAAATGAAGTGGGCATCAGGGGCTGCAAAAGCACCTCACTGAGTACCGGAGGACTGACTACTAGCTTAACGGAAGCGTCGTTGGTAGGTTTGGACTTGTGTGGTCTGTTCTCTGTCTTTATCTTTACTTTTTTCGGAAGATCTGCTATCAGATGGCTTACCGAAGCCATATTGGAATTTGAGGACTGTAAACAAAAATATCTGGCTACAATGCGTCTGAATACGGATAGTTCTGGCGCTGAACAAAGCACAGAAGCGACAATGGGGGACGTCGTGGTCTGGGCCTAAACAAGTGACGCGGTAAGAGTGGTAGTCTCGGTGTGGTATTTGCTTTCCATATGCGAGACAATTATTAGCTTCTTCTGACAACAGTTAGTGCAAGAAAAAAGGATCCTCAACAGGGTACTTGGCTTTAGAAGACTTCAACTTCAATTCGGAGCTGAAAACTCAGGTAGCGGCCGACCGGCACTCGTGCAAACTGCTTCTGCTTTGGGCTCCATGGCAAGAAAGACTAATGTAATGGCGTTGGCTGCCTTACTTTATACTACTGACGACCTGACGTCAGTCCTCAAGCGACATCAACCGACGCAGTATATATATATATATATATATATATATATATATATATATATATATATATATATATATATATATATATACATATATATATATATATATATATATATATATACACACACACACACACACACACATATATATTATATATATATATATATATATATATATATATATATATTTACACACACACACAGTCTTAACGTACTTATGTTCAAAAATTTCACCATACCACCCACAAAATAACTACATGGGAATGGACAAAGCCTCCATTGCACACAAATTACCAAAAGTCCACTGTTGTTTCAAGATGTGAACAGGTGTGCAATTAGAAACAGTTCATGGTTAATAAAGTGCACTTAAATGCTGTGTTCAGTGTTCCTGAAACATAAAAACCATCATACCAATATGGGGTTATTCATCTAAGTCAGCCATCATGATACATTAAAGTAAGCAAACCGGTCTAGGATAATCTCAGAAGTAAAGCTGCTGATTTGTTACTTTAAGAAGTGCACCTAGCTGTAAAAATGTCAGAGTTCATAAGTAAGATTATAAAACAGTTGAACAATCCAATGCTGTTGAAACAAACTGGGAAAAATGTACATCTTTGTACAGTATTCTGTACAAGTAAAAGGAAAGATAACTTTCAAACAGCAAACATCCATTTATGTTCACAAATTCGGAAAATTATATAATGCAATATAAATAAGATAAGCAAAAAACGTTTAACTAAAAGTTTAATCAATCACTGCCAATCAAATGATGATTTTACATGAACTGCTAGAGTGGCATTCCGAAAAGGAAGTGATGTCAGGCTTTACAGTTAAGTCAACTTGGAATATGTCGTTATCAGGTATTTAAACTGATGTTGATGATGCCAATCCTGTGTGCAACTGCTTATCACTATATGTTGTCAAGGTCAGTTGCTAGTGTACGCAAGTTGCTCTTTTTAAAAATTAAATTCAATAATAAAGTAAGCAATAACAAACGTATCAAGCATGTTTGTTGTATCTGGTGTGGCTCTGCATGTGAATTCAACACTGTTCATGCTTCCAAACTTCAGAGTAATAAATACACAACTGTATGCATACTCCTACAATCAAACTCCAAATTCTGAATTCTACCCTAGTTGTTCTGCGCCCGACAGGCTTCTCAACAGTTTCTGGGTGTAAAACTTTTTATATAAAACAGTCACAAAATAGTATTGCTTTTGTATGCACATTATGGCAGGTTCTGCTCACTCACTTGAAACACAAAAGGAAAAAAAAAAAAAAAAAAAAACTTTCTTTCATACAATATTAAAAAAAGTACTGGTGATGTAAAACAAAAATATACAGAGTGAAATAGGTACCAGCACGACAGAGTGAGTATTATTACATCAAAGATTTTAATGGTCCCAAATATATTCAACAACTAAGCGTACACTCCGGAGGGGGCAAAGATATGACACAAAATGATCACATCTATAATTTCACTCAATCAGTAATGAAGGGGTGATAATTTCACCACACCTCCAAAAAACGCATTTTAAAGGGACAAGATAAAATAGGGAACTTTACATTTTACTCTCCCATGAGAGGTTTCATTTAAATTTCTTTAGTATGTGTACACTGTCCAAAACCAATAGAGAGGCAGCTCTCTTCAAGTCTTTCTAGACAGTCCAACTAGAAGGATCTTCTGACAGAAGCAGCTGGAAAGCCAGTCCCAAGTTCTTCTGAAACTCCTGCACTGTGGCGACCTACAGCTTTGTCTTGTATCATTCCCTGAGAAAAGGGCAACGTGGCCTAAGCTGATTTAGCACATGGCCAACAGTCTCTTCCAACCCCCCAACCCTGTGTGTGGCTTTTCTTCTCTCCAACCTGCTCCTATAATTGGCACTTGTTCAGCAGAAATCCATGTGTGTGTGTAGGCTGATCTGTGTCAGACCCAGTACTACAAACACTGCTGCTTTGAAGGTTTTATTTTGTTTTTTTCTTTTTTTTTTTTTTTTTACATCCACCACCTGTGCATCAAGAGGGTTAAAAGGCTGAAATGCTGATCTTTATGACCCAATCTTGACTTTCTGTGAAACAGGTGGAATTCCATCTTTTTCTTCACTTTCGTCATCTTCCTCTTCTTCATCGTCATCTGGATAATCAACAAGTCCAACGAGGCCTCCCTTTAAAGAAATACTTTATATTAGTTATAATAAGCATACAAATCTCCCACTATCCATAACAAATACTGAAAACTAAAAGTAAAAAAAACTGTGGCAAGCAATACTATTTGTGTTGCTGTACAAAAACATTAAAATCAACTTCTTGTATTAAGGAAAACATTCTCCTATCAGTGTTCTGAAAACAAAAGTTATATACTCACCATAACAATGGATCTGTGTTGTCCATTTTCATTCTTCCTCAACTAATGGGTCTCTGATCCAACTCAGCCACTTTCACTAGATTCATGGATCCAACTCACGAGCTCCTCCTTTACCCATAATGGCCCACCAACCCAACGTACCTCAAATCGAGTTTGCTCCCCCAGAAAACAATAGTTTGTTCTATACAGAATTGATAGAGAAGAAACAGCAAGAGATAAAACTGACGTTTAAACAAGGATTGAAGGGTTTCCCAAGAGAAATCCCTTTATTCTCCCCCAGGAAGAAAGGGGAAGGGGTAGGAAGGTGGGATGCTGATGAAGAATGAAAATGGGCAACACAGATTCACTGTTCTGGAGTACATAACTTTTGTTATCCGATGTTATCATTCTCATTCATTCCTCAACTGATGCGACAGAGTCCCCAGCTAGATGAACCTTGGGCGGTCTTCATGAAAGGATACTTCAAAGTATTGCATAGCCAAAGGCAGTTGTGTTCCTAGACATGAAATCCAGTTTGTAATGAGCAATAAAAGTACAAGCACTGGACCAAGTGGCAGCAGCACAAATGTAATCTATCGAAGCTCTTGACCAAAAAGCTGAAGAGGTCACCGTAGACCTCCTTGACTATGCTCTGGGTGGCTTAGTCAAAGACAAACCTCTCTATTTATAGACAAATGACATATAATCAAGTCAAATATTTGGCTAAAGTCACTTTGGAAACTGCCATGCCCAATCTGTTATGAGAAAAGGATACAAACAATTGGTCAGATTTTCTAAAATCTTTGGTTTGATGAAGATAAAACAAAGTTGTCTGCGAACATCTAAAATATGCAGCATACATTCACGCTTATTAAGAGAATTTGAGAAGAAAATTGGACGGTTAATGACCTGATAAATATCAGCCTCTGTAAACACCCTAGGTAAAAAGGATGGGTTAGTACATAAATACACCCCATCATTATGAAAAATCAGAAAAGGAAGCTTGGACAAAAGTGCCTGGAGCCACGATACTCATCTAGCTGACATAATGGCAACTAGGAAAAAGGTCTTCCAGGAGAAAACTTTTTAAGTCTGATTTGGAGGAAGGTTCAAATGGACTTTAGGTCAAAGTTTGAAGTATGACAGGTAAGTCCCAAGGAGCTGTAGAGACCTTGACTGGGATGCCTAAGTAAAAAAGGTGCCTTTTAGAAAGGTTTTGCACAACTTAGAAAAAGCCAAAGCAGTGGGTTTTTGATGGAATGAAAATTAGAAATGGCGCCCAACTGGACTTAGCTAGCAGTGAAGCTAGCCCCCTCTTTGAGGAGGGATGCTAAAAATCCAGGACTGCAGAAACTGGGGCAGAAAAGGGATCCAAATCTCTCTGGAGGGCCTAAATAGAAAATCTCTTCCATTTACTTCTGTAAACCTTCCTAGTAGAATCCTTTTGAGAGGACAAGAAGATATGTCGGACTGGGGAGGAAAGCCTGGGCTGTCTAGCCATCAGTGGAAATGGAGAGACTGTGCGGTTAACTTGAGTCTTGTTATGTATGGTTGAGCTACTCCTGGATGAGACAGGAGGTCTGGACTAGGGTCCAGTATCCAGGGTGATTACAGAAGATGATGCCACAGCAAGAGAAACTAGATATGACAAGGCCAAAAGGGTGCAATGAGGATTGCTGAGCTCTTTAACTGGTAGGCTTTCTGCACAAACTTGGGGAGTAGAGGTAATAGGGAATAAACAGAGAAGTTGTGAACTACAGCATCGCTTGGTGACTCCCCTAGAGAGGGGATTAGGGCAAATAACCTGCTGCACTTGATGAGGAGGGAAGCAAAAAGACTGCAGCATGGCTGGTACCATCGACTGAAAATTCTTTCCGCCACTTTTGACATTGAGAGATCAGTCGTGAGGCATCAGAATGGATCTGCTTAGTTTGTCTGCAAGCACAGTGAATTTCCCTGGTATACGAGTTACAATAAAAGTGACTGGAAGAGATCACCCATTGCCTTGTGACAAAAAGGTAAGACCTGGTTCCCCTCTATATACTGATGTACTAAACCACAGACATTTTGTCTGATTGGATCGCAATTGTCTCAGTGGGGAAAGCATCTTGAAAGGCCTGCAATGCTAGGACAACTGCCATCTCCAGGACATTGATATGCGAATTAGCCTCTTGAGGAAACCACATACCTTGGACTGTTCTTCCCAAGAAATGCCCCCCACCCCAGATGAGAGAAGTCTGTGGTCATTGTGGCTACTCGGACAGGTAAAACAAAAGGACGGCCCTGAGAAAGTTCATTTGAACGGATCCACCAAAGGAGGTGTTCCTTGCAGACTTGTGTAATACTGACTGGAATGCATAAGGGCTGCCGAAGAACAGACCACTGAAATGATGGCGTCCACTGTAGAATCTGCATATGATTCCTGGCCAGTTATCATTGCTACCATGGAACCTAAGGCTTGCAAGACTACCCATGCTGGAGGAGAGGAATGTGAGATCACTTCCTTTACCTGGGATCTGAGAGTTTCTACTCCTGTTGAGGGAAGAGAAGCTATATGATTGACTGTGTCTAAACAACACCTATGAACTCCAAGTTCTGTGTACAAGATTTTTTTTTTTTTTTTTTTTTAACTTATACTGACTGACTGGATTATAGGATCATGTAATTATTGACAGGAACTATATAAACATCATTTATTTATACAATTTCTGAGGAAGTCCATACAATAAAGGACAAAAAGGCTTAAAACAAGAAGTTATGTACTCACCATAACGTTCGATGTATGTAGTCCATCTCGCCTCACATTCTTACCCGTGGGTTCGGGGCCGAATGTCAGCTCCGACTTGGCCAAAACTTTTCTAGCTCAAAGTCTTTTTATTGGCTGGGCTAAGATGGTATCCCATGCTGCACTGCTCTACATACCCAGATCTAATTTGCTGCGAACACCAGCACTCATACTCCATGCATACCACCACCCAAGGAAAGGAAGAACAAACCAAGAATGAAGGGAGCTCTGAAACCAGACCTAACCTCCAGATCCTCCAGGAAGGGGGAAGGAGGGGGGGGGGGTAAGTAAGAAAGTGAGGCGAGATGGACTACATACATCGAACGTTATGGTGAGTACATAACTTCTTGATGTTATGTAGTCCAATCTCACCTACATTCTTACCCGTGGGACAGTGTCCCTAGCACCTAAATCCTGGGAGGCTCAGTGAAAAATACTCCTGAGCACTGTGGATACCACATCCAACTTGTAATGAGTAACAAAGGTGTGAGGAGATGCCCAAGTAGCCGCAGCACAAATATCATCCATAGACAATCTGGCCTGACAGGCTGTAGATGTAGATACAGACAGAGTAGAGTGAGCCTTCACTGGAAACGGTAAATCTTTACCCCCTGAGGAATAAACAAAGGAAATGCAGCTGGAGATCCACCTGGACAGAGTAACTTTGGAAACAGGAGACCCCATTCTGTTTTCCGAAAAGGAAAACAATTGATCAGATTTTCTGAGGTTTTTCATTCTGTGCAGATAAAAACGTAGTTGTCTGTGTACATCTAATTGATGGAATTTGAATTCTGCCTTGTTTGAGAACTGGGGAAAAAACACTGGCAATTCAATGGATTGATTAAGGTTACTGATTGACGCCACTTTGGGAAGAAAGGAGATGTTCAGTCTAAGAGAAACCCTGTCCTTATGAAAAATCAAGTATGGGGGTTTGATTGATAGAACTTGAATCTCTGAAAAGCGTCTGGCTGATGTGATGGCTACTAAAAAGACAGTCTTCCAGGTCAAGAATTTTAAATCACAAGTAGCCGCAGGTTCAAAGGGGAATGAAGCAAGAGCCTGTAGAACAAAGTTTAAAACCCAAGGCATGACAGGTTCCGATACTGGAGGACAAAGTAACAGGGTGCCCTTCAGGAAAGCCTTACAGAGTCTATGAGCCATCAAACTAGGCTCATTTGCGACATGAAAGGTAGAAATCGCCGCCAATTGGACTTTAATGGTGGCGGCCACTGAGCCCTGGTGAAAAAGCATAGACAAGAACTCCAAAACAGATGCAATTGGAGCCTTGTAAGGGTCAATCCTTTGGGTATGAGCCCAAATTGAAAATCTCTTCCATTTGCTGGAATAAATCTTCTTGGTCGAGGGCTTATGAGAGGAAGATAAAATATGAACTACCTCTGGCGAGAAATGATGAAGCCTAATTAATGACGGAAGTGGAGTAACCAGGCTGTCAACCGGAGAGTCCATAAAGAGGGATGGAGCTGCCCTGACGTGTGTGTCAGTAAGTCTGGTTGTGGGTCCAGAATCCAAGGAGCATCCACGAGGTAGGGATGGAGAAAGGGGAACCAAATCTCATGAGGCCAGTGTAGGGCAATCAGAATCATTCTGCTTCCCAAGGATTGCGCTTTTTGAATAAGCTTTGACAGCAAGGGGACTGGAGGGAAGACATATAGTAGACCGGAGGGACAATCATGGACTAGAGTGTCCCTGGGTGACTCCCCCTGAGGGGGGATCAACGTGAAGTAACTGCTGCATTTGTCATTGAGGGGGCTGGCAAAAAGGTTGCAACAAGGCTGACCTCACTTGCGGAAAATCCGTTCCATGACTTGACAGTTCAGGGACCACTCAAAAAAGGCATCAGAATAGCTCTGTTTAGCCTGTCTGCGATCACGCTGGACTTCCCCAGAATGTGCGTTGCCACCAGAACACGTTGGGAAGACCACTGCCCACTGCCACACTCGCATGGCCTCTCTGCACAGGGGATAAGACTTGATTCCTCCCTGCTTGTTCAGATACCACACCACTGACATATTGTCCGAGTGGATTGCAATAGTCCAGAGAGGAAGAAAGCTCTGAAGTGCCTGCAACGCAAGTAGCACAGCTCTCATCTCCAGGACATTGATATGCAGATGCATCTCATGCTCTTGCCACGTGCCTTGGACTGTCCTGCCTAGATCATGCCTCCCCCCCACCCCATCTGGGAGGCATCCGTGGTCACCGTGGCAATCGGGGACGCCAGAAGGAAGGGCTTTCCTGTGTCCAGATTGTCGGTGTGAAGCCACCAACTGAGATCCTGTTTGCACCTGTCCGTAAGAAGAATAGGGTGAGAAAGAGGAAGATGTTGAAGAGACCACTGGGCAAAGAGAAGCCACTGAAGGAGTCTCATATGTAATCTTGCTAGAGGGACTAACATAATCGTCGTGGCCATAGTCCCCAACAGTTGGAGAACCCATCTTGCCTTCGCTCTTCTCAGAGGGAGCAGGGCGTGAACTTCTTGTTGTAGGGCTCTGATTCTTTCCTGTGGTAGAAATGCCCGCATGAGGACGGTGTCTAGTTCTGCACCTATAAAAGTGACACGCTGTGAGGGCAACAAGGCAGATTTTTCCCAGTTTAATGTTATGCCCAACTGTTGACACAGATTTATAGTGGCGTCCCTGGTCTGAATTAGTAGATGCCTGGTGGTGGCAGTGAGGAGCCAGTCGTCCAGATATGGAAACACCTGGAATCCTTGAAGTCTCAAGTGAGCAGTCACCACTGCCATGCATTTGGTGAACACCCTGGGGGCTGCGGTGAGACCAAAGGGCAGGGCTCGAAACTGAAAAAGACTGGCTCCCAGCCGGAAGCGTAGGTGACTCCTGGAAGCCCTGTCCATTTTGATGTGGTAGTAAGAATCCTTGAGGTCGATGGAGCACATCCATACTTCTTTTCCCAACAATGGGAGAATAGACTGCAATGTGACCATTAGGAACTTGGACTTTTGTACATGGTTGTTCAATCGGCTGAGATCTAATATGGGTCTCGGGTCCCCTGTTCTTTTCGGCACCAAAAAGAATCCTGAGTAAGTCCCTAATCTGATCTGGTCTGAGGGGACATGTTGGATGGCTCCTTTTTCTAGCAGCTTTGAAACTTCTGAAGCTGCGTAATCCCTTTGACTGGGTGGAACATCCGGGATTTTCCTGACTGGAGGGGGGGGGGGGTCTGATAAAAAGGGAATGACAAACTCCGGAAATTATTCATAAAACCCATTGGTCCTGGGTGATGTCTTGCCAGGCCTCCGGGTATAACAAGATTCGACCGATGACTGGCTCTGGAAACGCACAGTCGGGCCTCCCATCAGGAGCGACGGTAGGGAGAACCACGAAAGGAATCACTGTCTCCCAAGTTGTGGGGGGCCTCCTCTGCCTCTAGGGCGATGTCTCTCTGAATAACCCCCCTCTGCCTCTGGAGGGGGGCTCGCCTTGTGCACCGGGAAAAAAACTTCTGTGATTTCTTGAACCACATTTTCCCAACCCTCTGGGCCTTGGGATAAGGCCTAGAGAGAAGGGAAAAACGGACTCCTACAGCAGATAGAGTTTTTCCCTCCTGCTCGCACCTGGTGAGGGTGTTTTTCACCTTGGTTCCGAACAAAGAGGAACCATCAAAAGGGGCATTGGTGAATGAACACTTGAAGGCCTCCACGAAATGACAAAGGCGCATCCAGGCCTGTCTCCTAAGGGCGACTCCTGAACTTGCTGCTCTACTCGCTCCCTCGGCTGCATATGAAATCAGCCTCATGGAGGAGTTAACAATGGAAATGAGGATAGACATCTGGGCATTAACCGTCTGGTTCACCGCCTCAGAAATGTTACCCATGAGAGCATCTCCAAGCTCTTTGAGGAGATCTCTCTGGAGCCATGTAAAGTGAGATAAATAATTCAGTGACCGTAAGGTAAAGGTCGCTGAAGAGAGGGTACGCTTCCCATACTAGGTCCATGGTCCTAGACTCCTTGTTAGGAGGATGGACGGTGGAAGAAGTCTCGGCTAATTCCTTCTGAGTGGCCGCTGCCACCACCATGGCATCCACAGGGACTCGCTTAAAAAGAAACACCTTACCCGGGGGGAGCAGACAGAAATTTATTGGGTCTCCTGGGGACTGGTTCCACAGAGTCAGGGTTCTCCCACACCCTTCGACAAATCAAATCCAGGAGCTTGTCGAAGGGTGGAGACACCCAGGAGGCAGAGGGATGAACACCGAAGGCCTTCAGGAAGACAGACTCCTCCTCGGAGGGAGCTTTGGACAGCCAGTCACCTCTTTGTTTCAAGATCTCTAGGGTGTCAGAGAAAGAAACATCCTCAGAGGATGACTTGGGGAACCCCTCCGATTCCTTGAGGTCAGTATCTGATGTGAGAGACTCATCCTGGGAGTCTATGTGCTTCCTCTTGCACGTCTTCTTTCTAGGGGGCTCCTCAGGCAAGCACTCTGTGGGGCCCTCAGAAACTCGGGGATCACTCATGGGGGTATCCTGAGGCCTTGGGACTCCGCTGTCTGAAGATAGGTGGTGATCAGAGACCAGCACCGGAGTAGTAGGGGACAGAATGACCGACTCGCATGATGTCACTGACAATCTGGCCAGCGCACTCCGCATGGCCTCAAAGGCTGGTCCCCCTGAGTCCAAGGAGCGACCAGCCTCCGAAGCCACGACAGGAGTTGGACTTCCCCACGCTGAAGCAGAGAGGGAGACTAGGAACCGAGACATGTCCCGAAGCCTCTCCCTCGGGTCCGACTGAAGAATCCAGAGTCCTGAATCCCATGGACGGCACAGACGGGGTCAGAGCTGACGTCGGCACAGACAAGCCCAGAGGGGCTATCGGAACCGACCTGGAGACATTACAGGGAGCCGAGTACTCCGGCTCCGAGGGCTGGGATGTGCTCGGAGGAAGTATCGAAGTAGGTTACAGGATGGGCTCCAGAGCCGAGTGGGACAGAGCCGAGAACAATTTTGCCAAGACCGGCGACTGAAGGAGTCTCTGCACCACTCTATCGATGTCCACATCCGACAATGTCCTGGAGGATTTGGAGGACAGGGAGGGAGATTGAGACCTCCTCTCAGGTGATACTTGCCTAATACTAGGCGATCGGCTCTGAATAGGTTCCAAAATGATTGGAGCCGACGCCGGTTCCATCACCACTGTCACTTTCTGCGGCCCCGAGGACGGTGGAGCCGAAGGTGTCGAAGCTGATTTAACTATTTTCTCCGGTGGCTCAGAGGAGACTGAAGGAGCCGGAGACCTCTTTTTTGATTTTGTGGTTTTAGCTTTAGAGCTGGAAGCAGTTTCCAGACCCTCTTCGAAGGAGGGTTTCAGAAGTCCCTTCAAAATTAACTTATTCTTTCTCTCCTGAAGGACCCTGGGACTAAATGCATGACAGAAACTGCATGACTCCTGGAGATGGACTGCTCCCAGACAATATACACAGACAGAATGTCCATCGGTAATGGACATTTTATAGCCACACTTTGAGCATTTCTTAAAGCCCGAGGGCTTGTGTTCCTTAGAATCTTTAGACATCGCAACCAACTACCACCAATCACCAAGACAAAAAATTACAGGTACGGAACCAACTGGAAAAAAACAGTCACAGACTTGCACCACACGTAGGGCAGGAAAAAACTACCACCAACAAAAAACTCTATCGAATGATCCTCTGACACACACAAGAGTGGGGGGTAGGACTAAAACCTCTAATTTAAACGGTTTTAGACCGGAAAGTTTGTAACAGAGGAAAGCATGGGGACAAACTAGGTCCTCTAACTGAAATGGGCCTAGCTCGTTGGAACAGCTAGTGGGATACCACAGAAACAATCACACACAACTTTCCACAAAAAATAAATACCAAATGAACAATAGCTACTAAAATAGCTTTTTGTTTGCAATAAATTCTCTCAAGAAGAAAAAGGGGTACTTAGCCACAGCCAAGAGCGAGACCATGTCCGAGATACATGAGCAGCAAACGAGATCTGGGGATGTAGAACAGTGCAGCATGGGATACCATCTTAGCCTAGCCAATAGAAAGACTTCGAGCTAGAAAAGGTTTGGCAGAATCGGAGCCGACATTCGGCTCCGAACCCACGGTTAAGAATGTAGGCGAGATTGGACTACATAACATCTGTATTTCGGGCATTTTTAGGACTGTTATTTGTTGTACTGTGTATTTAATTGCAGTTAGTGAGGTTGGAATTGTTAGGAGTAAGATGCGACTTGTAGATGACTGTGATGCCCTGTTGAAGACAGCTGCAGCAAACAGTCCCTTGCTTGTAGAAGCAGATGCCTGGTTACAGCAGTCAGGAAGACGGTCATTTAAATAAGGAAACATCCGGAATCCTAGCAGTCATAGGTAAGCTGCTACCACTATCATGCATTTGTTAAACACCTTGGGGGCTGTGGCGAGACCAAAGGATAGCGGTCTGAAATGATGACGACCGTCTACCAGCCAAAAGTACAGATACCTTCTGAAGCACCTGTTCATTTTGACGTGATAGTACACATCCTGAAGATCTATCGAACACATCCAATAAAATGACTGAACTGTGACCTTCTGGAACTTCAAATATCTTACATACTGATTTAATTTGCCGAGATACAGAATGGGTCTCAAGTCCTGTCTTTTTGACATTAAAAAGAATCCTGAATAAATTCCGGATCCTATTTGGTCTGAGGGACTTCATGGATGACTCTTTCTAGAAGCTTTCTTATTTCCAGAACTGCGGGAACATCTGGGACCTTCCTAATTTTTATGCAGGGAATTTGGGAAAATGGTATGAAAAAAACTCTGGATATGATCTTCTTCACCTAGAAATCCGCTGTGATGGACACCCAGGCTTCTAGGTGCAGGGACAAGTGAGCTACCCCTCAACTATCTCCAGAGAAAAGCAGCTGGGCAACCTTTCAGGGGTGATGATATGGTTTGCCCAAGAAGGAATCCCTGAAACCTTGGTTTTGCAGGCCATCTCTGCTACAAGGATGACATCTTCCACTGGCATTGCCTCCTCTGCTTCTGGGAGAACCATCTCCTTATGAGTCCTGGAAAGGACCTTGGGAGTTATGAAACCACATTTTTCTACCTCCTCAATAAGTTTGTGAAAAAGGTCTCTGAGGAGTAGAGAAACTCATTCCAATGGCAGACAAGATCTTCCTAATCAATTCTGGAGAGCATTTCCTTCAACTTTGGGCCAAAGAGAGAAGATTCATTAAACAGCATTGACGAAGACCTGAATCACACAAGCACATCTAGGCATGTCTCATTACAGCTATGCTCGAACCTGCCACCCTTGAGATACCCTCTGCAGCATGGGAAATTAACATCATGGAAGCATTAGATATAGAATGAAAGGTAGCCAGCTGTGTAGAAACTTTATTCCAGTCTTCCACAGACATGGACTCAGAGATTTTGAAATTTCCTTAGTCAAATCTCTTTGCAACTTGGTAAAGTGTACCAATAATTCATTCAATAATCGCAGAACAAAGGTTGCTGAGGCATAGATGTTCATTCCAAGTATGCAAAAAGCTCCAGACTCCCTGTAAGGGGTGGAAAGATGTGTTCTGCAAGCCCTTTCCTGGTGGCTGCTGCTACTACAACAACCATGGCATCTAGTGGGATCCCCTTGTTTCAGTGTGCTCTGTTCCTTAGGTGGTGCTAAAAATTTATTTGGTCATTTGGGATCTGGCTCCACAGTATCCAGTTTCTTCCATGCGCGGTGTGAGACAAGATCTATTAGCTCATCAGTCAGAGGAATCACCCAAAACATAGCTAGGCAGACCAGAGACCATCCACCTTTTTGCCTCAAAAGTTCCATAATTTCTCCGAAGGAGACATCCTCAGGTGGAGATCTAGAGGACCCTTTGCCCTCATCGAAATCAGTGTCCTCAGTGAGAGCTTCCAAAGAGGAATCCAAATGTCTTCTTTTACATGTCTTTTTCACAGGGACATTTTCAGTGGGATGGTCTGGTGAGGTAATGGAAGTGTCAGGGGCATCCCTAGGGACTGACTGGAGGTTTGTTCGGGCAGGCTGTCCTGGTGGGATAGAGGTGAGAGGATCATAACTCAAACCTGATGATGGAAAAGAAACAGGATTTGAGGGGCAAGGATGTCCTTTCTCTAGAGACAGAGAGAGAGAAAGTCCTCTCCACTACCTCAATGGCAGAAGATCTAGGAGAAACAGAGGCTGGCAGCAGCAGAGCCGATGACCCCTCTACTAATGAGCCCTGCACTCCCCCATATCTCTGCTTCAGGACCTGAGCTATCCAGTGGTGAAGCACCAAGTTCCGAGTAGACCCCAACCCTGCCAGAGCCGGCACTCACGGTTTGGCTCCATGAGTTCCAAGTGTACTGGTTCCCCCCAGCTGCAATGCTTTAGGACTCAGGCAATGGCTGGAGTCAAAGAATGTCCCGTCTTCAGATCCTACGAGGAGACCCCCCCAAGGATCTCAGATCTAAGGGCTCCAAAACCACAGAACAGATCAGAGAAGAAGATATGATTATCAGATCAGTTTAGGGCAGGCTCATGAGTATGATGGGAGATGCAGCCGGGATTACCCCAATATGGATCTAAGTTCTGAGGAACTTTTTCACCGTCTTATCCACCTATGTTTCAGACAAACTCTTGGAGGACTTAAAAGAGGAGCTGGTAGATGATGGCCAGGAATATTTCCTTAGAGTTTCCTGAAGCAAAGGAGGTCATAACATCCCTGTATTCTTCCCTTATAAGGCCCATTATTGAGTACAATGCCCCTTTTGGCACGTACCTCACAAAACACATGCAGCAGCTTGAGAGCCCACAGAGGATCCTCACCAGAAGAATCCAGGGCCTCAAACATCTACCCTACAGTCCCTCTACTCAGTCTTATACAAACTCCTCAGAGGTGACCTCTGTCTGGCATACAAAGCAATTTCAGACCCAGCCTTGATGGGACTGCTGCATATCCAAAGGTCGAACTCCAATCAAGTTAACCCACAAGCATGACCCGAACCTTGTCTGTAACATCGACAGGACTTGTCGGCAGGACAGATTTGTGTCCCAGAGACTCCTCCTCCTATGAAACAGACTCCCTCTTCACATCAAGCAGAGTACCTCTTTAACCCTCTTTAAGTGCAAACTGAATGGGGAACAAAAGTACTAATAACGGTGTTTCAAGTACCCAAATAATAACAGGGTAGGAAAGGCAGTACCTGATGGAAAAATTGCAACTATTCAGAAGTAAGGAAGACAGTGAAAAGAAAAGTATATAACATTTAAAAGGGGCAAGGTTTGCAAAGTAAGATACTGAAAATTCACCCAAAAGCTTGAGACTAGTAGAGCCGTAGCCCAGCGATATGGCGGCAAGAGAGATATGAAGTATGTTAGGTTGGTGGGACATTATGGGGAAAGGAGGAGCGAGGGTTGGATCCCTGAATCTAGTGAAAGCTGCTGAGTCAGATCTGAGAACCATCAGTCGAGGGACGACTGAAAATGACATCAGATCCACTAGTTTCAAACCAGTTAATAAAGATAACATCTTGCTCTGTACATAAATAAGAAAAAAAGTTGTTAAAATGTTATGTCCTTCTCAATACAACATAGATCTTTGAGATTTGTACTTACAGCAGGTTCTGCCTGGACATTAATTCCAGAAACAGAGTCCATAAGCAGCTTCATAACTAGAATGACCACAACATGGTCCTGTGGTGAGACGCAAAGCTGGCAATCTTTCCAGCTTCTATCCTACTCATTTAAGCTTTGAGAGACAAGAGGGAGATTAAAGGCTGCAAAAAGTTATGCCAATAAGACAAATACTAATAAGGTGGTTTAACACATATGAAAATACCTATCATCACACAGAACACTCTACAATGCTTTAAAGGAAGCAATAATAACTGTGTCCAAATCTTCCAACTGAGACAAGGAAAGAGGGGAAGCTTTACTGTTACACTGACCTCATCTCGACGATTTAACTTATGGCCAGGCCAATACCTTATACAAGTGTACTGGTCCCAAAACTAGGCAAGGAAGCAAAGAGGTTTTACAGCTACAGCGACACTGACTAGTTCTAGTGTTATACGAAGTGTGCTAGGCTGTGTGAAATTACCAATTACCTTTCAGTAAAATATGAAACAGAAAAGCACGACGGAGTCAAAACAAATGAGCTTATTTTTCAGAAGAAAAAAAAAAAGGAATGAAATGCTGAACAAAATGTTGATAACAAACAAAGATGCAAATATATGAAGCTGCACATAAAAAAAATAAGATCCTGCAATTATTTTCAGTGAAACTGTTCTTAAGCAGAGACATGCACATGTGCAAAGCTTCCTGCCTAAAACTGTTATCTTATATTTGAGGCATCATTTCTCCCAGAGCTAAATGACTGTTCCAACAGAAATCCTACATTTACAGCCTAAATTAAACAGGAAATACAGAACAAACTGAATGGAGTCCGTACTACCTTTGCTTTGAAAACATACCTCAGTTTCAGACAACTTCTCACCTTAACTGAATCCACCTGCTGCTCATTATAAACCACATGACCATGTTTCAAGTGCTTTATCCTACAAATTACCAACTTCCGGTTTCAGAAGTGTCATGACATTAAGCGGTTTCCCTTACTGATATCAACGTCAACCTAACATGACTTCCAACTGCTGTAATAACTGTTGAAATGATCAGCCAAAAGCTTCAGGTTCAAGCACATCTTCAAACTCAGTAGCAGCAACTCTAGGAAAAACCTTTCTGATCACTGTTTTACCTTCACTGTTACTACACAGCCAAGACTATTCCACAACTTCAAGCTTCATCCCATAAATACCTGGTTCACCCTCCATCAACAAAGTGGCCAACATCTGCAGCATTCATAGAACCTTTGCATATTAATACCTAGAACCACACATCAAAAAAGCGTTTACGGTACTTTTTGTCAAGACTCAGCATTTACTGTAAAGAGTGAAAAAGGGAAAACATCATCTTACAAGCACCGCCATGCAATGTGGCTCTCGCAGACTTTTGAAGCATCACTGCACTTTTCTCATGTTGAGCATGGTAATAAGGCAAAAAAAAAAAAAGAAGTTATGTACTCGCCATAACGTTCCACGTTTGCTCTCAATCTCACCTTCCTTCTTGTTGGTTGGGTTCGGAGCCTATCCTCTGCTCTGACTCAACCGCTTTCTAAAGCTTGAGAGCTTCCACTGGCTTGAGGCTGGACCCTATTCCAACATGCCTAGCGAGAGTTACCTAGAACTCATTTGAAATAACCCATAACACTAGACTATAATATGCAAATATAGACAAACATTTACATAACTACACACACACACACATATATATATATATATATATATATATATTTACATAACTACATATATATATATATATATATATATATATATATCTACATACACACATACATATATATACATATAACCTGCCGATTCAGCAGTATAAGGATTCTTAATCTACCCAACTCACAAGGCAGGAAGGGAATCAAGGCCTAAGGAGGGGGAAGGAGGGTGGAGTGCAAGAAGGAAGGTGAGCTCAAGGACAACAAATATGGAAAGTTATGGTGAGTACATAACTTCTTTATGTTATGTTGTCCCTATCTCGGCTTCCTTCTTGATGGTTGGGACCACGTCCCCAGCACCTTCTTCTTGGGTTGCTCAATTGAACAGACTCTTCAGGACCGTGGAACTAAAGGATGCCCTCTTCTGGGCGGCCACATCCACTCTGTAATGAGTGATGAAGGTATGGGGGTTAACCCACGTAGCTGCTGCACAAACTGAGTCTAAAGGCAGTCTGGCCTGAAATGCAGTAGAGGTAGACAAGGCCCTAGTTGAATGTCCTCAATTTTTTCCTGGCAGCTGTTTGTTCTGTGAGTTATAGATGTAAGTGATGGTGTCTGAAAGCCATTTTGATACTTTTGAGACTGAAGTTCCCTTTTCGTTTTCTGCAAAGGATACAAACAATTGGTCAGATTTTCTGAATTCCTGTGTCCTGTGCAAGTAAAAACGTAACAGTCTATGAACATCCAGTTGGTGGAGTTTATACTCTACCTCGTTGCCATTATGCGGAAAGAATACAGATAATTCTATTGATTGGTTCAGATTGGATTCTGAGCAAACTTTTTGTAGGAAGGAGGAGTTGGTTCTGAGAGAAACCCTAGCTTTGTGAAAAATTAAATAAGGGGGACGGAATGGATAGAGCTTGTAATTCTGATACTCTCCTAGCTGAGGTAATAGCACTCAAGAAAATAGTTTTCCAAGTGAAGAATTTTAGAGAAAACGAAGATGTCTTACCATAACATTCCATCTGTATTGTTAGTCTTCTTTCATCATCACTGATTGGTTCGGTTCTGAGCCCTGGAAACAGAATCAGACTTTTTAGCAAGCTCGCACCAGCCAAAAAACTCTCGAGATACGCCGCTACCCAGAAGATCTTTCTCCTGGTTACCTCACATCGAATTTGCAAGAGAAAAGGAAGTAAAGCCGAAGCCACTTCTGCGCAACTACCCTAGGGCACCACTTAGACCCAAAGCATCCCCCATGAGCCTTTGGAAGGGAAGGAGGGTGGGAAGTGATGAATGAAAGAAGATGAACAACACAGATGAAAAGTTATGGTAAGACATAACTTCTTTATCTGATGTTGTTAATCTTCTTTCCATTCATCACTGATGGGACACAATCCGAAGCTAACTTGAGGTCCATGGGCAGCCCTTATGGAAGAACATTCCAGAGTACCACTGAGCCGAAGACAGCTCTCCCTCTAGAGACCAGGTCCAATTTGTAATGATTGATAAAGGTATGAGGCTTAGCCCAAGTAGTTGCTGCACAGATGTCATCCATGGAAGCCCTGGAATGGAAAGCTACAGATGTTGCCATAGATCTAGTGGACTGAGCTTTAACTTTTGGCACAGATTCATTAATGAGGGAATAGATTAAATGTATGCAGTCCCTTAGCCATTTTGATAAAGTAACCTTGGAAACAGCCTTTCCCATTCTGGGCCCAGAACAGGAGATGAAAAGCTGTTCAGATTTACAGACAGGTTTGGTCCTGTCTAGATAAAATCTAAATTGTCTATATACATCTAAAGAGTGAAGGCAGTACTCTCCTCTATTGGCAAAATTCGGAAAGAACACCGGTAGGTCAATGGTCTGGTTTATGGAGAACTCAGAAAAAACTTTGAGGAGAAAGGATGGATTTATCCGAAATTATACTTTGTCTTTATGAAAGACAAGATACGTCCTCTTGATACACAATGCCTGCAGCTCAGAGACTCTTCCGGCAGACGTGATGGCAACCAAGAACAAAGATTTCTAAGACAAAAACTTTAGGTCACACTTTGCAGCAGGTTCAAAAGGTTTCTGACTCAAAGACTGAAGGACTACAGGGAGGTTCCTTGGTTCCACAGGCTGTCTGACAAGGAGGCCTGATATGAGAAGTCCCCTTGAGGAAAGCCTTGCAAATGCGTAGAGATAAGAGGGGTGCCATCTATACCATTGTGGAAATTGCCGCTAGATGTACTCATACTGTAGAGGCAGAGGCTCCAATATCAAAAAACCTAGCCAAATATTGAAGCACTGCAGTAACTGGAGTCGAATACGGGTCTAGCATGTTATCCTTGGACCAGATGGAGAATCTTTTCCATTTATCCAGGTATAGACTTCTGGTGGATGGTTTATGAGAGGCCAGAATGATGTCTCGAACAGGAGAGGAGAGATTAGCTTGCCTGGTTACTAGTGGAAGTGGAGAAACCAAGCTGTCAGCTTGAGACTGGACAGATTTGGGTGACGCAATCCTTGTGAGTGAGTAATCAGATCTGGTAGAGGGTCCAAAATCCATGGCAGGTATACTAGGTGAGGCCGAAGGAGGGGGACCCAAACTTGTCAAGGCCAGAATGGGGCTATGAGGATCACCTTGCATCTCAACCAAAGAGCTTTCTTTAGAAATTGTGGGATCTGAGGGATGGGAGGATAAGCGTAAAGAAGTCCCGTGGGCCAGTAGTGGATCAGAGCAGCCCTTGGTGACTCTCCTTCCGGGGAAAGTAGGGCGAAATAGCTGCTGCACTTGGTGTTTGATGGGGAGGCAAAAAGATCACATCAGAATTGGACCCAGTGGCTGAAAATTGCTGACGCCACCTTGGGGTTGAGGGACCACTTGTGAGGCATGAGGATGCATCTGTTCAGCTTGGCCGCAATCATGTTGGAGCTCCCCGGGACATGTGCTGCTATTAGAAAGTGGTTGGAAGCTATCGTCCACTGCCAAATTCTCATGGCTTCTCAACATAGGCGATAGGACATGGTTCCTCCTTGCTTGCTGATATACCAGACCACTGAGCTATTGTCTGACTGAACTGCAATTGTCCTTGAAGGGAGAGCCGAATGGAAGGCCTGCAACGCTAACAGCACAGCTTTCAGTTCCAGAGCACTGATATGCAGGTGGCCATGTGCCTTGGACAGTCTTTCCCTGGAAATGGACCCCCCCCACCCAGATCAGGGAAGCATCCATGGTCACAATGGCTGTGGGCTGAAGAGATTGAAATGGACTCCAAAGTTCTACGTCTGGCCTCATCCACCTCTGTTTGCAGGAATTGGTTATTTGAATCTGGTAACTGAGGGGGTGATAGTTTGGGAACCACTGACAGAAGGAGCCATTGCAAAATCTGCATGTGTAGCTTTGCTAGAGGCACTACTGGGACTGACGCTGCCATAGAACCTAGGGCCTGAAGAACTTCCCTTGCAAAAAAGTACAGCTGTGTACACTTACCATAAATGTAGATGTTAGAGTGTACTCACTTGTTGCAGTCATCACATTTGGGTTATCCCTGCCAGGGTAGCCCTCGGCCGGCCCGAATACCAGAGACTTAGTATTTTTGCGTCGGTTGCTGTCGCTTGAGGACTGATCTCAGGTCATCAGTAGTATAAAGTAAGGCAGCTGATGCCATTACATCAGTTTTTCTTGCCCTAACCTGTCCGGAGCCCCAAAAGTAGGAGGCCAGGTTCTGGTGGAAGAACCCCGCCAGTGGAAAATAAATACCAATATGTCCCTTGTAAGGAAAGGAGAACAACAAGGAAGAATGGTAATAAAAGGAGAAAGAGAATAAAGAGGGATGGAGGGAGGGAAACCAGGACTGCAACAGTGAATACACTAACATCTACATTAATGGTAAGTGTACACAACTGTACTATGTTCTTCGTGTTTCACTATTGCAGTTATCACATTTGGGTTGACTCCCAAAGCTGAGTAAATGGGTGGAGGCAGTCACGAAAACTAGGGGCTAGGTAGGACGCCCTGCAAGACTCCAGAGGCAAACCCTGTCCTGGATTTGGAGAAGAGAGGCAGGTGGTAATGATTGGTAAAAGTGTCAACAAATGTCCAGGTGGCAGCTTCCAGGATGTCCCTTGGTGGGGACGCCTCTGAGGAAATCTGCAAAGGTGGAGGCTGCTCTGGTGGAGTGTGTCCTGACCCCCTTGGGGGAAGGCGTTCCATGCTGTTTGTAGCAGAAATGGATGCAGTGTACTATCCAATTGGAAATGATTTGCTTGGAGATGGCTTTACCTTCTGCCCCTGTAGCAAAGCTAACCAGCAATCGATCAGACTTTCTGAAGGATTTAGTCCTGCCCAGATAAAACCTGAGCTGTCTGTCCACATCTAGAGAGTGAAGAATCCCTTCCCCCCTTGTTCTGGTGATTAGGATAGAAAGTGGGCAAATGAATGGATTAGTTGAGAGCAGCCACATTGGACACCACCTTGGGCATGAAGGATGGGTTAGCTCAGAGGGATACCCGGTCTGCATGGAAGATGATAAAGGGTTCCACAGCCATGAGCACTTGCAGCTCAGAGACACTTCTGGGTGAAGTGACGGCCAGAAGGAATGCCGACTCCCAGGAGAGAAATTTTAGCACTGCTGAAGAAGCTGGTTCGAAAAGGGGCAGGATGAGCTTTTCCAAGACAAAGTTAAAGTCCCAAGCTGGTGTTGGTGCCCTTCTGGGGGGCCTCAAGTTGTTAGCCCCTCTGAGAAACTGTTTGATCAAAGGGTGTGAGAATAGGGGCTGCTCAGTAGGAAAATGAGCAAAAATAGCAGAGGCATGAATTTTTATAGAGGAGAGAGAGAGACCCACTGTGTAGTAGGTCAGCTAAGTAATCCAGGATGACAGGGATGGAGAGCTGTGCCACACTGGCTTCCCTTAGCCTGGAATCATGTGAAGAACCTTTTCCATTTATCTGCATAAGACTTTCTGGTGCTAGGACGTCTAGCCTCATGGACAACATCCAGAACCTGTTTACTGAGGAAGGCAGATTGGTTCGGGGTTAGGGAATAAGCCAAGCTGCCAAACTGAGTGTCTGCAATTGGGGATGCATGAATTCCCCTTCCTTCCGGGTCAGGAGGTTTGGAATCCGAGGAAGATGCCATGGAGACAGCGGGGACAGGCTGCGCAGCAAGGGGTAGCAATGTTGTTGGGGCCAGTCTGGAGGTATAAGAATGGTCCTTGGATTTTCCTCCCTTATTTTGAGCAGTACCCTGGGGATGAGAGGTATAGGAGGAAAGGCATAGACCGATAGATTGGCCCAGGGGAGGGACAGGGCATCCACTTTCCAAGCCATGCAGTGATGCACCCTGGTGCAGAATTTGCTGAGCTGATGGTTGGTGTGGGAGGCAAAGAGGTCGACCTTCGGGGTTCCCAATTTCTGAGTTATTAGGGTAAAGGTACTTCTGTTGAGTTGTCACTGATATGGGTCCAGAAGGCTTCTGCTTAATTGGTCTGCCAGATAGTTGAGACAGCTGGTAGGAATTGTGCTAACAGGTGTAGTTGCATGGAAGAGGCTGTGAGTCACGGCCAGCCTACATAGAGAATAGTACAGAGTCCCTCCCTGCTTGTTGATGTACCACATCTTAGTGGTGTTGTCTGTTTTGATCAGGAGAACCTCTGGAGAGAGAAGGGGTTTGAAGGCTATCAAGGCATGCTGCACAGCCATCATCTCTTTTTGACTGATGTGCAGAGGGATTTGCTGTGGGCTCCACTGGCCCTGTATGCACCTGCCGTCGAGGTGTGCACCCCAAGTGTAGTCTGAAGAGTCTGTGGTGAGGGTCTGAGCAGCAGGGCGCGTGGGGAAAAGGGCAGTCCCTTGTTGTGGGAGCATGTTGTTGCCCACCAAAGAAATTCTTTTCTGAGGCAAGGAATTAAAGGTAGAAGATTTTCCAGGTCTTGACAGTGTTGACACCAAAGGCTCTTTAGGTATCACTGAAGTTTCCTCATATGCAGTCCAGCATATGGAATGAGTAGTATGCAAGATGCCATGAGCCCCAGAGCTTGCAGGTTCTTCCTTGCAGATAGCTGGGGCTGGGTGGCTAGTTGAGAGTAGGAGGCTGTCAGGAAAAAGAAGTGGTGTCTTACCATAATGTTCCATCTGTGTTGTTCTTCCATTCGTCACTGATGGGTTCGGTTCAGAGCCCTCGGAAAGTACAGTTTTGTACCTACCATAAATGTAGATGTCTGATAGGCATGCATCTGCAGTCCTTACAAATGGGTTGTCCTGTCGTCAGGCAGCCCTTGGTCGGCATTCCAAAGTCTGGGTCTGGCCTCGGCTGGTGTCGCACTTCACCCAACGTCATAGCGGCAGTTCTTCGGGTATAAAGGCATCAGCCGACGCCATTTTCCTCAGTGTTTCTTGCCCCAGATGCCAGGTGCCCTCTAGGAAGGCTAAATTTGGATAAATGCAAATGGTTCCAAATAGTAGAGAGCAAACAAAAAATAAGCATGTATGTACATATATACAAACAAATACACCATAATAGATTCCCCCAGCTAGCTACAAGATGGGCAAATACCCTAGGAGTACCACAGAGGGGAAGGAGGGTGGGTAATCCTGACTGCAGATGCATGCCTATCGGACATCTACATTTATGGTAGGTACAAAACTGTACTATGTCCTTCAAGGATGCATCTGCAGTCCTTACAAATGGGTAGAATACCATAGCCAAACTAGGGGAGGAGGAGAAATTAGATTATGGTGTAGTTAAGATCCCTTGCAAAACAGCAGTGGCAAAACCTGCTCGGGATCTGGAGTATAAAGGTAAATTATAATGCTTGGCAAATGTATGCACGGAGCTCCAAGTAGCAGCCTCTAAAATGTCTTTGGTAGCCACTCCTCGTAAGAAAGCTGTGGTAGTGGCTGTAGCCCTTGTAGAGTGAGGCCTGATGTTTTCTGGAGTTTTCTTCCCATGGTAGGAGTAACAAAATCTAATGCAATTTCCTATCCACTTAGAGATTGTCTGTTTTGAAATTGCTTTTCCTTCCATTCCTGTCGCATATGCTACCAGTAGCTGGTCAGTCTTTCTATTGCTCTTGGTCCTGTCCAGGTAGTAACGTAATTGTCTATGTACATCCAAGGTATGCAACAGTCTTTCTCCCCTGTTCTGTGGGTTGGGGAAGAATGTAGGTAGGTGGATAGCTTGATTTAAAGATACCCTGGAGACCACCTTTGGCATAAAAGTAGGATTAGTTCTCATGGACACTATCTTGATGGAAGATCAGGAAGGGCTGTACTGCCATTAATGCCTGTAGCTCAGATACCCTTCTTGCTGAAGTGATTGCAAGCAGGAAAGCAGTTTTCCATGATAAGTACTGTAATTCTGCTGTTGCTGCTGGCTCGAAAGGAGGGAGTGTCAACTTTTCTAGCACAAAGTTCAAGTCCCATGCTGGCAATGGTGGCTTCCTAGGTGGCTTTACATTTTAATCCCTCTCAGAAACTGCCTGAGCAGAGGATGTGAGAAGACTGGAGGATCCAAGTTGTATTCTGCTGAAATAGCTGATGCATGAATCTTAATGGAAGAATAGGACAGGCCGTTGTGGAAGAGCTCTGCCAAGTATTCCAGGATGTTAGCTATGTTTACCAGTGACACATTCTCTCCTTTTGCAGTACTCCAAATGAGATATCTTTTCCATTTTGCTGAATAATTTTTTCTTGTTGAGGGTCTGCGAGCCTCCAAGATAATGTCTTTAACCCTTTGAGATAAATCTGGGTTATTTGGTCTTATGCAATGTTCCAGGCAGCCAGCTGCAGTGTTTTCAGGTTTGGATGCAGGGTTTTGAAGTTGTTCTGTGTTAACAGCAAGGGAACTAGGGGCAGAGGCCATATTTGTTCCCGAGACATGCTCCTCAGTAATGGGTACCAATGTTGCCTTGGCCAAACTGGAGCTATCAGGATGATCCTTGGACGGTCTTCTTTGATCTTCAATAGCACCTTGTACATCAAAGGAAGAGGTGGGAATGCATATGCGGTCAGGTTTTTCCAACTGAAAGATAGGGAGTCCACTTTCCAAGCAAGTGGGTGGTACGTCCTTGTGCAGAATTATTTCAGTTGGTGATTGTGTGGGGATGCGAATAAGTCTATTTCTGGTAGTTCCCATTTCCCTGTAATGGTTTTGAAGATGTCCGGATGCAGCATCCATTCGTGGGCATCCGTGGTAGTTCTGCTTAGGATGTCTGCTAGTATATTTTCTTTTCCTGGCACAAAAATTGCTTGAAGCTGAATGTTGAAGCTCAGTGCCACATTCCAGAGGTCCATTGCCATCCGGCATAGAGGGTACGAATGTGTGCCTCCCTGTTTGTTGATGTACCACATAACTGTGGTGTTGTCCGTCCTTATCCGCAGTTGACCCTGTCGAAGAAATGGTCTGAATGCCTGAATTGCCAGTTTTACTGCCAGCATTTCCTTTTGATTTATGTGTAGGTGCAGCTGGTCTTGAGTCCATAAGCCTTGTATGCACTTGTCCAGCATGTGCGCCCCCCAACCGAGGTCTGAGGCGTCTGTTGTGATGGTCTGGCTTGGTTGAGTGCTGTGGAAGGGCAGTCCCTTGTTCAATTGACAGGCCTGAGCCCACCATTGGAATTCTTGCTTCAGGCATGGAATTATTGGAATCTGGGTTTCTAGGCTGTGCTTGTGCTGAGACCATAAATTCCTTAGGTACCACTGTAACTTCCTCATATGTAGTCTGGCATGTGGAATCAATATTATGCAGGATGCCATGTAACCGAGAGCTTGCAGGACCTTTCTTGCTGTTAGCTGGTTCTGCTTTGTTAATGCCAAGAAGTAGGGAGGGAGTTGCTCCTGTTTTTCTACTGTCAGGAATGCCATTTGTTTTGATGTGTCCAAATATGCACCCAAGAAGGTTATCCTTTGGGATGGTATCAGCCTTGACTTTTTTATATTGACTGTGTATCCCAGGGCTTGTAGTAGATGAATGACCCTTTCCAAATCTTTTGTTAATTTGTTTTTGTTGTCCGCTTGTAACAGGCAGTCGTCCAGGTAAGGATAAATTTGAATTCCCTGAAGCCTGCAATGAGCAATTACTGATGCCAGGCATTTAGTGAATACTCTGGGCGCAGTAGATAAGCCAAAGGGCAATGCTGAGAATTGATAATGCTCTGATCCTGCAAGAAATCTGAGGTATCTTCTGCAATTTGGTCGTATGGGGACGTGCAGGTATGCCTCCTTGAGATCTAGAGTTACCAGCCAAGACTCCTTGCCCAGCATGGGAAGAAGCTGCTGTAGGGTCAGCATTTTGAATTTTGGAACAATGAGGTATGTGTTTAAAGTGGACAGGTCGAGAATAGGTCTCCATTGGTTTTCTTTTCTTGGTACCAGGAAGAGTCTGGAGTAAAATCCTTGTCCTTGTTCCATAGATGGTACCCTTTCTATAGCTCTCATCCTTAGTAAGTGAGTTATTTGTTCTAGAGCTTCTGTCTTCTGATTTGGAGGTAGGTTTGGCATTCCTCTCTTCCTTGGTAGAGTATGGAAGTGAAACCTGTAACCTTGGTCTATTGTCTGTAAAATCCATTTGTCTCCTGTGATGTAATGCCAGTTTACTGAAAATAAGGCTAGCTTCCTGCCTAAGGGTGCTTCTAGTTGTTCCCTGGTAGGCGGTGCCAGAGCCAAGTCACTGTGATTGTCCTGTGGAAGTGGTGGTGGCTGGATCTGTGGCTGTACCTCGCTGGTTGTTAGCCTGCCACTGATGGCCCCTGTAGGCACCTCTGGATTGACCCCTGCCTCTTGAGCGCCTATTCCTGCCTCTCAGAGCTCTGGAGGTGTCTGGAAAGGACCATTTCTTGGAAGGCCAGTTCCTGCTAAACCTTGGAGGCTGGACCTGCAAGAAATCCTTGACTGTCTGGACAGATTTTGCTTTCTCTTCCACCTTCTTCAGCACCTGCTGTGCAGGGGCACCAAACAAATTGAGCTTATCCATGGGAGCATCTAGGAGCTTTGATTTAACATGGTCTGGTAAGGACTGCTCTTTCAACCATGCATGTCTTCTGATCACTGTGCCAGTCATGGCTGATCTAAAGGAAGCCTCCAGTGCATCATAGCCGCATTTTAAGGAATGATTACTGACCTGCTGAATGTTATGTACCATTTCCTGTACAGATTTTTTGTCTAATGGTTCATCCGAGGACAGTTTTTTAGTCAATTGGTCTAACATAAATTCCTGATACTGAATCATGTGGAATTAACAGTTCAAGGCCCTAGCTGAAAGAGTAGCAGAAGTGTAAACTTTTTTACCCCATCTCTCTAAGGCCCTAGATTCCCTTTCAGAGGGGAAGGGGTTTTTGGTAGAAGCTGCTGCTACAGCCTTGGGTCCCTGGGAGATAGTTTCGGGATCTGCAAAAGGGGCCTTATACAAATGATAATGTGTGTCCGGAACCCTGTAGTACCTATCGGGCTTAGCAGGGGCCGGAGGAAGAGAATCAGGAGCAGTACAAGCATCATTAAAAGCATCATCCACAACAGTAAGTACTGGAGGAATGGCTAAAGGCCTATGCTGTGGCAAATGCAAAAAGGTTCTAAGCCTTTTCCTAGAGTCTGAAAAATCCTGGCCCTGCCATTGAAATTGTTCCCTCATAGCATGCAAGGTTTCCCCAAAAGAAAATTCCTCAGGCGGAGAGGCAGAAGGAATGGAGTCTTCTGCATCAGAGTCCTCATAAGGGGAAAAGGGGCCCTCTGGAGGGTTTGAAGTATCTGACTCATCAGAGGAGCCATCCGAAGAAACTGGCTCAGGGGGCTCTACTCTAGTCCTCTTCTCTGGAGGTGGGCGAGAGGCCCTGTCTGGATGTGGTTGGGATCCCCGGATCAAAGAAATGAGATCCTCTGCTAGACTAAGCATTTGTGAACTGGAACTAGGCCTGTGAGAGGGGGTCTTAGCAGGCAGAGATTTGGTAGTTTTTGCTGCTTTAGCCCTGGCAAAGGCCTTAATAGACATGGATGCAGAAGGCCTAGCAGCTCCACGTGCAGGGGTAGAAATATCCAAAGGGATAGTATCAGATAAATCCTGCGAACCTGCAAGAGCAGGTGGGATTTCAGTAGCAGATTCAGCCAGGCTGGAAGAGGCCTCGTAAGTGGTAAGCTTTTGGCGAAGGAAGAACCGTGGACTCGGTTTCAGCGAAACCGAGACACTGCGGTTGGCTTAACGCGGTTTCGGCGAAACCACGGACCGCGAGTGTCGGTCCTTTTCCTTGCGTTTTAGAAATTTGCGTGTCGGAGTATCCGGCGGCATAATGTAAGCAAAATCGAGCGAAAAACTCTTCAGCAAATTCCGACCGGCGTCTAAGCGTCCGTCGGTTGAAAGAAGCACAGGCTAGACAAGCTGCTACGTCGTGGTCTGGGCCTAAACAAGGTAAGCAGTAAGAGTGGAAATCTTTATGAGGTATTTGTTTCCCACAAGTTAAACAGTTATTCACTTTTTCTGACATCGGCTGAGGCAAGAAAGAGTCCCCAACGGGGTACGTAGCTTTTTAGAAGTCTTCGGTACTTGTAGTAGTAATCTCTGGTTCTGACCGACCGGCACTTGCGAACAGCTTCTGCTTCGGGCGCCACGCGGCAAGAAAGACTGAGGAAAATGGCGTCGGCTGATGCCTTTATACCCGAAGAACTGCCGCTATGACGTCGGGTGAAGTGCGACACCAGCCGAGGCCAGACCCAGACTTTGGAATCCGGCCGACCGAAGGGCTGCCTGACGACAGGACAACCCATTTGTAAGGACTGCAGATGCATCCTTGAAGGACATCAGAGTCGGCCTAATAACAAGCTCGTGTACACCAAAAACTCTTCAGCTAAGCTGCTACCCACAATGCCCTTCTCCCAGTTACTTCAGATCGAGTTTGCATGAAACATATAGAAGTAAAAAGCAGAGGCCATTTATGCGCAAAAACCCTGAAAACACAAGGACCCATAAGATCCACCAGGAGCCTTTGGTGGGGGATGGAGGGTGAGGTGAAGAATGGAAGACCATCAACAACGCAGATGGAATGTTATGGTAAGACAACTTCTTTATCTGATGTTGTTAATCTTCTTCCCATTCATCACTGATGGGACAGAATCCCAGGCTACTTGAAAACCTGGGTGGCCCTTATGGAAGAACATTCCTGAGTACCACTGAGCCAAAGGTCGCTCTTCCCCTGGAGACCATGTCCAATTTGTAATACTTGATGAAAGTGGGAGGGTTAGCCCAAATGGCTGCTGTGCAAATGTCGTCCATAGCGGCTCTGGAGTGAAAAGCAACAAAAGTTGCTATGGCTCTCGCTGAATGTGCTTTGATATTGGCAGGTTTAAGCTCATTCACTTGCGAGTATGAAAAGGCAATACAATCTCTGGGCCATTTTGATAGTGACTTTTGATGTGGCACATCCCATTTTTGGTCCAGAGAAGGAGATGAAAAGTTGATCTGACTTGCGAATAGATTTAGTCCTACCCAAGTAAAAACGTAATTGTCTATGTACATCCAATGAATGTAGACAGTATTGTCCTTTATTGGAATAATTTGGGAAAAACATTGGGAATTCAATGGACTGGTTCACAGAGAAATCACTTTGGGGAGAAAAGCAGGATTACTACGAAGAGATACTCTGCCTTTATGAAAGATTAAATACGGACTCTTGATGCATAAGGCTTGTAATACTGATATCTGTCTAGCTGATGTGACAGCCACCAAAAACAGAGATTTCCATGACAGAAATTTAAGGTCACATTTTGCAGCAGACTGAAAAGGGGGTAAAGAAAGAGACAGTACTACCAGGGAGAGATTCCATGCCTCTAGCGGCTGCCTGATTGGAGGTCTGCTATGAAAAACTCCTTTGAGAAAGGTTTTGCATATGCAGGTGGAAATAAGTGGAATGCCTTCTAGACCATTATGAAAATTGGAAATAGCTGCCAAGTGGACTCGAATGGTAGAAGCTGATGCTCCATTCTCAAAAAACTCAGAAAGGTACTGCAGTACAGCAGAAATAGGAGCTGAGAGGGGGTCTAACATCTGTTCTTTAGACCAGACAGCAAACCTTTTCCACTTTTCTGTGTAGAGTTTTCTGGTGGATGGCTTATGGGAGGCCAGAATAATATTGCGAACAGGTGAGGAGAGGGTTTCCAGCCTGGCGATTAACGTTAGTGGAAAAACCAAGCTGTCAGCTTGAGAGTGGACATATTCGGGAGAGTCAACCCTTGGGGGTGAGAGATTAAGTCTGGACGAGTGCCCAGGATCCATGGAGGTTGTAACAGGTGAAGCCAGAGGAAGGGTAACCCACACTTGTCTAGGTCAGAATGGGCCAATGAGGATCACCTTGCATCTCAAGCGAATTGCTTTCTTCAAAAATAGGGGTATCAAGGGAATTGGAGGATAGGCATAGAGGAGATCCATGGGCCAATCCGGAGTTAAAGCGTCTCTCGGGGACGCCCCCTCTCGGGGAAAAAGGGCAAAAGAAGGTGCTGTATTTGTTGTTCAAAGAGGAAGTGAAGAGATTGCAGCAAGGCTGGCCCCACCGGCTGAAAACTTCTGCTGTCACGCTTGGATTAAGAGACCACTCGTGTGGAAAAAGAATACATCTGCTCACCCTGTCTGCAATCACGCTGGAGCTCCCCGGGATATGCGTTGCTATAAGAAAACGGTAGGAAGCTATCGCCCTGTGCCAAATTCTCATGGCCTCTCGACACAGGGGGAAGGATTTGGTCCCTCCTTGTTTATGTTCCAGACTACTGACATATTGTATGAATCGCAATTGTTCCGGATGGAAGGAGTGGATGTAATGCCTGCAACACCAACAGCACCGCTCTCAACTCCAGAACACTGATATGCAAGTTGGCCTCTAAGCTGGACCACGTGCCTTGGACTGTCCTTCCCTGAAAATTGCCCCCCACCCACCCTATCAGGGAAGCATCCGTGGTCACTGTGGCACTGGGTTGAGGGATCTGGAAGGGACGACACCAAAGTTTTTCGTATGGCCTCATCCACCAGAGGAGATCTTGCTGGTAAGAGTTGGTAATGAGGATCTGTAAGTTTAGGGGATGAAGATTTGCCAACCAATGGGACAATAGGAGCCATTGTAACAGTCTCGTGTAATCTTGCCAGAGGAACAATTGGAATGGCCGCAACCATGGACCCCAGAGCCTGGAGAACTTCTCTTGCTGACACCTTTCTTTGACAGAGTATCGCTCGTACATGCAATCTTAACCTCTGAAGTGTGTGAGCTGGTAGATATACCAGGCATGTTAGTGTACTGAAAACTGCACTTATAAATACCAGTTGTTGGGTAGGTTGTAGATTGGATTTCTCCCAATGGCCTGTGATGCCTAGAGACTCCACCAGTGAGTGTGTGTAACGGAGGTCTATGGTCAGGAGACACTTGGTGGGGGGCGGAGAGGAACCAATCGTCTAAATATGGAAACACCTGGAATCCCTGAAGTCTCAGATGAGCCGTCACCACTGCTAGGCATTTCGTGAACACTCTGGGGGCCATCGAGAGACCGAATGGCAGGGCTCTCAACTGGTAATGACTGGTTCCTAGCCGGAAATGAAGGAGTCTCCTGGAGCGTTTTTCCATTTTGATGTGGTAATACGCATCCCAGAGGTCTATTGTGCACATCCAAACATCCTCCTGTAGAAAAAAGGAGAATGGACTGAATAGTGACCATGCGGAATTTGGTTTGAACCACTAACTTGTTTAGATGGCTGAGATCCAAAATGGGTCTCCAGTCCCCTGT
Organism: Protopterus annectens; assembly: GCF_019279795.1. NCBI lineage: Eukaryota > Metazoa > Chordata > Ceratodontiformes > Protopteridae > Protopterus > Protopterus annectens. The sequence continues at coordinate 1,100,079,149 of NC_056737.1, forward strand.
CTTTTTTGGCACCAAAAAGAATCTTGAGTAAAAACCGGATCTGCACTGGTCTGGGAGAACTGGTTGGATGACATTTTTTGACACAGCTTTCTTATCTCTGAAACCGCTTCTTCCCTTTGACTGGGTGGAACATCGGGAAGGTGTTTTGTAGGTTTTGGCTGTGATGTTAGAGGAATGTAATAGCCTCTGGAGATTATTCTCTGCACCCAGCGATCTTTTGTAATAGAGCACCACGCAGTTTGGTGCAGAGAAAAACGAGTCCCAACTGCTTCCAGAGGAAAGCTATCGGGCAACGCTTCAGGAACGTTGATAAGACCGTTTGGAGAAAGAATCCCTAGTCTTGATTTCGGGGACCATCTCTGCCCCTAAAAGGGCGTCTTCCACTATTGGAACCCCCCTCTGCCTCTGGGGGAATCCTCACCACGTGCATTGCAGAAAAGACCTTGGGATTTTTTTGTGTCATATTTCCCACTCCTCTGGTTCCTGGAAAAAGAACGTTGAGGCTTGGAAAAATGTAGGCCAACGGCAGAAAAGGTCTTTCCATCCTGCTCGCACCTGGCCAGTGAGTCCTTCACTTTAGAACCAAACAAGGAAGATGGTTCAATAGGGGCATTCAAAAAGTAAGACTTGAAGGAGTCCGCGAGGTCACAGATGCGCATCCAGGCAGAACGCCTCATGACTATGGCTGCACCCACAGCTCTAGCTGCCCCTTTGGCTGCATGGGAGAGGAACCTCATGGACGAATTGAAGAGAGACTCAAGGGTGGCAAGTTGAAAGGCAACCCAATCTCATGCCCCGTCAGAAACCTGACCCACGAGGGAAGTTCAGAAATTAGATCCCTTTGGAGCCTTGTGAAATGTGTCAAGTAATTCAGAGACCTCACTGCAAAGGTCGATGAAGCAAAGACTCGCTTCCCTAGTCTTTCCACAGCCTGGGACTCTCTGCTGGGCAGGTGAACAGTAGGACTTTCCTCCACAAGGTCCTTTTTAGTGGCCGCCGCCACCACCATAGCGTCTGCTGGCAAGCCTCTAGACCAGTGGGGATGCTCCTCTGGTGGGGAAAGAATCTTGTCCGGTCTCTGGGGAATGGCTTCAATAGAATCAGGGATCTTCCACGCACGCTGCACAACGAGCTGAACTAACTCGTCGGAAGGTGGGATCACCCAAGAAGTAGGCGGCCGAGAGCGAAAAGCCTGCAGGAAGATGGACTCCTCTGCAGGGTTAGAGGGCTTCCAGCCACTTCAATATTTCCAGGATGTCTCCAAAGGAGACAGGGGGTGACCATGGGGATCCCTCCCCATCATCATAGTCTGTATCCTCTGTGAGAGACTCCTCCGGAGAGTCGAGGTGTTTCCTCTTACACGCCTTCTTCCAAGGAAGTTCTTCAGTGGGAATTTCTGAAGAAGACTTGGAAGGAAGAATACCCTTAACTGGGGTTTCCTGAGACTTCTGCTCTCGGTGTCCTGAGGAGGTGGCCCGTGGTAGCTGTAGCTCAGAGGGATCAGGGGGAAGATCCAATGCAGGAAGAGCATTCCAGAAGCAAGCACCCTCTCCATCACCTGGAAAGCAGGCCCACCCGAAGAGGAATGGGAGCCCGGAACAGAGTAGGACAATTGCGGAACTGGGGTCACACCAGACTCTGCCAGACTTGCTCCTGGGGATGGAGCCTCAAGCAAGATCAGGGCAGGAGTTGCCCCTGGATCAGAGGACGAAACAGATAAAAAACTTGGAACTGTGCTCAGAACCGAGGGCTCCACACCCTAACCATGAGATTGAGGAAGGGACGGTTCCGATGGAACCAAAACCCAAAGGGGTGGCCTCAAAGCCTCAGTGAGGGTCACTGTCGGTACCAAGGAAAGGGTTCCCACCAAGGACATCGAAGCTATGGGCCTCAGAACCGATGAATCCAAGGGAGGAGTATACATGGGAGTCCTAGGAGCAGTAGACCCAAAACCCAAAGTGGGATGAGTCTTAGGAATGTTTGTTATCCCTCTGGCCGTCAACAGCTAGTCCAGCAGGCACACCACATCGAATTCGGAAAGACTCATGGTGGACCTTGTAGACACTCCTGAAGGGGAGTCGGGCCAGTCCAGAAAAGGGCTACAAGTCTGGCCTAACAACGGGTCCAATAAAGGGGAGTACCGGGTCTGGGGTGCACCATAACTTGGAGACAGGAAATAGAGGAATCAACGGCATCGAGAAGGTACTTGGTGCAGAGGAGGCGCTCAGAGTCAAGGTTATTATCATTTCCAAAGGGATGGTCAGAACTGCCTTCGGTGCAGTAAAGGTGAAGTCGGTGCCAATACTGTTCAAGACAGTAAAGTCAGAGCCGTAGTCGTCACTGTAGATAGGACTGGTGCCGTAGATGTTGGTGCTGAAGGTGGCGCCGACGTTGACGTTTCTGTAATATCTATGACACTGGATAAAGATGCAACTGCAGCAGAGCTCGGAACAGAAGCAACAGTCGTAGTCGGAGCCAATTTAGCAATCTTGTGTTCAGTAGAAGATTTGTGGGCCTTGTGTTTATGGGACTTGCCCTTCTTGCCAGCTGGTGAAGAGGGATCTGAATGGGGATGTTTTTTGTCCTTCACTGGAAGGGTTGAGACCTCTGACACAGAAAGTGCCTCTGAGAAAGGTGAGATTAACAGGCCTTTCACAATCAGTTTATTTTTTCTCTTGTTCAACGACCGCCGACTAAAAAGTACAGTTTTGTACCTACCATAAATGTAGATGTTCGAGTGCTCATACAGCTGCAGTCATAACAGATGGGTTATCCTGCCATCAGGTGGGTCCTCGGTCGGCCGAATTCCAAAGTCTAGGTCCGGCGTCGGTTGTCGTCGCTTCTTCCCTGACGTCAGTGCGACAGGAGTATAAAAGAGGCAGCCGATGCCATTTTCTTCAGTTTTTCTTGCCCCAGATGTCAGGTGCCCCCAGAAGGAAGAAGGCAAACAATGTTATGCAAAGATGCAATGTTGACAAATCAAAAACAGTAGTTGCAAGCAAATACACCATAAAAAAGAATACCCCAAAAAAGGTTATATGAAAAGTGTTTGTCATAAGGCCTGTCCTAAGAGGGGATGGAGGGAGGGAAACCTGGACTGCAGCTGTATGAGCACTCGAACATCTACATTTATGGTAGGTACAAAACTGTACTATGTTCATTGTGCATACAGCTGCAGTCATAACAGATGGGTAGAATCACAAAGCTAAGCAAGGGTGGTAGGCACTAAGTGGAACTAGGAGGGACTAGGATGCCCTGCAGGACTACTGTGGCAAAGCCCGCTCTAGATTTTGAGTATAGAGGGAGGTGATAGTGCTTGGAGAAAGTGTGCACTGAACTCCAGGTGGCTGCTTCCAAAATGTCCTTGGTAGGGACCCCCCTGAGGAAGGCTGCAGAGGTAGCTGTGGCTCTGGTGGAGTGGGATCTGATGCATGCAGGCACAGTTTTTCCATGGAATGAGTAACAAAAACGTATGCAGTGGGCTATCCATTTTGAAATTGTCTGTTTGGAAATAGCCTTTCCCTGAGCACCTACAGCATAGGACACAAAGAGTTGCTCAGATTTCCTGAATGGCTTTGTTCTGTCCAAGTAGAAATGAAGTTGTCTGTGAATGTCCAAGGAATGTAGTAGTCTTTCCCCTTTGTTGTGTGGATTAGGATAAAAGGTAGGTAAGTGGATAGTCTGATTCAAAGCTACACTGGATACTACCTTTGTCATAAAGGTAGGATTGGTTCGTAAGGAAACTCTGTCCTGATGGAAAATGATGAATGGTTGCACAGCCATGAGGGTCTGTAGCTCCGAAACCCTGCGTGCTGAGGTGATAGCCAGAAGAAAGGCTGTTTTCCATAAGTACTGTAACTCTGTTGAAGAAGCTGGCTCAAAGGGAGGAAGGGTCAGCTTTTCCAATACGTAGTTGAGGTCCCAAGCAGGGACTGGTGGTTTCCTTGGGGGCTTTAAATTCTTTGCCCCTCTGAGAAATTGCCTTAAGAGAGGGTGAGAGAATAATGGAGGATCTGTGTTGTATTGTGCAGAAATGGCTGAAGCGTGGATCTTGATGGAGGAGAAGGAAAGTCCATTGTTTAGCATCTCAGCTAGGTACTGTAAAATTTGAGGTATATTTATTACCCAAGGATTCTGTCCCTTTTCTTGATTCCAGGCACAAAATCGTTTCCATTTGGCGGAGTAAGCCTTTCTAGTAGAAGGTTTTCTGGCCTCCAAGATGACATCCTGCACCTCCTTGGAGAGGAGAAACTGTTGGGAAATCAAGGAATTCTCCATGCAGCTAGATTTAGAGTTTTGTAGTTGTGCTGGGACAACAGAAGAGGGACTAGAGGTAGGATCCATGGTGGGGAATGTGTCAGGCTCCTCAGGAGCAGATACCAGTGTTGTCTTGGCCAGTCTGGAGCGATGAGAATAATTTTCGGCCTCTCTGCTCTGGCTTTTAATAGAACTTTGGGCAGCAGAGGAAGAGGCGGGAAGGCATAGACTGACATGTTGCCCAATTGAAGGAAAGTGCGTCCACTTTCCAGGCCTGTGGATGATAGGTCCTTGAACAAAATTTTTTCAACTGGCAATTTCTGTGGGTAGCAAAGAGATCTATATCTGGCTGTCCCCATGCCTGAGTTATCTTTGTGAAAAGTTGAGGATGCAACTTCCATTCGTGTGGATCTGTCATACTTCTGCTTAGGTTGCCCGCCAGTGTGTTTTCCTTCCCTGGCAGGAATTGTGCCTGCAGTTGAATTTGCAATTCCAGTGCTGTGTTCCATAGGGTCATGGCTTGCCTGCACAGGGGGTATATGAATGATTTCCCCCCTGTTTGTTTATCTACCACATCACTGTGGTGTTGTCTGTCCTTATCAATAGCTGGTCTGGATGCAGTAGGTCTTTGAAGGTCATAATAGCCTTTTGCACGGCTAGCATCTTCTTTTGGTTGATGTGAAGGTGCTTCTCTTGTCGGGTCCATTTTCCCTGAATGCACTGATCTGTCGTGTGCTCCCCAGGCGTAGTCTGAAGCATCTGCTGTGATGGTTTGAGTTGCTTGAGGTACACAGAAAGGAAGACCCGTGTTTCTTCGGCAAGCTTGAGTCCACCACAAAACTTCCTTTTGAAGGCATGGAATGAGTGGGATAATTGTTTCCAAGCTGTGGCTGTGTTGAGACCATAAGTTTTTCAGGTACCATTGACGTTTCCTCATATGCAGCTTTGCACATGGGATTAGTAGGATGCAATGAATCCCAGAGCCTGCAGGATTTTCCTTGCAGTTAGCCTAGTATAAGTTGCCATTTTTCTAAAGTATTGAGACAGTTGCCCTTGCTTGTCTGGCGTGAGATAGGCCATCTGGGCGGTTGTATCCAAGCTGGCACCCAGGAAAATTATTTGTTGAGAGGGTATTAGTTTTGATTTCTTTTTGTTGACTGTGTATCCCAGGAAGTTCAACAGTTTTATTACAAACGCCGGGTGCTGCAGTAGTAAGTCCTTGCTGTCCACTTGGATCAGGCAGTCGTCCAGATATGGGTAGATTTGAATCCCTTGTAGTCTGCAGAAGGCGATTACTGATGCCAGGCATTTCGTAAACACTCTGGGCGCAGTAGATAAGCCAAAGGGCAATGCAGAGAATTGGTAATGGGTTGAACCTGCAAGAAATCTGAGGTATCTTCTGCAATCTTGTCTGATAGGGACATGCAGGTATGCCTTCTTGAGGTCCAATGTTACCAGCCAAGACTCCTTGCCCGGCATGGGAAGAAACTGCTGTAATGTGAGCATCTTGAATTTTGGCACCTGTAGATATGTGTTTAGGATGGATAGGTCTAAAATAGGTCTCCAATCTTTGTCTTTCCTCGGTACCAGGAATAGTCTGGAATAAAACCCTTGACCTTGTTCTTTTGCAGGTACCTCTTGAATTGCTTTCATGTCCATGAGAGCTGAAACTTGTTTTTGTGCCTCTGCCCTTTGATTTTGTGGCAGGTTTGGCAAGCCTCTCATTTTTGGAAGGGTGCGAAAGTGGAAGCTGTAGCCTCTGTCTATAATGTCCAGAATCCATTTGTCTTTTGTAACAATATGCCAATTTTTTTTGAGAATAATGTCAGTTTTCCGCCAAAAGGTGCTGCCATTAAAGCTTTCTTGGCAGGTGTAGGGGGAAGTCATTGTGTCTGTTTTCTAAAAGACTGTGATCTATCTTCTCCACCTCTTGGGGTTGGTGCTCGCCACTGTCTGGCTCTGAAAGATCCTTGATGTTGCCCTCTGCCCCTTGGGCGCCTGTAGCTGCCCCTTTGAGGTCTGTCCGTGGCTGGAAAGGACCAATTTTTTGAAGGCCAGTTTCTGCTGAAACGTGGAGGCTGTACCTGCAGGAAATCTTTCACTGTTTGCATTGATTTTGCTTTTTCCTTCATTTTCTTTAGCACCTCCTCAGCTTTAACACCAAACAATACATCTTTTTGAAGAGGTGCATGTAATAATTTAGCTTTGACATGATCTGGTAAGGTTTGCTCTTTGAGCCAAGCATGCCTACGTATAACAGAGCCCGTAACAGCAGCTCTACATGAGGCATCTAAAGCATCAAAACCACACTGCAAGGTATGTTTACCCGCAAGGTATGTTTACCCACTTGCTCTGCACCATGCAACAAATCCTGCAACTCTTAAATCTGGTTGTCCTGGTTGTGTCATCTTGCTTTTCAGCTGAGATATCAAAAACTGTTGATACTTTAACATATGGAACTGACAGTTTAATGCCCTCATGGTTAAAGTGGCCGAGGTGTACACTTTTTCCCCCACCTTTCTAAAGCTCTGGAATCTCTCTGAATGTAATGGATTTTTAGCAGTAGAGGCCTTAATTCCCTTGGGACCCTGTGAAATTGTTTCAGGGTCAGCAATATGGCTTTTATATAGGAACTGGTGAGAGTCAGGAAACCGGTAATACCTGTCTGGTTTAACAGGAGCTGGAGGCAAAGAATCAGGATTAAGGCTGGCTTTTGTGTACACATCATCCAATATATCTAAAACAGGAGGGATAGCCAGAGGCCTATGCTGGGGGAGCAGAAGAAATTCCCTGAGCCTTTTCTTGGAATCTGAGTAATCTTGGTCTTCCCAGTGAAAGTCTTCCCTCAATGTATGCAGGGTTTCCCCAAAAGGGAAGTCCTCAGGGGGGGGGGGGGGACCGAGGGAATAGACTCCTCTGCATCAGAGTCTTCGAATGGAGAATAGGCATAATCCTGGTCCTCAGATAGTTCTGAGGTAATAGAAGCTTGATCTGAGGAAGGGTAGTCTTCCTCTAATCTGGGCCTTTTGTCAGAGGGGGGTTGAGAAAGTACAGTTTTGTACCTACCATAAATGTAGATGTCCGATAGGTATGCATCTGCAGTCATAACATATGGGTTGTCCTGCCTCAGGCAGCCCTTCGGTCGGCCGGATTCCAAAGTCTGGGTCTGGCCTTGGCTGATGTCGCATTTTCCCCGTCGTCAGAGCGTCTGGGGTATAAAAGCATCAGCAGACGCCATTTTCCTCAGTGTTTCTTGCCCCAGATGCCAGGTGCCCTGTAGGAAGGCCAAATTTGGAGGAATGCAATAAATTCCAAACATTTTCCAAAATATATGCATATATACACAAACAAATACACCATAATAGATCCCCCAGCTAGCTAATGGAGGGGTAAGCACCCTAGGAATACCACAGAGGGGAAGGAGGGAGGGTAAACCTGACTGCAGATGCATACCTATCGGACATCTACATTTATGGTAGGTACAAAACTGTACTATGTCCTTCAAGGATGCATCTGCAGTCATAACATATGGGTAGAATACCATAGCCAATCTGGGGGAGGAGGTACTAAGAAAAGGATGGTGTAGTTAAGATACCCTGCAGGACTGCTGTAGCAAACCCTGCTCTGGATCTGGAGTATAAAGGTAAATTGTAATGTTTGGCAAATGTATGCACGGAGCTCCATGTAGCAGCTTCTAAAATGTCCTTGGTAGCCACCCCTCTTAGGAAGGCTGTAGTGGTGGCTGTGGCCCTCGTGGAATGAGGCCTAATGTTTGCAGGAACAGTCTTTCCATGAAAGGAGTAACAAAATCGGATGCAATTTCCTATCCACTTTGAAATTGTCTGTTTGGAAATTGCTTTTCCTTGTACCCCAGCAGCATATGCTACAAGGAGTTGGTCAGTCTTTCTGTAAGTTTTAGTTCTGTCCAAGTAGTAGCGTAGTTGTCTGTGTATATCCAGAGTGTGTAGAAGTTTTTCCCCTTTATTTTGTGGATTTGGGAAGAATGTAGGCAAGTGAATAGCTTGGTTCAAGGATACCCTAGATACCACCTTTGGCATAAAAGTAGGATTGGTTCTCAATGAAACTCTGTCCTGATGGAAGATAAGAAATGGCTGTACTGCCTTTAGAGCTTGTAACTCAGATACTCTTCTTGCCGAAGTTATGGCCAGAAGGAATGCAGTTTTCCAGGACAGAAACTGTAGATCCGCCGATGCTGCTGGTTCAAAGGGAGGAAGTGTTAGTTTCTCCAGCACAAAGTTGAGATCCCAAGTAGGTAAAGGTGGTTTCCTTGGAGGATTGATGTTTTTGATTCCTCTCAGAAATTGCCTGAGGAGAGGATGCGAGAAGATAGGTGGATCCACATTGTATTCTGCTGAAATTGCTGAGGCATGAATCTTAATGGAAGAATAGGACAGGCCATTGTGGAACAATTCTGCTAAGTATTCCAGAATATGTGCCATGCTCGCCACTGTCACATCTAAGCCTTTTGTTGTGTTCCAAATGAGAAATCTTTTCCATTTTGCTGAGTATGTCTTCCTTGTGGAAGGCCAGCGAGCTTCCATAATAATGTCCTTTACTCTCTGTGAAAAGTTATGTTGAGGGGGGTTTATGGAATTTTCCAGGCGGTTAGCTGCAATGTTTTCAAGTTGGGATGCACGATCTTGCAATTGTTCTGCGTCAGAAGAAGTGGCCACAGGGGGAGAGGCCACGGTTTCGTCTGTGACATGCTCCTCAATAGAGGGTACCAGTGCTACCTTGGCCAGTCTGGAACTATCAGAATCACTCTTGGCTGTTCTGCCCTGATCTTCAGTAAAACCTTGGACATTAATGGGAGAGGTGGGAAGGCATAGACCTTTAGAGCTTTCCAGCTGAAAGAGAGAGAGTCCACCCTCCATGCTTGTGGGTGGTATGTCCTTGAGTAGAATGTCTTCAGTTGATGATTGTGGGGCGAGGCGAACAGATCTATCTCCGGCTTCCCCCATGCTTGTGTTATGAGTAGAAAGATGTCTGGGTGCAGCATCCATTCGTGTGCATCCATGGTAGTTCTGCTTAAGCTGTCTGCCAGTGCATTTTCTTTCCCTGGCACGAACTGGGACTGTAGTTGGATATTGAGTTTCAAGCATAGTTCCCATAGATTCATGGCCAGCCTGCATAGAGGGTAGGAATGCGTGCCTCCTTGCTTGTTTATGTACCACATGACTGTGGTGTTGTCTGTCCTTATTAACAGGTGGCCTTGATGGAGGAAAGGTTTGAAGGCCTCGATTGCGTGCATCACTGCCAGCATTTCCTTTTGGTTTATGTGCATGCGCAGCTGCCCTTGAGACCATAGGCCTTGTATACATTTGCCCTCCATGTGTGCTCCCCATCCTCGGTCTGAAGTGTCCGTGGTGATGGTTTGTTTTGTTTTTGGTTTGTTGAAAGGCAACCCTCTGTTGGACTGGCAGGGTTGAGCCCACCACAGAAATTCCTTTTGAAGGCAAGGAATGATTGGTATCAAAGCTTCCAAACTGTTACTGTGCTGAGACCATACACTCCTTAGGTACCATTGTAATTTTCTCATATGCAGCCTGGCTTGTGGAATCAGAATTATGCAGGATGCCATGTAACCCAGGGCCTGCAGGATTTTCCTTGCAGTTAGCTGAGTTTGTCTTGTCGGATTCAAGAAGCAATCTGGAAGTTGTCTGTTTTTCTTCTGAGAAAGGCCATTTGGGTGGTTGTGTCTAGATCCGCACCCAATAAAATTATCCTCTGGGATGGAACCAGTCTTGATTTTTGGATGTTGACTGTGTATCCCAAGGCCTGCAATAGGTGGATGGCATAGTCCAAGTCCTTTATCAAATTTTTCTTGTTGTCCGCTTGTATAAGGCAGTCGTCCAGATATGGGTAGATTTGAATCCCCTGAAGTCTGCAGTGTGCAATTACTGATGCCAGGCATTTCGTGAATACTCTGGGCGCAGTAGATAAGCCAAAGGGCAATGCTGAGAATTGATAATGCTCTGATCCTGCAAGAAATCTAAGGTGTCTTCTGCAACTTTGCCGAATAGGGACATGCAGGTATGCCTCCTTGAGATCTAGAGTCACCAGCCAAGACTCCTTGCCCAGCATGGGAAGAAGTTGCTGTAGGGTCAGAATCTTGAATTTTGGCACAATGAGGTAAGTATTCAGTGTGGACAGGTCGAGGATAGGCCTCCATTGATTTTCTTTTCTTGGAACAAGGAATAATCTGGAGTAAAATCCTTGGCCTTGTTCTGAAAGAGGTACCTTTTCTATGGCTTTCATTTGTATTAAGTTGTTGATCTGCTTTATAGCCTCTGCCCTCTGATTTGGTGGCAGGTTTGGCATTCCGTTTCTTCTTGGCAAAGTGTGGAAGTGGAACCTGTATCCTTTGTCTATTTGCAGTGTCCATGAGTCCCTTGTAATGTAATGCCAGTTTTTTGAGAATAAAGAAAGCTTTCCGCCCAACGGTGCTTCCAATTGAGCCCTGGTTGGCGGAATCAAAAGAAAGTCACTGAGTCTGTCCAGGTGTAGTAGTTGTTGTTGCTGTTCCTGCACTACTTCTCTGGTTGGTAGGCTGCCACTGACGGCCTCTGTAGGAGCCTCTAGCTTGTCCTCTACCTCTGGGACGCCTGTTCCTGCCCCTCTGGGATCTGTCCGAGTCTGGAAAGGACCAATTCTTAGTAGGCCAGTTTCTGCTGAATCTCAGTGGTTGTACTTGCAGAAAGTCCTTAACAGTTTGTACAGATTTTGCCTTTTCTTCAAACTTCTTTAAGACCTCCTGAGCCGAGGAACCAAATAATTTTTGTTTTTCCATTGGAGCATCCAGGAGTTTAGCTTTAACATGGTCTGGTAAAGATTGTTCCTTCAACCAGGCATGCCTACGAATAACTGCCCCAGTCATAGCTGACCTACATGAAGCTTCCAGTGCATCATAACCACACTGCAAAAAATGATTACTAACCTGCTGTGAGTTATGTACCAGATCCTGAAGGGATTTACGGTCAAGGGGTTCAGAAGAGGAAAGCTTCTTATGCAATTCATCTAACAAATACTTTTGGTACTGTATCATATGAAATTGACAATTTAATGCTCTCAAGGAAAGAGTTGCAGAAGTATATACCTTCTTTCCCCATTTCTCTAAAGCTCTAGACTCCCTTTCAGAAGGTAGAGGATTTTTGGCAGTGGTAGCTGCAACCCCTTTTGGGCCCTGAGAAATAGTATCTGGGTCTGCAGAATGGGCCTTGTACAGATGTAGATGAGAATCCGGGACCCTGTAGTATCTATCAGGTTTGGCAGGAGCCGGAGGGAGAGAATCAGGAGCTGTACTAACATCATTGTACACATCATCAATAACATTCAAAACAGGAGGTATAGCTAAGGGCCTATGCTGAGGTAAATGTAAAAAGGTCCTTAGTCTCTTTCTAGAATCAGAAAATTCCTGACCCTGCCATTGAAATGTTCCCTCAGAGTGTAGTGTCTCACCAAAGGAAAACTCTTCAGGAGGGGAGGCCGAAGGGATAGATTCTTCAGCATCAGAATCCTCGTAGGCCGAATAAGCCTCCTCCTGGTGATCTGACAACACAGATCCATCCGTAGACTCATCTGAAGAGTGCTGGTCAGAGGGCTCAGTCCTGGGCCTTTTGTCTGGTGGTGGTTGAGAGCCCCTGTCCGGGTGAGGCTGAGAACCTCTAATTAAAGAGATAAGATCCTCTGCAAGGCTGAGGATCTGAGAACTAGAAGAAGGTCTATGAGAGGTAGTCTTGGGAGGCAAAGCTTTAGCAAGTTTAGCAGCTTTAGCCCTGGAAAAGGCCTTAATGGACATGGAAGCAGGGGGTCTGGCTGCACCACGTGCAGGAGTAGACTTGTCCAAAGGAATGGTGTCGGACATTTCCGGGACACTGGTTTCAGTAGGAAGCTCAGAAGCCGACTCAGCCGGGGCCTCCAGGGCCGCGGTGGTCGGTTGAGTGGATTCGGTTAAAGGAAGTACCAAGGACTCTGTTTCGGCCGAAACCGAGACACTCGCGGTAGGCCTAACCGTGGTTTCAGCCGAAACCCAGGCCGCGAGTGTCGGTCCTTGTCCTTCTGTTTTTTCACCAAATGCGAAGTCGGAGTCTCCGACGGCATCTTATATGCAAAATTAGCCCCAAAGAATTCCTCTGCAAACTCCGACCGACGTCTAAGAGTTCGTCGGTTGAAGGAAGCACATGCTGAGCAGGCCGAGATGTCGTGGTCTGGGCCTAAGCAAGGGAGGCAGTAAGAGTGGAAATCCTTATGAGGTATTTGTTTCCCACAAGTTAAACAATTATTTACTTTATCTGACATCGGCTGAGGCAAGAAAGAGTCCCCAATGGGGTACTTAGCTTTTTCGAAGTCTTCGGTAGTTGAATCACAGGAGCTGGCCGACCGGCACTTGCGAACTGCTTCTGCTTCGGGCACCACGCGGCAAGAAAGACTGAGGAAAATGGCGTCGGCTGATGCTTTTATACCCCAGACGCTCTGACGTCGGGGAAAGTGCGACATCAGCCGAGGCCAGACCCAGACTTTGGAATCCGGCCGACCGAAGGGCTGCCTGAGGCAGGACAACCCATATGTTATGACTGCAGATGCATCCTTGAAGGACATCCTCTGATAAGTGCAATCAAATCCACAGCCATTTTAAGCATCTGTTTTTTAGGCATGGTGCCTTGAGAGGGGGTCTGAGGAACCTGTTTTCTGGTTTTCATGGCTGCTTTAGATTTAGTGAAGGCTTTAATGGAGAAGGAGGAAGGCCTGAAGACCTCTTGAGAAATAGCAGACCTGTCTAAATTCTGAGTTTCCCCGCCAGGAGTGGCGTCGGGATCTGTAGTAGGACTGGGGGCCGAGGAGCCTGCGACCTCGGGTACTGAAGACACCGGTAATGCATTGTCATCGGTACTCAGGGGCTGTGTAGGCGCCTCGCTGAGTACCGGACAACCGATAGTAGGCCTTAGCGTGGTTTCAGTAGGTAGTGTGGACCTCGTATGTCTGTCCTTATCTTTGCGTTTTTTGCTCAAAACTGGAGTCGGAGTATCCGACGACATAATATAATTAAATTTTTTGCCGAAAAAGTGAAGGCGTTAACTCCGCCCGACGCTTAATAGTGCGCTTATTGAATCTAGCACAAAAACGGCAGGCCGAGATGTCGTGGTCTGGGCCTAAGCAAGGTATACAGAAAGAGTGGAAATCCTTATGCGGTATTTGCTTCCCACATGAAATGCAATTATTAACTTTGTCTGACATTGGTCTGAGGCAAGAAAAGTTTCCCCAATGGGGTACTTAGCTTTCAAGAAGACTTCGGCTGAAATACTTTCGTAAATCTCAGGAGATGGCCGACCGGCACTTGCGAACTGCTTCTGCTTCGGGCACCGCGCGGCAAGAAAGACTGAAGAAAATGGCGTCGGCTGCCTCTTTTATACCTCTGTCGCACTGACGTCAGGGAAGAAGCGACGACAACTGACGCCGGACCTAGACTTTGGAATTCGGCCGACCGAGGACCCGCCTGACGGCAGGATAACCCATCTGTTATGACTGCAGCTGTATGCACGATGAACATCATAGGCAAATCTTGCAAGGAGGTTTCACAGAGAGGTGAGAAACCCCCAGACAATACACACGATCATTGTGCGAGTCACTGTTAGAGAGTTTGCCATTGCAGGAAGTGCAATGTTTAAACCCAGAGGTCCCTTTTTTCTCAGACATTCATACACACAAAAAGTACTGCTAAGAAGTGAGAAAAAGGAAGCAGAAAAGAAGATACCAACGATAGTATCAAATGATACCACAAGGGTAGGAGAGGGAGCATCAACGATGGTATAAGAAATAACCAATGGGTAAAGCTAGATAGATAAAAAGGGTAGAAAAACGAGTTAGTTTAGAAAAAGGTTAAAAAATACACAAATATTTATAAAATAGGACACTTAGCTGGGGAGCTCGGTGAAACGCTGCTTTATGGCTGCGCAGCAAACGAGATCTGAGGTAACTGGGAGAAAAGCATTGTGGGTAGCAGCTTAGCTCGAGAGTTTTTGGTGTACGTGAGCTTGCTATTAGGCTTGGAACCGAACCCATCAGAGATGAATGGGAAGATGTTCATCACATAATTTGTTTCTCTGGTGTAAGGTATGCCATCTGGGATGCTGTGTCCAGACTTGCTCCCAGGAAGGTTATCATTTGGGGTAGGCACCTGTTTGGATTTCATATCGTTGATTGTGTACCCTAGGGAGGTTAGTATGGTCTTTACAAAGGCCAGGCTCTTGAGCAGCTTTTCCTGGCTGTCTGCCTGAAAAAGGCAGTCGTCTAAGTATGGGTAAATTTGAATGTTTTTGTCAGTAAAAGTCAATGGCCAGAGCCAGACATTTTGTGAAAACTCTGGGAGCAGCAGATAAACAAAGATCCTGCCCTGAAGCGGAGCTATTTCTTGCATGATTCCCTGATAGGAATGTGGAGGTAGACCTCTTTTAGATCTAGGGTGGCTAGCCAAGCGCCCTTGGAGAGCATGGGTAGCAGCTGCTGGAGGGTGAGCATTTTGAATCTTGGCATCACCAGGAAGAGGTTTAGAATGGATAGATCGAGGATGGGGTGCCAGGTGCCCTTTTTTCTGGGCCCCAGAAAAAGTCTGGAGTAGAAGCCCTGGCCTATCTGTTCTGCAGGAACGTGCTCTACTGCCCTCATAGAGAGCACAGAAAGGATTTGCTTTTGAGCCTCTGACCACTGATTTGGTGGTAGATCTGGGAATCCTTCTGGGGTTGGGAGTGTGTGGAAGGAAAATGTATATCCCCGAGACAAAATGTTCAGAACCCATTGGTCCTTGGTAATGGTGGCCCAGGTGCTTGAGTAAAAGGAGAGTTTTCCTCCTGGGGGTAAGTGAAGGTGGGCTGGGGATGGAGGAGGAGAGTCATAGTGAGTTCTTACCATAAGGGGGTGACTTAGAACTCCCTGGTTTTGAAGTGGAGGTAGTCCACTGCTTAGATATCTGCATTCCCTGGGGCTGCTGTCTGGGGGATCTGTTTCCACGGGACCTATAGTGGGGTAGTTTACTCAGAGCAGGAAAGGACCAGTGCTTGAAGGGACAATACTTGCTGAACCTAGGGGGCTGGACCTATAAAAATTCCTTAACTGTTTGCATAGATTTTGCTTTTTCTTCCATCTTTTTTAAGACCTCTTCTGCTTTACTGCTAAATAAGTTGTCCTTGTGCAAGGGGGCATCCAACAATTTAGATGTGAAATGGTCTGGCAGGGGTTGTTCCTTAAGCCACGCATGTCTTCTAATGACAGATCTAGTGACTGCTGCCCTGCAAGAAGCTTCTAGGGCTTCAAAACCACAGTGCAAAGTGCGTTTAGTTACTTGACTTGCAGAATGCATTAAGTCTTATAAATCTTTAGATTCTGCCCAAGCAGGAAAGAAAGACATTTTTTGTACAAGGAGTTCCAAGGTATGTTGCTGACATTTCGGCATATGGAACTGACAATTTAGTGCCCTGATAACAAGAGTAGCTGAGGTGTTTGCTTTGTTACCCCATATGTCCAATGCTCGGGAATCCCTGTGGTGGGATTCTTAGCAGAGGTTGCTGTAATCCCTTTTGGTCCTCGGGAAATGACCGCAGGGTCAGCTGTTGGATTTTTAAAAATATATTTATGCGAGTCAGGGACTCTATAGTACCGGTCTGGTTTTCTGGGAGCAGGAGGTAGGGCATCAGGAGTCAAGCGGGATTCAAGGAAATCATCATCCACAACATCCAGGAATGGGGGGATGGCCAAGGGTCTGTGTTGCGGAAGATCTAAGAAATCGCAGTCTCTCTTTTTAGACGGACGGTAGTCCTGACTCTCCTATTGGAAATGCTCCCTTAAAGTATGCAGGGTTTCCCCAAAGGAAAAATCCTCTGGGGGAGAGGCAGAAGGAATGGAGTCCTCTGCATCAAAATCCTAATAAGTGGAGAGGGGTTGCATGTGTTCATAGTCAGATGCATCAGATTCATATGACTCTTGTTCAGACAAAACTACAGGGGACAGATCCCTTTTCCTTTTTGAGGGGGTAGCTTGGCTTCCCCTGATCAGCATGATAAGTCCTTCCGCCATTTTAAGCATTTGAGACTGAGGCAAGGTAGCAGGAGCCTGGGAGTGAGTTGCTGGTTTCTTTGGTGTGGTTCGAACCCTGGGCCTAAGAACCTCAGTCATTTTTGAAAGAACGGTAGTTGTGAAAGTAGACGGTTTATGTCACGATTCGGTAGTGCAAAGGACTTCCACAAAAGCTGGTGCCTGCTCAACAGCTCCAGACCCATCTAAGGTAGAGATGACCACAGGACCCATAGTCAAAGAAGAGTTTTGCAGCATACTGGACTCCGAAAGTGTCTCGGTAGCAGCTTGCGAATCAAATGAAGTGAGCATCAGGGGCTGTGAAAGCGCCTCACTGAGTACTGGAGGACTGATGACTAGCTTAACGGAAGCGTCGTCGGTATGTTTGGACTTCTGCGGTCTTCTTTATCTACATATTTTTCAGAAGATCTGCTGTCGGATGGCTTACTGAAGCCATATCGGAATTAGAGGACTGTAAATGAAAACATCTGGCTACAATAAGGGCCCAACTGACAGTTCTAGCGTTGAACAAAGCACAGAAGCGACAATGGGGGATGTTGTGGTCTGGGCCTAAACAAGTGACGCAGTAAGAGTGGAAGTCTCGGTGCGGTATTTGCTTTCCACAGGTGAGACAATTATTAACATTTTCTGACATCGGTTAGTGCAAGAAAAAAATGATCCCCAATGGGGTACTTAGCTTTAGAAGACGTCAACTTGAATTCGGAGACGGAAATTCAGGTAGCAGCCAACCCGCACTCATGCGAACAGCTTCTGCTTCGGGCTCCATGGCAAGAAAGACTGATGTAATGGCGTTGGCTGCCTTACTTTATACTACTGACGACCAGACGTCAGTCCTCAAGCGACAGCAACCGATGCAGAAATACTAAGTCTCTGGTATTCGGGCAGGCAGAGGGCTACCCTGGCAGGGATAACCCAAATGTGATGACTGCAACAGTGAAACACGAAGAAAGTACAGTTGTGTATACTTACCATAAATGTAGATGTTAGAGTGTATTCACTGTTGCAGTCATCACATTTGGGTTATCTGCCTGCAGGTAGCCCTCAGTCGGCCCGAATACCAAAGTCTTGGGATTTCTGCGTTGGATGTTGTCGCCTCTTACATGATGTCAGGGGTATAAAACATCCAGCCGATGCCATTACATCAGTTTTTCTTGCCCCAGATGTCAGGAGCCCACAAAATAGGAAGCAATTACATGGTGTGGAACACCTCCAGTAAAAAGTAAATACCACTGCCATAAGATATGGCCAAAAAATAGGATAGGAAGGAAGTATAGAAAAGTCAGGGGGTTGGAGGGAGAGTAACCAGGACTGCAACAGTGAATACACTCGAACCACCTACATTTACGGTAAGTGTACACAACTGTACTATGTTCCTTGTGTTTCACTGTTGCAGTCATCACATTTGGGTTGATTCCCAAAGCTGAGGAAGGGTGGAGGCAGTCAAGTATTAGGGCTGGCTAGCAGGCCTTGTAAGACTGCTGTAGCAAATCCAGCTCTGGATTTAGAAAAAAGATAGGTAAACGATTATGCTTGGTGAAGGTGTGCACTGAACTCCAGGTTGCAGCTTCCAGGATGTCCCTGGTAGGGACTCCCCTGAGAAATGCTGTAGAGGTTGAGGTAGCCCTAGTGGAATGGGTTCTGATCCCCTGTGGGGTAGGTTTTCCATAGTGTTTGTAGCAGAAATGGATGCAGTGTGCTATCCATTTGGAGATGGTTTGCTTTGAAATGCCCTTGCCCTCTGCCCCTGTAGCAAAGCTGACTAGCAGCTGGTCAGATTTTCTGAAAGGTTTAGTCCTTTCAAGGTAAAACCTAAGCTGTCTGTGCACGTCCAAGGAGTGCAGGATCCTTTCCCCTTTATTCTGCGGATTAGAAAAAAAAGGTAGGTAAATGGATGGATTGGTTTAAAGTCCCACTGGATACCACCTTGGGCATAAATGATGGGTTAGTCCTGACGGAAACCCTGTCTGCTTGGAAAATAATGAAGGGTTCCACAGGCCATAAGAACCTGTAACTCAGACACTCTTCTAGCTGAAATGATGGCTAGAAGTAAAGTTGTTTTCCAAGAGAGGAAGTTTAACTCTGCTGTAGCCGCAGGCACAAAAGGGGGTCTCTAGTACAAAGTTAAGGTCCCAGGCAGGAGTGGGAGCTCTCCTCGAGGGGGGGGGGGTGTCTTAAATTGTTAGCTCCTTCTCAGGAACTGTTTGACCAGAGGGTGAGACAAGAGGGGTGGTTCAGTATTGTAATGAGCTGAGATGGCAGAGGCATGAATCTTAATTGATGAGAAGGGATAGGCCTTTGTGGAGCAGCTCTGCAGGATAATCTAGGATTTCAGGTAAGGAGGGCACGGCTGTGTCCTTTCCTTGAGACTGGCTGCAAGAACAGTATCTTTTCCACTTTTCAGAATAGGATTTCCTAGTACTAGGTCTCCTGGCCTCAAGGATGACATCCAGCACCTGTTTGCTGAGGGTTGCTGGTGATGTATTCAGGGAATAAGCCAGGCTGCTAGGTTCTGGGCTTGCAGCTGAGGATGCAAAATCCGGCCCTCCTGCTGGAACAGCAGAGAGGGGGGGTCTGATGCAAGTGCCAAGAGTGGCACTGTTGTCAGACTGCATAAAAGTGGGCACCAGTGCTGGCGTGGCCAGTCTGGTGCAATAAGGATGGTCATTGACCTGTCCTGTTTGATCTTGTGTAGTACTTTCGAGAGGAGGGTCAGAGGGGGAAAGGCATAGATTGAGAGGTTTTCCCATGTAAAGGATAAAGGACAGAGCATCCACTTTCCATGCTTGGCTGTGGGGAGTTCTGGTGCAAAATTTGCTCAATTGATGGTTCAGGGGGGGGAAGGAAAGAGGTCCACCTCTGGTATCCCCAACCTATGAATTAGAAGTTTGAATGAATTGGGTCCCAGTTTCCACTCATGTGGGTCCATTAGATTTCTGCTTACATTGTCTGCCAGTGAGTTTTGCTTGCCTGGCAGGAATTGAGCTTGCAGGTGCAACTTGGTTGCTCAAGGCTGTGTTCCACAGAGCCATGGGTAACCTGCAGAGTGGGTGGGAATGAGTTCCCCCTACTTATGTACCACATACCTGTGGTGTTGTCTGTCTTTATAAAGAGTTGTCCTGGAAGTACAAGGTATTTGAAGGCTGTCAGTGCATTCTGTACAGCTAACATTTCTTTTTGACTGATGTGCAGGCACATCTGTCCTGGGCTCCATTTGCCTTGAATGCATTTGCCTGCCATGTGAGCCCCCCATCCATAGTCTGATGTGTTTGTTGTCAGGGTTTGGACGGTGGGGGGCTGAACGAAAGGGAGTCCCTTGCTGTGGCTGCAGGCCTCTACCCACCAAAGGAACTCTGTCCTTAGGCAAGGAATGATAGAAATCAGTGTTTCCTGAAAATGTTTCCTGAAAATGTTGACATCAGAGACTTAAGTATCAGTGAAGTTTCCTCATATGCAGTCTTGCATATGGCATTAGGAGAATGCATGAGGCCATGAACCCTAGGGCTTGCAGTTTTTTTTTTTTTTGCAGATAGCTGGGTTTGGGTGGCCAGTAGTTTGAAGTAATTTGTCAAATAAACCTGCTTTTCTGGAGTGAGGAATGCCATCTGGGAAGTTGTGTTCAAGCTTGCTCCCAGGAACACAATTTTTAGGGAGGGTACCATATGAGATTTATTTTTATTTATGGTATATCTCAGGGAAGTTGGGAGTCCCTTTACAAATGCCAGGTGTTGAAGTAGCAATTCCTGACTGCCTGAATCAGGCAATTGTCCAAGTATGCGTAATTTGAATGTTTTGCTGCCTGCAGTATGCAATGACTGGAGCCAGGCACTTTGTGAATACCCTGGGCGCAGTAGATAAGCCAAAGGGAAATGCAGAACACTGATGGTGCATAGAGCCTGTCCTGAAACGTAGATATTTCCTGCAAGATTTCCTTATGGAGATGTGTAGCTAAGCTTCTTTTAAGTCTAGGGTGACCAGCCAGGAGTCCTTGGCTAGCATAGGAAGCAGCTGTTGGAATGTAAACATTCTGAACTTTGGTACCACCAGAAAGGTGTAGAGAATTGACAGATCCAGAATATGGCATCAATAGCTCTCTTTTCTGGGCACCAGAAACAGTCTGGAATAGAAACCCTGTCCCCTTTGCTCTGTTGGAACAGGTTGAATAGCCCTGATACCGAGAAGAGAAAGTACTTGCTTTTGGGCCTCTGTCCATTGGTTTGGAGGAAGGACAGGCAATCTGCTTGGGGTTGGCAGTGAGTGGAAGAATCTGTATCTCAGGGATACAATGTTTAAGACCCATTGGTTCTGGGTAATGTATTCCCAGTTTTTTGCATGCAGGCCGAGTTTTCCTCCTAGGGGTGCAAGTACTTGGGCATGGCTGGGAAGGATGGAGGACAAGTCATAGAGAACTTTTTCCATAAGAGGGTGGTTTACCACGCCCTGTTTTTGAGGTGAGAGCACTCCATTTTTTAGATCTCTGCATACCCTGAGACTGCAGTCTTTGTGGTCTGCTGCCCCTGGATTTGGACTGAGAAGGCCTGGGAGTGACTGGAAAGGACCAGTTTTTTGAAGGCCAATGCCTACTGAATCTAGATGACTGTACCTGTAAGAAATCTTTAACAGTTTGCATAGATTTAGCTTTTTCCTCCATCTTTTTAAGAACTACTTCTGCTTTTGTGCTAAACAAACATTCTTGGTTTAAAGGAGCATCTAGTAATTTTGCTTTGACATGGTCTGGCAAGATTTGCTCCTTCAGCCAAGCTTGCCTTTTCAGAACAGACCCAGTGACAGCAGCCCTGCAAGATGATTCTAAGACATCAAAACCACACTGAAAACATGATTACTAACTTGGTTTGCAGAATGTATTAACTCTTGTAAATCTCTACTTTCAGCACAATCAGGAATCAACAACATTTTTTGTTTAATTTGTTCCATAATATGCTGCTGGTACTTTTTATTTTTTATTTTATTTATTTATTTATTTATCATTTGTTGACCGGGAAAGTCCGACTAGGTTCCACAGAGCCTGTTTTCAGCGGAGGCCCGGGGAGAAATGCTCCAGATGCTCAACTTCAACATGTGAAACTGGCAATTTAAAGCCCTGACGGCAAGAGTTGCATAGGTATATACCCTTCTTACCCCATCTGCCTAAAGCCCTAGAATCCCTGTCTGACGGGGTAGGGTTTTTGGCTGTAGTAGCCTTAATACCTTTAGGTCCCTGGGAAATGGTGTCTGGATCCGCAGTAGGATCTTTAAAGAGAAGTTTGTGAGAGTCAGGTACTCTGTAGTACCTGTCAGGCTTTCTAGGAGCTGGAGGTAAAGTATCAGGGGTAAGACTAGATTCCAAGAAGACATCATCCACAATATCCAGGACAGGGGGTATAGCTAGAGGCATGTGCTGAGGCAAGTCTAAAAATTCCCTGAGTCTCTTTTTGGACTGAGGGTAGGCCTGGCATTCCCAGCAGAAATGCTCTCTTAAGGTATGCAAGGTTTCACCGAAAGAAAAATCCTCTGGAAAGGAGGCAGAGGGAATGGAATCCTCTGCATCTGAATCTTCATAGGTGGATAAAGGTATGTCCTGGTAACCAGAGGGGTCAGAGTCATCGGACTCAGGGTCTGTAGAATCAGAAGGAAAATCCCTTCTTTGTTTTTTTAGAGGGGGAAGGCTGGCTTTCTCTAATTAAAGTAATAAGGTCTTCAGCCATTCTAAGCATGTGTTTCTGAGGCATGGGAGCTTGAGAATGCGTTTTTGGTCGTCTGCTTCCTAGGCATAGTGCGAACTCTGGGCCTGAGAAATTTGGTAGTTTTAGTCAAAAATGAAGTAGTCAGTTTAATACGAACATCGGAAGGCCTGAATAAACCCTCAGAAGCCGGTGCCTGCACAGCACCTCCGGAACCATCCAAGATAGAGACAGCCAAAGGTTCCATAATCGAAGAAGCATCTAGCGGCAGACTGGACTCCGAATGGGTCTCAGTAGAGGCCTGCGAATCTGTAGAAGTGGGTATCAGGGGCTGCAAAAGTGCCTCACTGACTACCAGCAGACTGACTACTAGCTTAACGGAAGTGTCTGCAGTTTTGGACTTGTGCAGTTTGTCTCTGTCTTTAACCTTACGTTTTTTTTTTTCGGAAGATTGGTAGTTGGATGGCTTAACGAAACCATTTCAGAATACAGAGAATGAAAGCGAAAGAATTTAGTGACAAAGCCCGACGACGAATAATTTGGGCGTTGAAAAAGGCACAAAACCGACAGAGAGGAATGTCGTGGTCTGGGCCTAAACAGGTGATGTATTTGCTTTCCACAGGCAAGACAATTGTTAACTTTTTCTGACATCGGTTACAGCAAGAAAAAAGGATCCCCAACAGGGTACTTAGCTTTAGAAGACTTAAGCTTTGAAACTCGAAAAACGAAAATTTCAGGCAGCAGCAGACCGACACTTGCAAACTCATTCTGGCTGCATGTTTTATACCTCTGACGACCTGACGTCATGGAAAAGGCAACAGCATCAGAAGCAGAAATCCCAAGACTCTGGTATTTGGACCGACTGAGGGCTACCTGCAGGCAGATAACCCAAATGTGATGACTGCAACAGTGAAATACAAAGATCATCATCTGTGTGTGAGAGTATCACGTGGAGCTGAAGCCTCAGTCGATGTAGTCTGTGAACTGGGAGTGATACCAGACAGGACTGAGTACTGATCACATCTCCAATGAACTCTATTTGTTGTGTAGGGACAAGGTTTGATTTCTCCCAATGTATCGGTTTTCCCAACAATTTTGCCAAAGAGAGTATATTGTAGTGCTGTTACCAGGAGATGCTCAGTGGGGGCAGTAAGGAGCCAGTTGTCCAGATATGGAAACACCCGGAATCCTTTTGGTCTCAAGTGAGCTGTTACCACTGCCATGCATTTCCTGAACACTCTGGGGGCTGCAGAGAGACCAAACGGCAGGGCACAGAATTGATAATGCCTGGCTAATAGCCAGAAGCTAAGCAGACTCCTGGAGCGTTTGTCCATCTTGATGTGGCAATACGCATCCTGGAGATCTATACAGCACATCCAATTGCCTTCTCTTAAAAAGGGGAGCATGAACTGAACCGGGACCATCCGGAATTTGGTTTGAGTGACAGACTTGTTAAAGCTGCCGAGATCCAAAATGGGTCTCCAGTCCCCTGTCTTTTTTGGCACCAAAAAGAAAAAGAATCTTGAGTAAAATCCAAATCCATGCTGGTCTGGTAGGACTGGTTGGATGACTCTTTTTTTGAGACAGCTTTAAAATCTCTGAAACGGTTTCATCCATTTGACAGGGTGGAATGTTGGGAAGTTTTCTTGGGAAATTTAGCTGACAAGAAAGGGGAACAGTGTAACCTCTGGTGATAATGCTCTGCACCCAATGATTGATGGTGACGGATTGCCAGGCAGCTTGGTGCAGAGAGAAATGACCCCTGACTGCTTCCAGAGGTAAGCAATCGGGCTGATCCTAAGGAGCGCTGATAAGGCTGTTCAGAGAAGGAATTCCTGGAGCCCTAATTACGAGGACCCCTTCTGCCTCAATAGGGGCATCTTCTGGAATTATTAGCCCCTCTGCCTCTGGGAGTATCACCACCACGTGCAGCACGGAAGAGACCCTGAGATTTCTTATGCCACATCTTTCCACTCCTGATTCCTGGAGAAGGTACGTTGAGGTTTGGAAAACCGTAGGCCTACGGCAGACCGTCTCTTTCCGTTTTGCTCGTACCTGGCTAGCGTGTCCTTCATTTGGAGCCAAAAAGGGACAAAGCTTTGATGGGAGCATTCAGAAAGGAAGACTTGAATGGGTCTGCGAGGTCACAAATGTGCATCCAGGCATGACGGCTCAAAGTACAGTTGTGTACACTTACCATAAATGATGTTCGAGTGTATTCACTGTTGCTTTCATTACATTTGGGTAATCTGCTGGCAGGTTGCCCTCAGTTGGCCTGAATTCCAAAGTCTTGGGTCCTGCGTCGCTTGCCGTCTCCTCTTCCATGACGTCAGGTCGTCAGGGGTATAAGACATGCAGCCGACGCCATTTTCTTTAGTTTTTCTTGCCCCAGATGTCAGGTGCCACCAAAAAGGTAGCAAAATTATGTATATATAAATACATGCATCAATATAAACTTTACCTTCATCTACAAGCAAATACACCACATAGGTTGTAGAAAATAGAGAAGGAAAGATAAACTCCAGAATGAAAGGAGGATGGCGGGAGGGTAACCTGGACTGCAACAGTGAATACACTCGAACATCTACATTTATGGTAAGTGTACACAACTGTACTATGTTCTTAGTGTTTCACTGTTGCAGTCATTACATTTGGGTAGAATCCCAAAACTATGGTTGGATGGCTGGACAAAACAGCATTAGGTGCGGCTATAAGGCCCTGCAGAACTGCAGTGGCAAAGCCTGCCCTGGACTTGAGTAGAGAGGCAAATGATGATGCTTTGTAAAGGTGTGAACTGGACTCCCAAGTAGCAGCCTCCAGAATGTCTTTGGTTGGTACTCCTCTGCAAAAGGCTGCTGAAGTAGCTGCAGCTGTAGTGGAATGAGACCTAATGCCCTTGGGCACATGTTTACCATGGTGTAAGTAGCAGAAACGTATGCAAGGGCTTATCCACTTTGATATGACCTGCTTTGAAATAGCCTTTCCTTCTGATCCTGCAGCATATGACAGGAGTAATTGCTCAGTTTTTCTTTGAGCTTTAGTCCTGCTCAAGTAGAATCTCAGCTGTCTGTGCACGTCCAAGGAATACAGAATTCTTTCCCCTTTGTTCTGCGGATTTGGATAAAAGGTTGGCAGATGAATAGTCAGGTTAAGAGCCACACTGGAAACCAACTTAGGCATAAATGCAGGATTTGTCCTTAGAGACACACTGTCTTGGTAAAATATGATAAAAGGCTCTACAGCCACGAGGGCCTGTAGCTCAAACTCTTCTTGCTGAAGTAATTGCTAGTAGCAGGGCTGTTTTCCATGATAAGAACTTTATACCAGTGGTAGCAGCTGGTTCAAATGGAGGCAGGGTGAGCTTTTCCAACACATGATTGAGGTCCCATGCAGGTATTGATCTTGTAGGAGGCCTTACATTTTTCGCTCCTCTAAGATACTGCTTTAGTAAAGGATGAGAAAAGATTGGTGGCTCTGTATTGCAATGAGCAGAAATGGCAGAGGCATGAATTTTAATTGATGAAAAAGATAGGCCCTTGTCAAGCATCTCAGTTAAATATTGCAATATCGGAGGAATATTTGGTTCTGCTGTATCAGTTCCTTGTGCTTGATTCCAAGCACAGAATCTCTTCCATTTATCAGCATAAGATTTTCTAGTACTATGCCTTCTGGCTTCCAAAATGACATCCATCACAGCCTTACTAAGAGGCATTGCTTGTATAACTACATGATCAGTCATGCTGCCAGGTTCAGTGTCTGGAGTTAATTGAGCAGGATCCGATTGTTTTGCAGGGACAGCAGTTGAGGTCTTTGAGGTAAGGTGCAAGCTGGTATAGAGACAATTTCCTTAGGATTGGGTACCAGTATTGACGGGGCTAGTCCGGGGCAATTAGTATCTTTGGTTTCTCTTGTCTGACTTTTAGGAGGACTTTGGGAAGAAGAGGCAGAGGAGGAAAGGCGTAAACTGATAGGTTATTCCAACTGAAGGATAGGGCGTCAACTTTCCATGCTTGTCTGTCATAAGTCCTTGTGCAGAATCTTTTCAATTGATAATTTTGAGGAGAAGCAAATAGATCTATGTCTGGGCTCCCCCATTTCTTTGTTATCATGCTGAAGACTTGTGGATCTAGTTTCCACTCGTGAGGATCCATAAGGTTTCTGCTTAAATTGTATGCCAGAGTATTTTGCTTTCCTGGCAGGAATTGAGCTTGAAGATGTATTTGGTAAGTCAAAGCTGTGTCCCACAGTGTCATGGCTAATCTGCAAAGGGTGTATGAGTGCATGCCCCCCTGCTTGTTTATATATTACATGACCATGGTTGTTGTCCGTCTTTATCAGTATTTGTCCTGGAAGAAGTAAGTCCTTGAAGGCTGTCAGGGCATTTTGAACAGTTAGCATCTCTTTCTGGTTGATATGTAGATGTATTTGTTTTGGGATCCATATGCCCTGAATGCATCTTCCCGCCATGTAGGCCCCCCAGGCATAATCTGATGAGTCTGTTAAGGTTTGGTTGGCAGGGGGTACAGTGAAGGCCCGCCCATGTTTTGGTGACATGCCTTTGCCCACCACCGAAACTCCTGTTGTAGGCAGGGAATGACAGGAATTAGAAGTTATGTACCTACCATAATGTTCCATGTTAGTTGTCTTCTCTCGCCTTCTTTCTTGCTGGATGGGTTCGGAGCCGATCCTCGGCTCCGACTCGGCACTTGCTAAGCTTGAGAGCTAATTTTACCAGCTCGAGGCAACCCTATATCCCATGATGCAAGGCGGAGATTACTCAGATCTCGTTTGGTAGCTAAAGAAATAGCAGTATTTTCTTCCAACTTAAGAGGAGGAGGAAAATAAGGATACTAAATAACATCATAACCCTCTAGAAAGAACGAACATAATCTAGTGACACTAGGAGTTGAACAGCTAGAAAAAGGTAATAACCTCTTAATAGAAGATGTATAATCTTCCCGGTCTGACCAGGCTAGGTCGATGGAGGGCAGGGCCTTAAGAAAGAAGGCGAGAAGACAACTAACATGGAACGTTATGGTAGGTACATAACTTCTAAATGTTAAGTTGTCAATCTCGCCTTCATTCTTGCTGGATGGGACCGCGTCCCTAGCACCTCTATCCTGGGTGGCTCAATGGAACAGACTCTTGAGAACGGTGGAACCAAAATTTGCTCAGTCTCTGGAGACCAAATCTAATTTGTAATGTGAAACAAAGGTATGAGGAGAGGCCCATGTGGCTGCTGCACAAATAGTGTACATTGGAAGTCTAGCTTGAAAAGCTGTAGATGTAGCTAGAGCTCTGGTAGAATGGGCTTTTGGGTTAGAAACCAACTCTTTGCCTCTGAGCTGATAAATGTAAGTGATCACAGAAGACAGCCACCTAGATAAAGTTACCTTAGAAACTGGAAGGCCTTTCCTGTTCTCTGCATAGGATAGAAATAGTTGATCAGATTTCCTAAAAAAATTTGTCTTATCCAAATAACATCTGAGCTGGCGGTGAACATCGAGATAATGTAACTTTTGTTCAGCGCTATCAGAATAATTCGGGAAAAATACTGGAAGATCAATGGACTGATTTAGGTTAGTCTGTGATGCCACCTTTGGTAAGAAAGACGGATTAGTTCTTAGGGATACCCTGTCTTTGTGGAATATTAGATAGGGAGGGCGAACACAGAGAGCATGAAGCTCAGATACTCTTCTGGCAGATGTAATGGCAACTAGAAAAAGTGTCTTCCAAGAAAGCAATTTCAAAGAACAGGCAGCTGCAGGTTCGAACGGGGGAAGAATCAAGGATGTTAAAATTAAATTTAGATCCCACTGTGGTGGGGGGTCTCTAATTGGAGGTTTCAATAAAAAGATACCTCGAAGGAATGCCTTGCAAATTTTATGTGACATAATGTTGTGGTCCAAAAAACCTATATGAAAATTTGAAAAGGCTGCCAGTTGAACTTTCACTGTGGAAGAAGAGGATCCTGAATTAAAAATGTCAGCTAGGAAGTCCAATACCGAATGAATTGGAGCAGTATAGGGGTCTATGTTCCTCGCTTTTGCCCAGAAAGAGAAACGTCGCCATTTACTAGTGTAGATCTTTCTGGTAGAAGATTTTAGGGAAGCTACTATGATATCCCGTACGGGATTAGAAATCATAGGAAGCCTGGCTAAGGATGGAAGTGGAGCAACCAAGCAGTGAGGTTGAGAAAAGGTATGGATTGGTGCAGTTGACCCGACTGGTGGGTCAGAAGATCTGGAACCGGGTCCAGATGCCATGGCTGTACCAAGAGGTAATGATGTAGGAACGGAAACCATATCTGTCGAGGCCAATAAGGGGCAATGAGAATCAACTTGGCTCTAAAGGCGGTTGCTTTCTGAATTAGCTGAGGTATCAGCGGGAAAGGAGGAAAAGCATAAAGAAGTCCCCGAGGCCAATCTTGGGTTAGAGCGTCTCTGGGGGGATGGCCTGGAAGGGGGAAGAGAGAGAAGAAGTCTGGGCATTTGCTGTTTTGAGGTGTAGCGAAAAGGTCGCAGCAAGGAAGGCCCCACTTCTGAAAAATCTCTTCCGTCACTGACTGTTTGAGAGACCACTCGTGAGGCATGAGAATAGCTCTGCTCAATCTGTCGGCTATGATGTTGGATTTCCCGGGGATGTGCGTTGCTATCAGAAACCGGTGAGAAGAGATTGCCCATTGCCAAAGTCTGAGAGCCTCTCGACACAGTGGATAGGACTTGGTTCCGCCCGGTTTGTTTATATACCACACTACGGACATATTGTCCGTTTGGACTGCAATAGTTCCCAGGGGAAGAGAGTCGTTGAGGGCTTGCAACGTTAAAAGCACTGCTCTCATCTCCAGAACATTTATGTGCAGATGGTACTCGAAAGGTTGCCAAGTGCCATGGACCATTCTGCCCTGATAATGCCCCCCCCCACCCGATCAGGGAGGCGTCCGATGTAACCGTGGCAACCGGGGCAAGAGGAACAAATGGTCTGCCTTGATGGATTTGAGGGGATGATATCCACCAAGTCAGATGTCTTTTGCAAGTTGGAGTTACTATGATCTCGTGACGCATGGGAAGTTATTGAAAAGACCATTGGGTGAATAGCATCCATTGTATAAGCCGCATGTAAAAGCGGGCGAGAGGAAGAAGTGTTATGGCGGCCGCCATAAGACCCAGCACTTTCAGAGCAAATCTGGCCTGAATTTTGTTGCTGAATAGAATCACTTGGACGTGTCTTTGAATGTCCAAGATCCTTTGGTCTGTCAACCTTGCTGAAAGTTATACGGTGTCCAATCTTGCGCCTATAAAAGTAATATATTGACAAGGCGACAAGGCAGATTTTTCAAAATTTATAGAAATTCCTAGCCCTCTGCAAGTGTGAATGGTGTAATTTCTGGCTTGGAGAAGCTGATGCCTGGTGGTGGCAGTGAGGAGCCAGTCGTCTAGATATGGAAACACCTGGAATCCTTGACGTCTCAGGTGAGCCGTAACCACTGCCATGCATTTGGTGAACACTCTGGGGGCTGTAGTGAGTCCAAAGGGCAGGGCTCTGGAATTGGAAGTGACTGGTCCCCAGCCGGAAGCGGAGAAATCTTCTGGAGCGTCTGTGAATTTTTATGTGATTGTACGCATCCTGAAGATCTATAGAGCACATCCAATTGTCCTTGCCCAGAAAGGGCAAAATGGACTGAAGCGTGACGATCCAGAATCTTGATTTCATTACAAACTTGTTGAGTTTGCTCAGATCTAATATTGGTCTCCAGTCCCCTGTCTTTTTTGGAACTAAAAAGAACCTTGAGTAGATTCCGGATCCTATTTGGTCCGCTGGGACTGGCTGGATGTCTCTTTTTACTAGCAGTTTTGATATTTCTAGTACTGCTAGTTCCCTTAGACCGGGTGGAACGTCTGGAAGGGTTCCCTTTTGTTGAATTGGGGTTTGAATAAAGGGAATTTTGTAACCCTCGGATATAATTGACTGTACCCATTTGTCTTGAGAAAGGGAAAGCCAGGCTATTGGGTACAGTGATAATTTTCCCCCGACTGTCTCCGAAGGCGGACAATCGGGCAACATCTCAGGGATGCTGGAAGGGTTTGTCAGAAAGAGGTTCTCTGCTACCATGATTCTGCGGACCACCTCTGCCCCTAGTGTGGCGTCTATTATTGTTACCCCCTCTGCCTCTGGGGGTAAACTGACTTCGTGCGTCAGGCGTGACTCCTTGAGATTTGCGGAACCACATTTTCCCTCCCTTCTGTCCTTTGGGGTAAGGTCTAGAAGGGGTGGAGAAATGGATTCCTACGGCAGAGAGAGTCTTGCCATCTTGTTCGCATCTAGTCAAAGTGTCTTTCACTTGAGGACCGAACAAGGTCGAGCCATCAAAGGGGGAGTTTGTGAAAGACGCCTTGAAGGGGTCTGCAAAATTACAAAGCCGCATCCAGTACTGACGCCTTAAAGCCACTCCTGTGCCTGCGGCCCTACTCGCTCCATCGGCTGCATAAGAAATGAGCCGCATGGAGGTGTTAGCAATGGAGTTAAGGATTCCTAGCTGTGAGCTAATCTTATCCTGAGACCCAGCAGCTGACGGATCCTGTAAAACTTCTCCCAACTCTTTAAGAACATCTCTTTGAAGGCGGGTGAAGTGGCATAAGTAGTTCAGCGATCTCATGGCAAAAGTCGCTGAAGAAAAATCCGCTACCGTACCTGTCCATAGTCCTAGAATCCTTATTAGGAGGATGGACAGGTACTGAAGGATCAGCTAATTCCTTCTTGGTGGCAGCAGCCACCACCATGGCATCAAGTGGGACACCCTTTGTTGAATATTGTCTATCTTGTGGGGCAGTAATAAATTTTGAAGGTCTCCTAGGGATAGGTTCCACCGAATCTGGAGCCATCCACGCCTTCCGAGCCACTACCTCCATGAGAGGGTCGAAAGGCGGAGACACCCAGGAGGTGGAGGGTCGAGATCCGAACGCTTCCAGGTATACTGACTCATCCTCGGAGGGATTAAGGGAGGGCCAGTTCCCCCTCTGTTTAAGGATTTCAAGGATGTCTGAAAATGAGACATCCTCAGAGGAGGACCTTGGGGATCCCTCCGACTCATCCAAGTCAGTATCTGATGTAGTACACTCAGGGGAGTCTAAATGTTTCCTCTTACATGTCCTCTTACGCGGGGGTTCTCCTGACGGATCAGGAGAAGCCTCGGAAGAGGAAGATATTCCCAATGGGGAAACCTGAGGCGTTGGATCTCTGGGTCCGGGAGCAAGAGAGTGGGAAGAGACGTCAGCAGGCACTGTAGTGGGAGGAGCTGATGGAACTGTCCGTTGACTAAGCCCAGGGGGCTAGTACACTCCTCATCACCTCAAAGGCTCCCCCGTCAGAGAGACCAGAAAGTTCCCGCTCCGAAGAGATAGGAACCCCAGGCCTCACCGAGAGGGAAGGCTCAGAGGCAGATGGGGACGAGCTCACCAACGCCGAAGCTCCGAGAGGGAGAACGGGGTCGGACAAGGGTCCGATGCCACTCGCCCCCTCGGAGCCGAGAGAGACTAGACGCTCGGATCCCTCCAATGAAGGTCTCAAGGAGGAAATCGGAGCC
This sequence comes from Protopterus annectens, assembly GCF_019279795.1. Lineage (NCBI taxonomy): Eukaryota > Metazoa > Chordata > Ceratodontiformes > Protopteridae > Protopterus > Protopterus annectens. The sequence continues at coordinate 1,100,110,772 of NC_056737.1, forward strand.
GAGGACGTCGGAGCTGAAAGGGGTGGTATCGGCTCCGAAGTCACAACGGTACCGGTTCCGAGGAGCTCCGGCTCCGAGTTCTGTAAGAGTCGAAGGAGGAATGTTCGGTGGATGTGATATAGCTACCGTCTGTTGAGATGGGCTATGGAGTATTTGGGCCAATGCCTGAGACTTTAATAGTCTACTCACCACTCTCTCAAGGTCGTGATCAGATAGCCTGGATGACCAAGAAGATCAGCTCCGATGGCTCCGCTCCGAGAGCAAGGGTGATCTCGGAGCCGAATGTATAGATTCCACTGAAGGGGATCGAGATCTCTTTTTTGAGATCAATGGAGCCATCGGAGCCGAAGATACGTCGGCTCCAGCCGGAGCCGACACTGAGTGTCTGGATTTGACAGTATCGGCGCAGGATGGAGCCGATACTGAGACTGGTATGGAAAGATCGGCTCCAGCCGGAGCCTATCTCGAGCCTGGTGAGGAAGAACCTGAAGCCGATGGCTTGGAAGCCTGAGCCGAAGGCTTAACAGGTTTCGAGGGCTTCCCCGGCGCCGACTCAGTCGGGGAGCTCTCGGGCTTTAATAAGCCCCTTAATATGAGCTTATTTTTTGGTTCCTGCAGGACTCTTGGGCTGAAAGCATGACAGATAGCACAAGAGTCCTGCAGGTGCGAAGGTCCCAGGCAATAAACACAAGAAGTGTGACCGTCTGTCAGAGACATCTTCTGACAGCACGAGTCACACTTCTTGAAGCCTGAGACCTTAGTGTCCTTCGACATAACTGTGTCGATGAAACACCAGTAACACACTCACACACAAAAACACTCAGTCCAACAAATTAAATTAAACAGGGATAACACACAGTCACACACAAACAATCCCTGACAGGAAACAATTTAGGGAGGGGAAGGCCTAAGGCCTAACTAGGGACAAGGGAGTATTTACTCAAAAAGAAGGGAACACTGACGGGAATAGGGCTAAAGTAAGTCGATAATTAACAAAAGTACTATACATATATATATATATATATATATATATATATATATATGGGTCTACTACTAATGCCCGAAACGACGATTCCCCGACAGAAAACTCACCGACGCCAGATGACCGACAGGTAAGTGTACCGACAGGGTGATTTGCCGACAGCGGAAAGACCGACAAGGGAATGTGCGATCGCGACGCCGTAAGTGTGCGATGGTGACGGAGTTAGGAGCGGTCAGGTAAGTGCTCGAAATTGTGGGATGTCGGGTTAGGCTGTGGGAAAGGTGAGTGTGTGTTCGTGTCGGAGGTATGGTTCGGGTAAGGTAAGTGTGTGCTAGTGAGGGACTGTAGTTTAGGGACGGGTTAAGTGAGTTAGGGTTAGGGTGCAGGTAGGTGATGTGTGCGTTAGTGTCGGAGCTTGGGCTAGGCGTGGGTTAAGTGAGTTAGGGTTAGGGTGCAGGTAGGTGATGTGTGCGTTAGTGTCGGAGCTTGGGCTAGGGGTGGGTTAAGTGAGTTAGGGTTAGGGTGCAGGTAGGTGAAGTGTGCGATAGTGTCGGACCTTAGGGTTAGGGTTTGGGTCAGGGCTAGTGTGTATGCTATGTAGTGTCGCGTGTTGTTTACGTTCCGTGTGTCGGTGTAATGATGTTAGGTGTTTTGCGTTGTCGGGTTTGTGTGTTGTCGGTCATCTGGCGTCGGTGAGTTTTCTGTCGGGGAATCGTCGTTTCGGGCATTAGTAGTAGACCTATATATATATATATATATATATATATATATATATGAAAAGTCTCTAAAAAGTTCACTTACATAGAGCTGGTAAAAGAAGGCACCTCGTTAGCGAAGCGGCAAACGAGATCCGAGTAATCTCCGCCTTGCATCATGGGATATAGGGTTGCCTCGAGCTGGTAAAATTAGCTCTCGAGTTTAGCAAGTTCCGAGTCGAAGCCGAGGATCGGCTCCGAACCCATCCAGCAAGAATGAAGGCGAGATTGACAACTTAACATTCATTGTTTCTAGACTGTGACAATGTTAACTCCATAAACTTTTTAGGTACCACTGAAGTTTCCTCATATGCAGTCTTGCATATGGAATTAGTAGAATGCAGGATGCCATGAAGCTCAAAGCCTGCAGAATTTGTCTTGCAGATAACTGGGTTTTTATTGCCATCTGTTTGAAGTAGTCAGTTGCCTTTGCTTGTCTGGCATAAGGTAAGCCATCTCTGCAGTTGTATTCAAGCTTGCACCCAGGAATGTTATCTTTTGAGAGGGTACCAGTTGTGATTTCTTTTCGTTTATTGTATACCCTAGGCATGTTAGAAGCCTTTTCACAAATGCCAGGTGCTGAAGAAGAATGTCCTTGTTCTCTGCTTGAATGAGAGTCGTCCAAGTAAGGATATATTTGGATACTTCTTTGTCTGAAATATGCAATTACTGTTGCCAGGCATTTTGTAAAGACCCTGGGCGCAGCAGATAAGCCAAAGGGCAGTGCAGAGAATTGGTAATGTATTAAGCCAGCCTTAAATCTGAGGTATCTTCTGCACGATTGCCTTATTGGGACATGCAGGTATGCCTCTTTCAGGTCTAATCTCACCAGCCAAGCATTCTTGCCCAGCATGGGCAGAAGCTGCTGCAACGCCAGCATTCTGAATTTTGGTATGTGTTCAAAATCGATAAGTCCAGTATTGGCCGCCAGGCCTTGTCCTTTCTGGGTACCAAGAACAGTCGAGTAAAAACCTTGTCCTTTTTCCTGTTCTGGTACTGGCTGAACAGCCCTCATATCCTATCCATGAGGGACATAACCTGTTTCTGTGCCTCTGCTCATTGATTTTTTGGCAGATCTGGCCAACCATTTGCCACTGGCAGAGTATGGAAGTGGAATCTGTATCCCTGTGATACTATGTGTAGCACCCACTTGTCCTGGGTTAACTGCCAATTTTGAGCAAAAAGTGCTAATTTTCCCCCCTAAGGGTGCCGCCAAAAGATAAGTGCTTGGTGCAGGTAGGGGGAAGTCATTGGGACTGTTTTCTGTAGGTTTGCACTTTATCTCCTCCAGATTTTGATTTGGGGGTAGAAGCGCCCCATTGCTTTGACCTGTATGAATCTTGCGCCTGGTATCTGGAACCCTTACGGCGTCTGGATTTGCCCCTTTGAGTTCTGTCTGACACAGGAAAGGACCAATTTTTTGTAGGCCAGTGTCTACTGAATCTTGGTGGCTGCACTTGTAAAAAGTCTTTTACACTTTGCATGGACTTAGCTTTGTCTTCCACTTTCTTTAAAACCTCTTCTGCCTTAATTCCAAAAAGAGTATCATGCTGTAAGGTTGCATCTAACAATTTAGCTTTAACATGATCAAGCAAATTTTGTTCCTTTAACCAGGCATGCCTCCTAATCACAGATCCAGTAACTGCGGTCCTGCAGGAGGCCTCTACAGAATCAAAACCACATTGCAAAGTATGCTTTCCAACCTGTTCATCTGCATGCAATAATTCCTGCATTTCTTTATTTTCAGCACATACAGAAATCAACATCATTTTCTGTTTCAGCAATCCCATAACATGTTGCTGATACTTGAGCATATGAAATTGACAGCTTAAGGCCCTTATTGCCAAGGTAGCAGATGTATAAACCTTTTTTCCCCCATCTATCCAGTGCTCTAGAATCTCTGTCAGAAGGGGTAGGATTTTTTTGCTGTTGAGGCCTTAACTCCCTTTGGACCCTGTGAAATAGTTTCAGGGTCAGCAGCAGGGTTTCTAAACAGGAATTTATGTGAGTCAGGGACCCTGTAATATCTGTCAGGCTTGCTGGGAGCCGGAGGTAAGGAGTCAGGGGTCAAGCTCGACTCCGAAAACCCATCATCCACAATATCTAAAACAGGGGGTATGGCTAAAGGCCTGTGCTGAGGGAGAAGGAAATCCCGGAACCTCTTTTTTGATTCTGAGAAATCTTGACTCTCCCAATGAAAATGCTCCCTCAAAGTATGCAAGGTTTCTCCAAATGAATAATCCCCAGGAGGTGATGCAGATGGTATAGACTCCTCTGCATCTGAATCCTCATAGAGAGGTATAGATAATTCCTGATCAGAAGAGGAATCAGAAAAAATAGAAACCCGATCTGAAGATTCATAATCAGTGTCTTGCCTACGCCTCTTACCAGGAGGGGGATGGGTACCCCTGATCAAGGTAATAAGGTCTTCAGCCATTTTGATCATCTGTTTTTTAGGCATAGAGGCCTGTGCACTTGGCTCATGTGTTGGTTCTTTAGTTTTAGAAGTTGCTTTTGTCTTTGGTTTTGCTGTCGTCGGCTTGATATACAAATGTTGAGGTCTGAATACACCCTCAGAAGCCGGTGCCTGCTCAGCTGCTCCGGACCCATCCGAGGGAATTACATCCGTCGGTCCAATACCTTGTGTATCTTGCGGCATGCCGGACTCCACATGGGTGTCGGTAGAGACCTGCGACTCGAAAGCAACGGGTATCAGGGGCTGCGAAAGCACCTCACTGAGTACTGGCGAACCAGCTTAGGAGAAGCTGTCGGTTTTGGATCTTGACTGCCTTTTCTGACCTTTTCTTTGCGTTTTTTATGTACTCCAGTAGTCGGATTGCTATCAGACGACATTTCTGGGTAGTTAAATCCGTTTCCAAAATACTTTGAGGCAAAAATATACCAATGCTTACTAGTGCATTGATTAAATCTAACACAAATCTGACAGCCAGGCACGCTGTGATCAGGGCCTACGCAATGAATACAGTACAAATGGAAATCCTTATGAGGTATTTGCTTGCCACAAGTAATACAATTATTAACTTTTTCTGACATCGGTATGGAGCAAGAAAAACATTTCCCCAATAGGGTACTTAGCTTTAGTGAAGACTTCGGTTCTGAAACTCAAACTCGAATATTTCAATAGTCGGCCGACCGGCATTTGTGAAATGCTTCTGCTTCAGGCACTGAGCGGCAAGAAAGACTAAAGAAAATGGCGTTGGCTGCATGTCTTACGTTTGACTATAGAATTCAGGCTCACTGAGGGCAACCTGCCAGCAGATTACCCAAATGTAATGACTGCAACAGTGAAACACGAAGAAAGTACAGTTTTGTACCTACCATAAATGTAGATGTCCGAACAGGATAGCATCTGCAGTCCTTACAAATGGGTTGTCCTGTCGTCAGGCAGCCCTTCGGTCGGCCGGATTCCAAAGTCTGGGTCTGGCCTCAGCTGGTGTCGCACTTCACCCGACGTCATCTCTGCTGGTCTTCGGGTATAATGGCATCAGCCGACGCCATTTTCCTCAGTGTTTCTTGCCCCAGATGCCAGCTGCCCTCTTGGTAAGCTAAATTTTTGGATAAATGCCAATGTTTCCAAAAAGGTAGAAGGCAAACACAAAAAAAAAGCATGTATGTACATATATACAAACAAATACACCATAAGAGATCCCCCCCAGCTAGCTATTAGGTGGGTAAATACCCTAGGAGTACCACAGAGGGGAAGGAGGGAGGGTAATCCTGACTGCAGATGCTATCCTGTTCGGACATCTACATTTATGGTAGGTACAAAACTGTACTATGTCCTTCAAGGATGCATCTGCAGTCCTTACAAATGGGTAGAATACCATAGCCAAACTAGGGTAGGAGGAAGAAGAATTATGGTGTAGTCAGGATCCCTTGCAAAACAGCAGTGGCAAACCCTGCTCGGGATCTAGAGTATAGAGGTAAGTTATAATGCTTGGCAAATGTATGCACGGAGGTCCAAGTAGCAGCCTCAATAATGTCCTTGGTAGCCACTCCTCGTAAGAAAGCTGTGGTAGTGGCTGTAGCCCTTGTAGAATGAGGCCTTATGTTCTGTGGAATTTGCTTTCCATGGTAGGAGTAACAGAATCTTATGCAATTTCCTATCCACTTGGAGATTGTCTGTTTGGAAATTGCTTTTCCTTCCCTTCCTGTTGCATAAGCTACTAGTAGCTGGTCAGTCTTTCTATTGCCCTTGGTTCTGTCCAGGTAGTAGCGCAACTGTCTATGTACATCCAAGGTATGCAGCAGTCTTTCCCCCCTGTTCTGTGGATTGCCTGGTTTAGAGATACTCTGGATACCACCTTAGGCATAAATGTAGGATTAGTTCTCATGGACACTCTATCTTGATGGAAGATTAGGAAGTGTTGTACTGCCATTAAGGCCTGTAGTTCCGAAACCCTTCTTGCTGAAGTAATTGCCAGTAGGAAAGCAGTTTTCCAGGATAGGTGTTGAAGATCTGCTGTTGCTGCTGGTTCGAATGGAGGGAGTGTCAATTTTTCTAGCACAAAGTTCAAGTCCCATGCTGGTAATGGTGGTTTCCTAGGAGGTTTTACATTCTTGATTCCTCTGAGGAACTGCCTGAGTAGAGGGTGTGAGAAGACAGGGGGATCGAAGCTGTATTCTGTAGAAATAGCTGATGCATGTATCTTGATGGAGGAATAGGACAGGCCTGTATGGAGAAGCTCTGCCAAATACTCCAAGATGTTGGCAATATCTATCTTTGACACATCTTTCCCTCTCTCAGTACTCCAAATGACAAACCTTTTCCATTTTCCTGCATAGTTCCTTCTTGTTGAGGGTCTGCGGGCCCCAAGGATAATGTCTTTAACCCTTTGGGATAAATCTGGGTTAGTTGCTCCTATGTAATGTTCCAGGCAGTCAGTTGCAGAGTTTTCAGGTTTGGATGCAGGATGTTGTAGTCGCTCTGAGTTAACATCAAAGGAATCAGGGGTAGTGTCCACGTTCCCCCCCCCGAGACATGCTCCTCAGCAATGGATACCAATGTTGTCGTGGCCAATTTGGAGCTATCAGAATTATCCTTGGACGTTCCTCTTTGATTTTCAGTAGTACCTTGTGCATCAAAGGAAGAGGTGGAAATGCATATGCTGTCAGGCCTTTCCAAATGAAGGATAGAGAGTCCACCTTCCAAGCAAGTGGGTGGTATGTCCTTGTGCAGAATTTCTTGAGCTGGTGATTTAGTGGGGATGCGAATAGGTCTATTTGTGGCATTCCCCATTTCCTTGTGATGGCCTTGAAGATGTCCGGGTGTAGCATCCATTCGTGAGCATCCGAGGTAGTTCTGCTTAACATGTCTGCTAGGATGTTTTCTTTTCCCGTACAAATATTGCCTGTAACTGAATGTTGTAGCTCAGAGCCATATTCCATAGGTCCAGAGCCATTCGACATAGGGGGTATGAATGAGTGCCTCCCTGTTTGTTGATGTACCACATGACTGTGGTGTTGTCTGTCCTTATCATCAATTGGCCTTCTTTGAGGAATGGTCTGAAATTCTGGATTGCTAGTTTTACTGCCAGCATTTCTTTTTGATTTATGTGCAGGTGCAGCTGATCTGGAGTCCATAAGCCTTGAATGCATTTGTCCAACATGTGGGCCCCCCAACCTAGGTCTGAGGCGTCCGTTGTGATGGTTTGGTTTGCTTGAATGTTGTGGAAGGACAAACCTGGGTTTTCCTGGCATGCTTGAGCCCACCATAGGAATTCTTGTTTCAGGCATGGGATTAGTGGTATTTCGGTTTCTAAGCTGTGCCTGTGTTGAGACCATAAATTCTTTAGGTACCACTGTAGCTTTCTCATATGCAGTCTGGCATGGGGGACCAGGATTATGCAGGATGCCATGAAGCCCAAAGCCTGCAGAACTTTCCTTGCTGTTAGTTTGTTCTGCTTTGTTAATGCCAAGAAGTAAAGAGGAAGTTGTTCTTGTTTTTCTGCAGTTAGGAATGCCATCTGTTTTACTGTGTCCAATTCTGCACCCAAGAATGTTCTTGTTTGGGATGGTATCAGTCTTGACTTTTTTAAATTGACTGTGTATCCCAGGGCTTGTAGTAAGCAAATGACTCTTTGTAAGTCTTGTGTCAGCTTGCTTTGGTTGTCCGCTTGTATCAGGCAGTCGTCCAGGTATGGGTAAATTTGGATTCCCTGTAGCCTGCAATGAGCGATTACTGATGCCAGGCATTTCGTGAACACTCTGGGCGCAGTAGATAAGCCAAAGGGCAATGCTGAGAATTGATAATGCTCTGATCCTGCAAGAAATCTGAGGTATCTTCTGCAATTTGGTCGAATGGGGACGTGCAGGTATGCCTCCTTGAGATCTAGAGTTACCAGCCAACACACCTTGCCCAGCATGGGAAGAAGTTGCTGTAGGGTCAGCATTTTGAATTTTGGAACAATGATGAATGTGTTTAAAGCGGACAGGTCGAGAATAGGTCTCCAATTTTCTCTTTTCTTGGTACTAGGAAAAGTCTGGAGTAAAATCCTTTGCCCTGTTCTGTAGGTGGTACCCTTTCCACAGCTCTCATGTTTGTTAATTGAGCTATTTGTTTTAGAGCTTCTGTCTTTTGATTTGGTGGTAGGTTTGGCATTCCACTTTTACTGGTAAGGTGTGGAAATGAAACCTGTAGCCTTGGTCTATAGTTTGCAAAATCCACTTGTCCCTTGTGATATAGTGCCAATTTTTTGAAAATAAGGCTAACTTTCCGCCTAAGGGTGCTGCTATTTGTTCCCTGGTAGGCGGTGTCAGAGCCAAGTCACTGTGATTGTCCTGTTGCAGTGGTAGTGGTTGTGTCTGTGCCTCGTTGGTTATTGCCTTGCCACTGACGTCCTCTGTAGGCACCTCCTCTGGACTGATTTCTGCCTCTGGAATGTCTATTCCTGCCTCTCTGAGATTTAGAGGAGTCTGGAAAGGACCAATTTTTGGAAGGCCAGTTCCTGCTAAACCTTGGGGCTGAACCTGTAAGAAATCTTTAACTGTTTGTACAGATTTTGCCTTCTCTTCCATTTTCTTCATTACTTGTTGGGCAGGAGGACCAAATAGACTGACCTTATCCATAGGAGCATCTAATAGCTTTGTTTTAACATGATCCGGTAAGACCTGCTCTTTCAACCATGCATGCCTTCTTATAACTGTGACAGTCATGGCTGATCTAAATGAAGCCTCCAGTGCATCATAGCCACATTTTAAAGAATGGTTACTAACCTGCTGAATGTTATTCACCATTTCTAAAACATATTTCTTATCTAAGGAATCATCAGAGGACAGTTTCTTAGTTAACTGATCAAGCATAAACTCTTGGTATTGGATCATATGAAACTGACAGTTCAAAGCTCTAGCTGAGAGAGTAGCAGAGGTGTATACTTTTTTGCCCCATCTCTCTAAGGACCTTGATTCCCTTTCAGAAGGGAGAGGGTTTTTCGCTGAGGTTGAGGCTACTGCCTTAGGCCCCTGGGAGATAGTCTCAGGATCTGCAAGAGGAGCCTTGTATAAGTGGTGATGAGTGTCCGGTACCCTGTAAAACCTATCGGGCTTGGCAGGGGCTGGAGGTAAAGTAACAGGAGCAGTGCAAGCATCATTGAATGCATCATCCACAACAGGAATAACTGGAGGTATAGCTAAGGGCCTATGTTGTGGTAAGTGTAAAAAGGTCCTAAGCCTTTTCCTTGAATCTGAGAAATCTTGTCCCTGCCATTGGAATTGCTCTCTCATGGCATGTAAGGTTTCCCCAAAGGAAAATTCCTCTGGTGGAGAGGCAGAAGGTATAGATTCTTCAGCATCGGAATCTTCATAAGTAGAAAAAGGAGCCTCTGGATGGTCTGTATTGTCTGAATCATCAGAAGAGTCATCTGAGGACACTGGCTCAGGGGGCTCTGCTCTAGGTCTCTTTTCTGGAGGTTGAGAGGCCCTGTCTGGGTGAGATTGGGATCCCTTATTAAAGAGATGAGATCCTCTGCCAGAGTAAGCATTTGGGAACTGGAACTGGGCCTGTGAGAGGGGGGCTTAACAGGCACAGACTTGGCAGTTTTGGCTGCTTTAGCCCTGGCAAAGGCCTTTATAGACATGGCTGCAGGAGGCCTAGCAGCACCACGTGCTGGGGTAGAGACATCCAAAGGGATGGTGTCCGATAATTCTAGAGAAACCACATTAGTAGGCAAAATTTCAGAGGCCGATTCAACTTGGGTAGCAGGGGCCTCGGTAGTAGTCATGGATTCGGCTGAAGATTGACCCGTTTGCTCGGTTTCGGCCGAAACCGAGACACTCGCGGTTTGCTTAACCGTGGTTTCGGCCGAAACCGTGGACCGTGAGTGCCGGTCTTTTTCTTTGCGTTTCTTAACAATTTGAGAAGTCGGAGGATCCGACGGCATAATGTACGCAAAATCTGAGCCGAAAAACTGTTCAGCAAACTCCGACCGACGCCTAAGCGTTCGTCGGTTGAAGGAAGCACAGGCTAAACAGGCTGCTACGTCGTGGTCTGGGCCTAAACAAGGTAAGCAGTAAGAGTGGAAATCTTTATGAGGTATTTGTTTCCCACAAGTTAAACAGTTATTCACTTTTTCTGACATCGGCTGAGGCAAGAAAGAGTCCCCAACGGGGTACTTAGCTTTTTAGAAGTCTTCGAAGTAGTATTCGGTAGTAGTAATCTCTGGATCTGACCGACCGGCACTTGCGGAACAGCTTCTGCTTCGGGCGCCACGCGGCAAGAAAGACTGGGGAAAATGGCGTCGGCTGATGCCTTTATACCCGAAGACCAGCAGAAATGACGTCGGGTGAAGTGCGACACCAGCCGAGGCCAGACCCAGACTTTGGAATCCGGCCGACCGAAGGGCTGCCTGACGACAGGACAACCCATTTGTAAGGACTGCAGATGCATCTTTGAAGGACATCATCAATGACCGAACCGGCTGCTCTAGCCACCCCTTCGGTTGCATGTGGCAGCAGCCTCATGGACAAGTTAGATATTGATTCCAGGGTTGCAAGCTGCGAGGCCACTTTGTCCCCGACCTTGTCAGACAACTGCCCTGCAAGTGTACCAGAGAGTTCGAAGATCAAGTCCCTCTGGAGCCTCGTAAAATGTACCAAATGGCAAAGGTCCCCGATGCAAAAACACACCTCCCAAGTCTGTCCACTGCCCGGGACTCCCTGTTGGGCGGGTGGACAGCAGGACTTTCCTCAGCAAAGTCCTTTTTCATGGCCGCCACCACCACCACAACATCAACTGGTAACCTTATGGACCAATGTGGGTTCTCCTTGGGAGGGGAATAAATTTTGTCTGGTCTCCGAGGGATCGCCTCAATGGAATCAGGGTTTCTTCCCAGTGCGCTGCACAATGAGCTGGACGAGCTCATCGGCAGGCGGGGTGACCCAAGAGGTAGAAGGCCGGGCGCGGAAAGCCTGCAGGAACATTTGACTCCTCAGACGAAGGGTTGGAGTCACCTCTCTGCTTTAACATTTCCAGGCTGTCTCCAAAGGAGACATCAGGAGGTGTCCGTGGGGACCCTTCAACATCATCGTAATCCGTGTCTTCCATTAAGGACTCCTCGGGTGAGTCCATGTGCTTCCTCTTGCACGTCTTCTTTCAACGGGGCTCCTCAGTGGGGGTCTCTGAGGAGGACTCAGAAGAGCGGGAACCCTGAACAAGGGTGTCCTGCGGCTTCTCTGCTCAGTGTTCCGGGGGGGGGAAGGGGGGGGTCTGTGACAGCTGTAGCCCAGGGGGTGAAAACTGTTCCGACTTCGGAGTGCTGCCAGAAGCAAGAGCCATCTCCGCGTGGAAGGCAGGCCCGCCCAGAACAGAGAAAGACAACCTTGGGACCGGGGTCACACCACGCTCTGACTAACCCACCCTCATGGATGGAGCCTCAAGTAGGATAGGCGCAGATGCGGCTATTGGCACAGAGGATGCAACTAAGGAGAGAGGTGGCTCCATACCCTGGGCCGACATGCCCATCCACCAAATCCCCAGATTGTGGAAGGACCGGTTCAGCGGGAACCAAAGACCAAAGGGACAAACTGGGAGCTGGCGTGAGATGCACTGTAAGCGCTGAGGTGATGGGTTCCAAGAAAGATGTCGGAGCAGACGGCTTTGGAACAGAGATGGTCAAAGGAAGAGTGTAAGTTGGAGTCTGTGGATAAGCCAAACCAAGTCCTGGAGGTGGATGGGTCTTAGAAAGTGAGGGAATCCCCCTGGCTAACAGCAGCTGGTCTACAAGACGCACCACATCATGCTCAAAGATTCCTGGTGGGTCTACTGGATACTGTGGATGGGGAGTCAGGATGTTCAATGAAGGGTCTATACGCTTGGACCAGAAATGGATCTACGGAGGGGGAGTATCGGGTCCGTGGTGCAAGGTCTGCCAGCATCGAGACCAGAAGTAAAGGGGTCAAATCCAGTGAGGTCATACAATGCTCGGTGCTAAAGTGGCACTCTGAGTTGAAATGGTCAGTTCCAAAATGGAAAGTAATGACGTAGTCGAAGGTGTGCCCCTGAGCTAAAGTGGCCACAGGTGCCGAAGTCGAAATAGGCATAGTAAACCTATAAGCTGAGTGACACAATGATTTTCTTAGTACCTTAGACACATGGTGGTTGAAACGCAAGTTATTATCTACATGAGTTCCCAAATCCCGGACTACTGTGTCTACTTTTAGGGGTGTTTTATCAATGAAGAAGTTTCCCTGAGTAGCAGACTTCCCAGACAGTACTATTATGCATTTCTTTGCCCTACGTTTTAAGACATTACTGACAACAGTCATTTATCTGTGTTACACCTTCCTATAAGATGAGAATATCTCAGGGTCGGGGGAATTTCTATAACTGCTCCTAGCTTACAATCATCTGTAAACTTGGTAAGCCAGAGGTCCCTGGCATTGGTCTTGACATCTTAAAAACAGATGGCAAAGAGTAGCGGACCTAGCAGAAGACCCTGGGGGACTCTGCAGCTGGCCATCCTTTTTGTGGAAGGGGCTCTCAGATTCTAATTTCCTGGGTCCTGCTTGTGAGCCAGCTGGCCATCCAGTGCTTACACAGAGGTTATGCCAAATTCAGTGAGTTTATTTACAATGCCCGGGTGAGGTACTGTATCAAATGCCTTAGCTAGGTCAAGGTAGGCAGTATGCACTGTTCTACTCTCATCCATTGCTTTAGTGATTTTCTCAAAGAAGTCCATCAGGTTCAGTAGGCATGATCTGACTGACAAAAATAAACTGAGCTGGGTCCAGTGTCTGAAGGTTTCCTATGTTATTGTTACTCATGAATTTCCATGATAATTCATTCCATGGCTTTGCATAGAAGACCAGTCAGACCAATGGGTCTATAGCCCTGGGATCTGTTGGTGGTCTGCCCTTGTGCAGAAGGATGATCATTGCAGTCCTCTATTCGAGTATCACGAAGAGCTTGTGTGGAGGCTATGATTGAACACTGCTACAGTGGTCCTGACCGGTCACACTTTAGGATATTTATGAGGCACCCTGGGAAACTACTGGTTGTCACTGAAACTAAATTCTTGTGCAGCTATCCTTACTTCTGCAAATTTAATCGGTACCAGCATTTCCCCCCCTATTTAAATAAAGTTCTTATTTATTCACTTTTGCGATCTTGTGGCTGGTACTTGTTTATGTAGCAGTAGTTATTTAAAAATATGGTATTATTCAACATTGTAGATGGTGTAGCTGCTGGTAACGACCTCTAACGTGCCAGACTGCTAGGCACATTACCATTTTGTGTTTATTATTACTGTGTTTGGCTATAAATCAGGAGAGGCACTGTAGCTGGTAGGCCTCTATTCCAATAATCTAGAGTAGTGATAGTACCATACAGTCAGGATGAAAGCTGTGAAGTTCTGAAGAACTCTACCAGCCTTCCTTAGGACACAGACATTCACAGAGATAGTGGTGACAAAGGGACGTAGGGCACTAGGCCAAAGACTCAGTTAAGTGGTCATCTGGTAGTCCTTGCCTGCGTGAATATGTTGGAAGCCTACACCCAGGGCAGCAGTGCATATTCAGTGTATGCTCCATACCAGACCGCATCTGCTGAATTTGCTACTGAATCAGATTTGCGTGCATTTTTTCTACTTTAACTTGTTGGGCGTCATCAGTGTGACTTCATCAGACCTATACAAGGCCAGTGAAATGGATCCAAGGACAGCTGGCCTCTGTCCCACACATCTAGTATCAGCTGTGATATGCAGTGGTGGGATTCAAACTGCAACCAGCATCACCGCAGTCCTCTACACCTTGGAAACCAAATGAAAAAAAAAAGGATGTGAAACCCCTGTGGTCTCCTCTTGCGAGTCCCCACTACTTACTAGTCCCACTAGCTCTCCACAAAAGTTTTTTTTCTTACTAGGCTACCCTGCTTAACAAATCCACTGGCATCCTTTGCTTAGTGGTCATTCAATCTCAGTGAAGCCTTCTAAGCATTTCTCTAGGTTCACCCTAGTGATGCTTCTAGCGTGCTGCATAAAGAAATGTCATCTTAAAGCTCACATGATGGGCAACACAAATGCATTGATACTTGACCTCTTTCTTGTGCAGTGAAAGATACTAAATGTTGTCCAAATGCTATTTAATACAGTAGCAATGTTCACATTTCTCCAAATTTCTCAACCAAGCGGCAAAGACAGAACTATTTGGCCTATAAAAAAAACAATGCTGGATGAGCAAAATGCTGCTGACAATGTGGGAATAGCTTGAGGGGGATACTGAAAAAAGAAGTTATGTACCTACCATAACGTTCCATGTTAGTTGTCTTCATCTCGTCTTCTTTCTTGCTGGTTGGGATCGGAGCCGATCCTCGGCTCAGACTCTGCCATCTTCAATAGCTCGAGAGCTGTTTACTGGCTTGAGGCTACCCCTTATCCCATGATGCCTAGCGATAGCTACCCAGATCTCGTTTGAAATAGCTAACTCCAGACATCGCAAGAGAAAAACCAGTCCAAAACAAATAGGTTAACTATACCTGCCAAATTCTCTAAGTCAGTAGAGGAAACAAACCAGTGAAGACCCAGCCAGTGAAATAAGAACTCCTCTCGGTCCAATAGGACAGGGGGACGGAGGGTGGGACGCAAGAAAAAAGGCGAGATGAAGACAACTAACATGGAACGTTATGGTAGGTACATAACTTCTTTATGTTAAGTTGTCTATCTCGCCATTCTGCTGGTTGGGACAGCGTCCCTAGCACCTAATATCCTGGGTGGCTCATTGGAACAGACTCTTCAGAACAGTGGAACCAAAGTCAGCTCTGCTCCTGGAGACCATATCCAGCTTGTAATGAGAAATAAAGGTATGAGGATTTGCCCATGTAGCAGCTGCACAGATAGAATCCATGGGCAACCTAGATTGGAAGGCTACAGAGGTGGCCAAGGCCCTAGTAGAATGACCTTTCAGTTTGATAGGTAACTCTTTGTTCCTTAATTGATAAATGAAAGTAATAGTGTGAGACAACCACCTGGACAAGGTCACCTTGGAAACTGGGAGGCCTTGTTTGCCTACAGCATAAGAAAGGAATAGCTGGTCCGACTTCCTTATTTTCTTAGTTCTGTGCAGGTAAAAACGCAACTGTCTATGAACGTCCAATTGGTGTAATTTGTACTCTGCCTTGTTGGTGTGATTAGGGAAAAAAGTACAGTTTTGTACCTACCATAAATGTAGATGTCCGAACTGGATAGCATCTGCAGTCATAACAAGTGGGTTGTCCTGTCGTCAGGCAGCCCTGCAGTCGGCCAGATTCCAAAGTCGGGGTCCGGCTTCGGCTGATGTCGCACTCCACCCGACGTCATCTCTGTTGGTCTTCGGGTATAAAAGCATCAGCCGACGCCATTTTCCTCAGTGTTTCTTGCCCCAGATGCCAGTAGCCCTCTTGCAGGCTAAAATTTGGATAGATGCCAATGTTTCCAAATAGATAGAGGTAAACACAACAATAAGCATATATGTACATATATACAAACAAATACACCATAAAAGACTCCCCCCCAACAGCTAGCTATTAGGAGGGTAAACACCCTAGGAGTACCACAGAGGGGAAGGAGGGAGGGTAATCCTGACTGCAGATGCTATCCAGTTCGGACATCTACATTTATGGTAGGTACAAAACTGTACTATGTCCTTCATGGATGCATCTGCAGTCATAACAAGTCGGTAGAATACCATAGCCAACTAGGGGAGGAGGATAAAAGTAGATTATGGTGTGTTTAGGATCCCTTGCAGTACAGCAGTGGCAAACCCTGCTCGGGATCTGGAATACAGAGGCAAATTATAATGCTTGGCAAATGTATGCACGGAGGTCCAAGTAGCCGCCTCAATAATGTCTTTGGTTGCCACTCCTCGTAAGAAGGCTGTGGTAGTGGCGGTTGCCCTTGTAGAATGAGGTCTTATGTTCTGTGGAATTGGTTTTCCATGGAAGGAGTAACAGTATCGTATGCAATTTCCTATCCATTTGGAGATTGTCTGTTTGGAAATAGCTTTTCCTTCCCTTCCTGTTGCATAGGCTACAAAGAGTTGGTCAGTCTTTCTGGTATTTTTGTTCTGTCCAAGTAGTAAGCGTAGCTGTCTATGTACATCCAAGGTATGCAGTATTCTTTCCCTCTGTTTTGTGGGTTGGGAAAGAAGGTAGGTAGGTGGATTGCCTGGTTTAAAGATACTCTGGATACCACCTTGGGCATAAATGTAGGATTAGTCCTCATGGACACTCTATCTTGGTGGAAGATTAGGAAGGGTTGCACTGCCATTAAGGCCTGTAGTTCTGAAACCCTCCTTGCTGAAGTAATTGCCAGTAGGAAAGCAGTTTTCCATGACAGGTGTTGTAGGTCTGCTGTTGCTGCTGGTTCAAAGGGTGATAGTGTCAACTTTTCTAGCACAAAGTTTAAATCCCAAGCTGGTAATGGTGGTTTCCTTGGAGGTTTTACATTCTTGATTCCTCTGAGGAACTGCCTGAGCAAAGGGTGCGAAAAACAGGTGGATCAAAGCTGTATTCTGCTGAAATAGCTGATGCATGTATCTTGATGGAGGAGTAGGACAGGCCTGAATGAAGAAGTTCGCCAGATACTCCAGAATGTTAGGCATATCTATGTTTGACACATCTTTTCCTCTTCGGTACTCCAAATGACAAACCTTTTCCATTTTCCAGCATAGTTCTTTCTTGTTGAAGGTCTGCGTGCTTCAAGAATAATGTCTTTAACTCTTTGGGAAAGTTCTGGATTAGCTGCTGCTATGTGATGTTCCATGCAGTCAGTTGCAGCGTTTTTAGGTTTGGATGTATGATGCTGTAGTTGTTCTGAGTTAACATCAAAGGCATCAGGGGTATTGGCCACATATTGTTCCGTGACATGCTCTTCAGTAGTGGGTACCAGTGTTGTCTTGGCCAGTTTGGGGCTATCAGGATTATCCTTGGACGTTCTTCCTTGATTTTTAGTAGTACCTTGTGTATCAAAGGAAGAGGTGGGAATGCATATGCTGTTAGGCCTTTCCAGTTGAAGGAGAGTGAGTCCACTTTCCATGCTAGTGGGTGGAATGTCCTTGTGCAGAATTTTTGAGCTGGTGATTGAGAGGTGATGCGAATAGGTCTATCTGTGGCATTCCCCATTTCTTTGAGATGGTCTTGAAGATGTCCGGGTGCAGCTTCCATTCGTGGGCATCCGAAGTGGTTCTGCTTAATATGTCTGCTAGAGTATTGTCTTTCCCCGGTACAAATATTGCCTGTAACTGAATGCTGTAGCTGAGTGCCAGGGTCCACAGCTCCAAGGTCATTCTGCATAGGGGGTATGAATGAGTGCCTCCCTGTTTGTTGATGTACCACATGACTGTGGTGTTGTCTGTCCTTATCATCAACTGGCCCTCCTTGAGGAATGGTTTGAACTTTTGGATTGCCAGTTTTACTGCCAGCATTTCTTTTAGATTGATGTGCAGGTGAAGTTGATCCTGTGTCCACAATCCTTGCACGCATTTGTCCAGCATGTGGGCCCCCCATCCTAGGTCTGAAGCGTCTGTTGTGATGGTCTGGCTTGGTTGACATCAGCGAAAGGGTAGGCCTGGGTTTGACTGGCATGCCTGAGCCCACCATAGGAACTCCTGTTTTAAGCATGGAATTAGTGGGATTTCTGTTTCTAGACTGTGTCTGTGTTGGGACCATAAATTCTTTAGGTACCACTGTAGTTTCCTCATATGTAGTCTGGCAAATGGGACCAAGATTATGCATGATGCCATGAAGCCCAAGGCCTGCAGAAATTTTCTTGCTGTTAACTTGCTCAGTTTTGTTAGTGCCAAGAAGTAAAGAGGAAGTTCTTTTTGTTTTTCTGTAGTCAGGAATGCCATTTGTTGTATTGTGTCCAATTCCGCGCCCAAGAATGTCCTTGTTTGGGATGGTATCAGTCTTGACTTTTGTAAATTGACTGTGTATCCCAGTCCTTGTAGCAAGTAAATGACCCTTTGTAAATCTGTTGTCAGCTTGCTTTTGTTGTCCCCTTGTAGCAGGCAGTCGTCCAGGTATGGGTAAATTTGAATTCTGTAGTCTGCAATGGGCGATTACTGATGCCAGGCATTTTGTGAATACTCTGGGCAGTAGATAAGCCAAAGGGCAATGCTGAGAATTGATAGTGCTCTGATCCTGCAAGAAATCTGAGGTATCTTCTGCAGATTGGTCGAATGGGGACGTGCAGGTATGCCTCCTTGAGATCTAGAGTTACCAGCCAAGACTCCTTGCCCAGCATGGGAAGAAGTTGCTGTAGGGTCAGCATTTTGAATTTTGGGACAATGATGTATGTATTTAAGGTGGACAGGTCGAGAATTGGTCTCCAACTTTTTCCTTTCTTGGAACTAGGAATAGTCTGGAATAGAACCCCTTTCCTTGTTCTGCTGTTGGCACTCTTTCCACAGCTCTCATGTTTGCTAACTCCATTATCTGGCATTAGAGCCTCTGTTTTTGATTTGGAGGTAGATTTGGCATTCCTCTTTTACTGGTAAAGTGTGGAAGTGAAACCGGTAACCTTGATCTATGGTTTGTAAAATCCACTTGTCTTTTGTTATGTAGTGCCAGTTCTTTGAAAATAAGGTTAACTTTCCGCCTAGAGGAGCTGCTATTTGTTCCCTGGTAGGCGGAGTTAGGATTAAGTCACTGTGGTTGTGCTGATGTAGTGGCAGTGGCTGTGTCTGTGCCTCTGTTGTTACCTTGCCACTGTTGTCCTCTGTAGGCACCTCCTCTGGATTGGTTTCTGCCTCTGGAACGTCTATTACTGCCCCTTTGAAATTTTGTGGAGTCAGGAAAGGACCAATTTTTGGCAGGCCAGTTCCTGCTAAACCTTGGGGGTTGGACCTGCAAGAAATCTTTAACAGTTTGAACAGATTTTGCCTTTTCTTCCATTTTCTTCATAACCTGCTGGGCAGGTGTAGCAAACAAACTTGTCTTGTCCATAGGAGCATCTAGCAACTTAGCTTTAACATGATCCGGTAAGGCTTGTTCCTTTAGCCATGCATGCCTTCTTATCACTGTGCCTGTCATGGCTGATCTAAATGAAGCCTCCAGTGCATCATAGCCACATTTTAAGGAATGGTTGCTAACCTGTTGTATGTTATTTACCATCTCTAATACATATTTCTTATCAAGAGATTCATCAGTGGTTAGTTTTTAGTTAACTGATCAAGCATAAACTCTTGGTATTGTATCATGTGAAACTGACAGTTTAAAGCTCTAGCTGAGAGAGTAGCTGAAGTGTAGACCTTTTACCCCATCTGTCTAATGACCTTGCTTCCCTTTCAGAAGGGATAGGGTTTTAGCTGTGGTCGCTACTGCCTTGGGACCCTGGGATATAGTTTCTGGGTCTGCAAGTGGGGCCTTGTAAAGGTGGTGATGAGTATCTGGCACCCTGTAAAATCTGTCTGGTTTGGCAGGGGCTGGGGTAAAGAATCTGGAGCGGAGCAAACATCATTGAAAGCATCATCCACCACAGAGAGAACAGGAGGAATAGCTAAGGGCCTGTGCTGTGGGAGGTGCAGAAAGGTCCTAAGTCTTTTTCTGGAGTCTGAAAAATCCTGTTGCTGCCATTGGAGCTGTTCTCGCATGGCATGCAAGGTTTCCCCAAAGGAGAATTCTTCTGGTGGGGAAGCAGCTGGAATGGATTCTTCAGCATCAGAATCTTCAAAATTGGAGAAGGGAGCCTCTGGCTGGTCAGTTATGTCTGATTCATTATCAGAATCATCAGAAGACACTGGCTCAGGGGGCTCTGCCCTAGGTCTCTTCTCTGGGGCTGAGAGGCCCTGTCTGGGTGAGATTGAGATCCTCTAATTAAAGAAATTAAATCTTCTGCCAAAGAAAGCATTTGAGAACTAGAAGAGGGCCTGGATGTGGGGGGTTTAACAGGCACTGATTTAGTAGTCTTGGCTGCTTTAGCCCTGGCGAAGGCCTTAATGGACATGGCTGCTGGAGGCCTAGCAGCACCACGTGCTGGGGTAGAGACATCCAAAGGGATGGTGTCTGATAAGTCAACCACCGTAGTGGGTAAAATTTCTGAGGTCGATTCAATAGTTGTAGCAGGGGCCTCAGTTGTAAGAATAGGTTCAGCTGTACTTTGATCAGTTTTCTCGGTTTCGGCCGAAACCGAGACACTCGCGGTTTGCTTTACCGCGGTTTCAGCCGAAACCGCGGACCGCGAGTGTCGGTCTTTATCTTTGCGTTTTTTGGAAGATTGGGTAGTCGGAGGATCCGACGGCATAATGTACGCAAAATCAGTACCGAAAAACTGTTCTGCAAACTCCGACCGACGCCTAAGCGTTCGTCGGTTGAAGGAGGCACAGGCCGAACAGGCTGCTACGTCGTGGGCTGGGCCTAAACAAGGCAGACAGTAAGAGTGGAAATCTTTATGAGGTATTTGTTTCCCACAGGTTAAACAATTGTTAACTTTTTCTGACATCGGCTGAGGCAAGAAAGAGTCCCCAACGGGGTACTTAGCTTTAGAAGTCTTCGAAGTAGTATTCGGTAGAAGTAATCTCTGGATCCGACCGACACTTGCGAACAGCTTCTGCTTCGGGCGCCACGCGGCAAGAAAGACTGAGGAAAATGGCGTCGGCTGATGCTTTTATACCCGAAGACCAACAGAGATGACGTCGGGTGGAGTGCGACATCAGCCGAAGCCGGACCCCGACTTTGGAATCCGGCCGACTGCAGGGCTGCCTGACGACAGGACAACCCACTTGTTATGACTGCAGATGCATCCATGAAGGACATCACAGGAAGGTCTACAGATTGGTTTAAATTATTTTCTGAGCAGGCTTTCGGAAGAAATGAAGGATTAGTCCTCAGAGCAACCCTGTCCTTATGAAAAACCAAATATGGAGGACGAACACACAGCGCCTGAAGTTCGGAGATGCGTCTGGCTGAAGTAATAGCTACCAGAAAGAGTGTCTTCCAAGATAAAAACTTAATGGAGCAGGACGCTGCTGGTTCAAAAGGGGGCAGAATTAAGGAAGTTAGGACCAAATTAAGGTCCCAAAGGAGGAGGGGGATCTCTCACTGGAGGCCTACGGAGAGTCGTCCCTCTCAAAAAAGCTTTAGAGAGCTTATGAGACATAACCAATATGAAAGTTAGAAATGGCCGCTAATTGAACCATGATCGTAGCAGAAGCGGACCCGGAATGAAAGAGTTGTGCTAGGAATTCCAGAATTTCGTGGACTGGGGCTGAAAAAGGATCTACATTCCTCTCCTCTGCCCAACAAGAAAAACGTTTCCATTTACTAGCATAAGTTTTCCTGGTTGTGGACTTGTGAGAGGAGACAATAATTTCACGTACAGCCGGGAAAATGCTGGGAAGCCTGGCTAAGGTTGGAAGTGCAGGAACCAAGCTGTGAGCTGGAGAGTTTGGAGGGATTGATGCAACCCGCCAGACTGATGAATCAGTAGATCTGGAAACGGATCCAGAGTCCAGGGCTGATCGAGAAGGTAATGGTGCAGGAACGGGAACCATACCTGTCGAGGCCAGTAGGGGGCAATGAGGATCATTTTGCAACCCAATGATATTGTTTTCTGTATGAGTTTTGGTAGCAGGGGAAATGGAGGAAAGGCATAAACAAGTCCCTGAGGCCAATTGTGGACTAGAGCGTCGCTGGGTGTGTGACCTGGAAGGGGAAGGGAGTAGTAGTTGCTGCATTTGCTGTTGAAGGGGTGGCAAAAAGATCGCAGCAAGGCTGTCCCCATTTGCGGAAGATAAGATCCGCATCTTCCTGATTCAGAGACCACTTGTGAGGCATGAGGATAGCTCTGCTGAGCATATCCGCTATGACGTTGGACCTCCCAGGGATGTGAGTCGCAATCAGAAAACATTGGGAGGAAATCGCCCATTGCCACAGTCTGAGTGCTTCTCGACACAGGGGGTAGGATCTGGTTCTGCCCTGCTTGTTGATGTACCACACGACTGACATATTGGCTGTCTGAATTGCAATGGTCCCGGAAGGAAGTGAGTCCTGAAGGACTTGCAACGCTAGGAACACTGCTCTCATTTCTAGGATGTTTCTATGCAGATGGTACTCATGAGGTTGCCAAGTGCCTTGGACTGTCCTGCCCAGATAATGCCCCCCCCCCACCCTATCAGGGAGGCATCTGTGGCCACTGTGGCTACCGGAGGGTGCTGAATGAAGGGTCTGCCCTGAGTCACTAGTGGGGAGACCATCCACCATGAAAGTTGTCTTTTGCATGCTTCTGTAATCAGGATCATGTGAGACATGGGCAGCTCTTGGAAAGACCACTGTGTGAACAGAAGCCACTGAAGGATCCTCATATGAAAGTGGGCCAGTGGGATTAGAAGAATGGCTGCTGCCATGGAACCCAGAGTTTGAAGGACGAACCTGACTTGGATCCTTTTGCTCTGCATTAGAATCTGCACTTGCTGACAAATTGTAGACACCCTTTCTAGCGGTAGTCTTGCAAACATGTTCCTTGTGTCTAAGTCTGCTCCTATGTAAGTGATAGATTGACAGGGCAACAAGGCAGATTTTTCTAAGTTTATTGTAATGCCTAGCTGGGAGCAGATTGTGATTGTGTAGTCCCTGGCTTGTAGGAGTTGATGCCTGGTGGTAGCAGTGAGGAGGCAGTCGTCTAGATATGGAAACACCTAGAATCCTTGACGTCTCAGGTGAGCCTTGACCACTGCCATACATTTGAACACCCTGGGGCCTGTGGTGAGACCAAAGGGCAGAGCTCTGAACTGATAATGACTGGCTCCCAGCCGGAAGCGAAGAAATCTCCTGCAGCGCCTGTCCATCTTGATATGGTAGTACGCGTCCTGAAGCTCTATCAAGCACATCCAATTGTCCTGACCCAGAAAGGGTAGAATGGACTGTAGCGTGACCATTCAAAACTTTGTTCTTTGTACAGACCTGTTTAGTCTGCTGAGATCCAGAATCCGTCTCCAGTCCCCTGTCTTTTTTGGTACCAAAAAGAAAGTACAGTTTTGTACCTACCATAAATGTAGATGTTCGAGTGCTAATACAGCTGCAGTAATAACATATGGGTTCTCTGCCGTCAGGCGGTCCCTCGGTCGGCCGAATTCCAAAGTCTAGGTCTGGCGTCGGTTGTTGTCGCTTCCTTTCCTGACGTCAGCGAGGCAGCCATTTTCTTCAGTCTTTCTTGCCCCAGATGTCAGGTGACCCCAGTAGGAAGGCAAAACATAAATTATATTTATATACATGCAATGCAATTTAATCAAAAAACAGTAGTTGCAAGCAAATATACCATTGAAGGATAACCCAAACAGGTAGTATGAAGAGGGGTTAGGTCCTAAGCCTTTACCAAGAGGGGAAGGAGGGAGGGAAATCTGTACTGCAGCTGTATTAGCACTCGAACATCTACATTTATGGTAGGTACAAAACTGTACTATGTTCATCGTGCATACAGCTGCAGTAATAACATATGGGTAGAATCCCAAAGCTACGCACAGGGTGGTAAGCACTAGGTAGAACTGGGATGAGCCAGAATGCCCTGCAACACAACAGTAGCAAAGCCTGCTCTAGTTTTGGAATATAAAGGCAGGTGGTAGTGTCTTGTGAAGGTATGCACAGAACTCCAAGTGGCTGCCTCCAAAATATCTTTGGTAGGAACTCCTCTGAGGAAGGCTGTAGAGGTAGCTGTGGCCCTGGTGGAGTGGGATCTGATGCCTGTAGGGACAGATTTTCCATGATAGGAGTAACAAAACCGTATGCAGTGGCCTATCCATTTTGAAATTGTCTGTTTGGTCACTGGCTTCCCTTGAGCTCCTACAGCATAGGACACAAAAAGTTGTTGTGATTTCCTAAAAGGCTTTGTTCTGTCCAAGTAATAACGTAGCTGTCTATGGATGTCTAAAGAGTGTAGCAGCCTTTCCCCTTTGTTTTGAGGATTGGGGTAAAGGTAGGCAAGTGTGTGTCTTGATTTAAAGCTACCCTGGATACCACTTTAGGCATAAATGATGGGTTGGTTCGAAGGGAAACCCTGTCCTGATGGAAAATGAGAAATGGCTGCACAGCCATGAGGGCTTGTAGTTCCGAAACCCTACGAGCTGAGGTAATGGCCAGAAGGAAGGCTGTTTTCCAGGACAAATGTTGCAAATCTGTTGAGGCAGCTGGTTCAAAGGGAGGCAATGTTAATTTTTCTAGAATATAATTAAGATCCCAGGCTGGCACTGGTTGTTTCCTTGGTGGTCTTATATTCTTAGCCCCTCTGAGGAACTGTCTTAAGAGTGGGTGAGAGAATAAGGGTGGATCCGTGTTGAATTCTGCAGAAATGGCTGAGGCATGGATTTTTATGGAGGAAAATGAGAGTCCACTGTTCAGCAGCTCAGCTAGATACTGTAATACCGGAGGCAAATTTAGTTTTGTAGGGTCCTGGCCTTTTTTCTCATTCCAGGAGCAAAACAGTTTCCATTTTGCTGAGTAAGCCTTTCTAGTAGATGGCCTTCTGGCCTCCAAAATGACATCCTGTACCTCTTTGGAGAGTAAGGTCTGTTGAGGTGTTAAGGAATTTTCCATGCAGCGAGATTGAGTGTTTTCAGCTGACTGTGAAGAGTTTTGTAGTTGTGCTGAGTCAGCAGAAGAGGCATTAGAGGTAGGGACCAGGGAGGAGTATGCGTCAGGCTCCTCAGGAGTGGGTACCAGTGTTGTCTTGGCCAGTCTGGAGCAATCAATATCATCTTTGGTCTGTCTGCTCTTGCTTTCAAAAGCACCTTGGTCAGTAGAGGAAGAGGTGGGAAGGTGTAAACTTGTCAGTGCTGTCCAACCGAAAGAAAGTGCATCCACTCTCCAGGCCTTTGGATGAAATGTCCTTGAGCAGAATTTTGTTAATTGATGATTTTTATGGGAGGCAAAGAGATCTATGCCTGGCCTTCCCCATGCTTGGATTATCTCTGTAAAAACTTGAGGATGCAACTTCCATTCGTGTGGATCTGTCACATCTCTGCTTAGATTGTCTGCCAGCGTGTTTTCCATGCCTGGCAAGTACTGTGCTTGAAGCTCGATTTGCAACTCTAGAGCCATGTTCCAAAGTGACATGGCCAGCCTGCAAAGGGGGTATGAATGTGTTCCTCCTTGTTTGTTTATGTACCACACATTACTGTGGTGTTGTCTGTTCTTATCAATAGTTGACCTGGATGCAGAAGGTCTTTGAAAGCTATAATAGCATTTATCACTGCTAGCATCTCCTTTTGGTTGATGTGAAGGTGCTTTTCCTTTTGGGACCATTTGCCCTGAATGCACCGGTCTGTCATGTGCGCCCCCCAGGCGTAGTGTGAGGCGTCTGTTGTGATGACTTGATTTGCTTGAGGCTTGCAGAATGGTAGACCTGTGTGTTTGTTTGGCATGCTTGAGCCCACCATAGAAATTCCTTTTGCAAACATGGAATTAGTGGTATTATTGTTTCCAAACTGTGGCTGTGTTGAGACCATAGGTTTTTTAGGTACCATTGAAGTTTTCTCATATGCAACTTTGTACATGGGATTAGTAGAATGCTAGATGCCATGAATCCCAGAGCCTGCAGGATTTTCCTTGCAGTTAGCCTGGTACAATTTGCTAGTGTCTTGAAGCAATGAGTTAGTTGCCCCTGTTTTTCTGGCGTAAGGTAGGCCATCTGGGTGTTTGTGTCCAAGTTGGCACCCAGGAAAATTATTTTCTGAGATGGCGTTAGCCTGGATTTCTCTTTGTTGACTGTGTATCCCAGAGAATTCAATAACCTTGTTACATAAGCCAGATGTTCCAGAAGTATGTGTTTGCTGTCCGCTTGGATCAGGCAGTCGTCCAAATAAGGGTATATTTGTATCCCTTGAAGTCTGCAGTAGGCAATTACTGATGCCAGGCATTTCGTGAATACTCTGGGCGCAGTAGATAAGCCAAAAAGCAATGCAGAGAATTGATAGTGGATTGAACCTGCAAGAAATCTGAGGTATCTTCTGCAGCTTTGTCTGATTGGGACATGCAGGTATGCCTCCTTGAGCTCCATGTTACCAGCCAAGACTCCTTGCCCAGCATGGGAAGAAGCTGCTGTAAAGTGAGCATCTTGAATTTTGGTACGAGTAGAAATGTGTTTAGGATGGATAAGCCCAAAATGGGTCTCCAATCTGTTCCCTTCCTTGGTACCAGGAATAGTCTGGAATAAAAACCTTGACCTTGTTCGCGAGTAGGTACCTCTTGAATAGCTTTCATGCCCATGAGCTTTGAAATTTGTATTTGAGCCTCTGCCCTTTGATTGTGTGGCAGGTTCGGCATGCCTCTCATTTTTGGAAGGGTGTGAAAATGAAATCTGTAGCCTCTGTTTATAATGTCCAGGATCCATTTGTCTTTTGTGACAATATGCCAATTTTTTGAAAATAATGTCAGCTTTCCTCCTAAGGGTGCTGCCATTTGAGCCTTGCTTGGCATGCAAAGGGGAAAGTCATTGGGTTTGTTTCCTGTATTGCTGTGAACTATCTTCGCCACCTCTTGGTGTTGGAGTTTGCCACTGTCCGCCTCTATACGATCCTTGAGATTGTCCTCTGCCCCTTGGGCACCTGTATCTACCTCTTTGGGGCCTGTCCGTGGCTGGAAAGGACCAATTTTTTGAAGGCCAATTTCTACTAAAACGTGGTGGTTGTACCTGTAGAAAATCTTTAACAGTTTGCATAGATTTAGCTTTTTCTTCCATTTTCCTTAGTACCTCCTCAGCATTAGCACCAAATAATACATCCTTTTGTAGAAGAGCACCTAGTAATTTAGCTTTGCCATGATCAGGCAAGGTTTGTTCCCTAAGCCAGGCATGTCTACGTATGACTGATCCTGTAACAGCAGCTCTACTTGAGGCCTCTAGAGCACCATAACCACATTGTAAGGTGTGCTTACCCACTTGTTCTGCACTATGCAACATATCCTGCAACTCCTTCAAATCTGGTTGTTCAGGTTGTGACATTTTATTTTTCAATTGTGATAACAGAAACTGTTGATATTTAAGCATATGGAACTGACAGTTTAAGGCCCTCATGGCTAGGGTAGCCGAGGTATATACCTTTTTTCCCCACCTTTCTAAGGATCTAGAATCTCTCTCGGAAGGTAATGGATTCTTAGCAGTAGAGGCCTTCATTCCCTTGGGGCCCTGAGAAATGGTTGCTGGGTCAGCAGTATGGCTCTTGTAAAGAAATTGGTGTGAGTTAGGAACTCTGTAGTACCTATACCTATCAGGCTTGACTGGGGTTGGAGGCAGGGAATCCGGATTAAGGCAGCCCTCCGAGTAAACATCATCAACTATGTCCAAGACAGGAGGTATCGCCAGAGGTCTGTGCTGAGGTAGCAAAAGAAATTCCCTAAGCCTTTTCTTGGAATCTGAATAATCTTGGCCTTCCCAGTGGAAGTGTTCCCTCAAGGTATGCAAGGTTTCCCCGAATGAGAAATCCTCTGGGGGGGGGGGGGGGATACAGAAGGAATGGACTCCTCTGCATCGGAATCTTCAAAAGGGGAGTAAGAATGTTCCTCCTCATCAGAATGCTCTGAAATAATGGTGCCCTGATCAGAAGAGGGTGATTCTTCCTCCACTCTGGGTCTCTTATCTGGTGGGGGTTGGGAACCCCTGATAAGAGTAATTAAATCCTCAGCCATTTTAAGCATCTGCTTTTTAGGCATGGGGCCTGGAGATGGACCCTGTGCAACAGGTCTCTTGGAGTGCATGGCTGATTTAGACTTAGTAAAGGCCTTGATGGAAAAGGAAGAGGAAGGTCTGAAGACACCATGGGTGGAGCTAGACCTGTCCAAATTAAGAGGCTCAACATTAACAGTGGCTTCGGTAGCTGTAGTCAGGGTGTGGGCCGAGGAACCTGCGGCCTCGGTTACAGAGGACACCGCCAGAGAAGCGTCGTCGGTAGTCACGGGCTGCGTAGGCGCCTCGCTGAGAACCGGACCACGTGTAGTCAGTTTTGGCATGGTGTCGGTGGAGGCCACGGATCTTGCGTGTTGGTCCTTGTCCTTGCGTTTTTTGGACAAAACAGGAGTCGGAGTCTCCGACGACATTATATAATTAAAAGCTTTCCCAAAAAAGTGCTGGGTGAACTCCGCCCGACGCTTAATAGTGCGTTTATTGAAAGTAGCGCAAAAGCGACAGCCCGAGATGTCGTGGTCTGGGCCTAAACAAGATATACAGAGGGAATGGAAATCCTTATGCGGTATTTGCTTCCCACAAGAAATACAATTGTTAACTTTGTCTGACATCGGTCTGAGGCAAGAAAAGTTTCCCCAACGGGGTACTTAGCTTTAAAGAAGACTTCGGTTTCCAGGTTTTCGTAATTTCAGGAGCTGGCCGACCGGCACTTGCGAACTGCTTCTGCTTCGGGCACTGTGCAGCAAAAAAGACTGAAGAAAATAGCGTCGGCTGGTTCTTTTATACCCCTGTCGCACTGACGTCAGGGAAGAGGGCGACGACAACCAACGCCGGACCTAGACTTTGGAATTCGGCCGACTGAGGACCCGCCTGACGGCAGGAGAACCCATCTGTAATGACTGCAGCTGTATGCACGATGAACATCTGTGGTGTTGTCTGTCCGTGTCAGTAGCTGCCCTGGCTGTAAAAGATCCCTGAAAGCCAAGAGGGCATTCTGCACAGCTAACATCTCTTTTAAATTGATATGTAGATGCCTCTGATCCTCTGTCCAAAAGCCTTGCAGGCCTTTCCCCTGCAAGTGAGCTCCCCATGCACAATCTGAGGCGTCCGTGGTTATCACCTGGTAGGCTGGAGGTAGACTGAAGGCTTTCCCTTTGTTTTGAAGACATGCCATGGCCCACCAATGGAATTCCTTTTACAGGCAAGGCAAGACAGCAATCATGTTTCCAGACTGTGACAATGCTGGGACCATACGCTTTTTAGGTACCATTGTATCTTATATTATCTTATAGGATGCAGGAAGCCATGTAACCCAAAGCCTGCAGGAATTTCCTTGCAGTTAACTGCGACATTAACGCCAGGCTTTTGAAAGTTGAAGCCAGCTGTAGTTGTTTTTCTGATGTCAGGAATGCCATCTGGGTTGTTGTGTTTAAGAGAGCACCCAGGAAAGTTATCTGTTGAGTGGGTGTCAAATTTGACTTTTTTACATTCACAGTGAATCCCAGGTACTTGAATAGATTCTGAACAAATTCCAGGTGCTGGAGTAAAATGCCCTTGCTGTCTGCTTGAATAAGGCAGTCGTCCAGATAAGGGTAAATTTGAATTCCCTTGAGTCTGCAGTAAGCGACTACTGGTGCCAGGCACTTGGTAAAGACCCTGGGTGCAGTAGACCAGCCAAAGGGCAGCGCAGGGAATTGGCAATGTTTCGAGCCTGCCTTGAACCTGAGGTATCTTCTGTAAGCCTCCTTTAAATCCAATGCCACCATCCATGCATTTTTGCTCAACATTGTCAGAAGCTGCTGCAGAGTACGCATCTTGAACTTTGGTATCTCCAGGAAAGTATTTAAGACTGACAGATCCAGGATGGGTCTCCAAGTATTTTGCTTTCTGGGAACTAGAAAGAGTCTTGAATAAAAGCCTTGTCCCGTCTCTCAATTTGGAACCAGTTCTATGGCCCTCATAGCCATGAGGGACCTCACCTGTTTTAATGCCTCTGCCCATTGAGTCTTTGGTAGGTCTGGCCATCCGTTTGGTTTTGGTAAGGTGTGAAAGTGGAATTTGTAACCTCTTAAAACTACATCCAGAACCCACTTCTCTTGGGTTATGCAAGTCCAATTTCGGTGAAAAAGAGAAAGTTTTCCTCCCAGAGGAGCTTCCAGGAGAGAAGTTCTGGAGCCATGCAGGGGGAGTCATTGAGCCTGTTTCCTATAAGGTTGAGACCTAACTTCTCCACCCCTGGGGGTGGAAGCACTCCATTGTCTAGGTCTATAAGAGGTCTGTGCTTGGGCCCTCCCACTGGGGCGCCTATATCTACCCCTCTGAGGCCTGTCCGAGCTGGGAAAGGACCAATTTTTAGCTGGCCAATTTCTGCTAAATCTAGGAGGCTGAACTTGTAAGAAATCCTTAACCGTTTGCATGGATTTTGCCTTATCCTCCATTTTCTTTATAACCTCTTCAGCCTTAGACCCAAACAAAACATTATGTTGAACAGGAGCATCCAGCAACTTTGCTTTCACTTGATCAGGCAAATTTTGTTCCTTTAACCAAGCATGCCTTCTAATAACCGTGTCAGTGGCAGCCACCCTGCAAGAGGCCTCCAAAGCATCAAAACCACAGTGTAAGGTATGTTTCCCCACCTGCTCAGTAGCATGCATCAAATCATGTAATTCCTTATTGTCTGCACATGCAGAAAAGGTACCCAGTTTTTGTTTCATAACAGACAAAAGGTATTGCTGATATTTCAGCATATGAAATTGACAATTTAAAGCCCTAATAGATAAAGTAGCAGAAGTGTACACTTTTTTCCCCCATCTCTCCAAAGCTCTAGAATCCTTATCTGACGGAATAGGGTTCTTAGCAGTGGCGGCCTTAACACCCTTAGGACCCTGAGAAATGGTTTCTGGATCAGCAGTAGGATTTTTATAAAGAAACTGGTGGGAGTCAGGGACTCTGTAATATCTATCAGACTTAGCAGGGGATGGAGGAAAGGAGTCAGGAGTTAAATTAGACTCAGAAAAGACATCATCCACGATATCCAAAATAGGAGGACTAGCCAGGGGTCTGTGTTGGGGAATAAGAAGGAAATCCCTAAGCCTTCTCTTAGATTCAGAGTACTCCTGTCCTTCCCAGTGAAAATGTTCCCTCATATCATGTATCTATTCCAGAAAGAAAGAAGGAGCAGAGGCCAGGAAAGGGGAATGGATAATAGATGTATGATAAAGGGATTCAGAGGAAATAAGTCTCCTGTTCAGAGGTCTCTTCAGAAGAAACTGGAATGGAGGAAGAGGCCTCCTAATTCATTTAGACTCTTGGCCCCTGTCAGGGAAGGGATCCTCAATAGGATTGAACTCATCAAAGTCCTCTTAGGAAGGAGAAATTTAAGGGCTGGCAGCGGTCTAGGATCAGAGGAGGGAAGGAAATCCCCCCTGCTTCTGTTTTCAGTAGGCCTTTGCCTTTAGCTGGCCTGATAAGAGCCTCGGAGAAGGTGAATTTTGGCCATTGCGAGCATCAATTATGAACTAAGAAGGAGGAGTATCCGGGGCCTTGTTGGCTCCCACTGGAGAGATATTTGCCAATCCTGAGGTTAAGAAGCTGTTCTGGAATAGCGGAGTCTTGTCTGATCCCTGCGCTAATGGCTCTGATTAGTTCCTAGCTTGTCACCTTGTATGAGTCTGATCTCCCTGGGAGCAGGAGTCCTGGGGCATTGTCTTATGTAATTTTGAACATGCTGCCTTTAATCAATGTTCTAAAGTTGAAAAAGTTCAAAGTTTGATGACAGCTAGTAGGCCTATCAAATCAAGATCTTAAAGACAAACTGTTAGAAGTTCTCTAAACGACAACTAGTTTTCGTAGAGTTGAAATCAGTAAGAAGTATTTGATTATGAAAAACGCTAACTGTATTTGAAAACAACATGAACTTCAATTCTGATTAAAAACTGTCGCAAGTGGGCCTTTGAAAAGTAGAACTATCCTAATGAACTACAGACGTAGAACACCAAAAGAACTGGGCACTTAACATGGCAAGTAAAAAAAGCTTCCACACTTGGACTCCAGTCGGCTGAGCTTGAGTAGCACTGCTGGAAGGAGGGTTTGAGACGGATCAACAGACTGAGAGACCAAAAGAACAAACCCTCATCCTTTGGGATCCTGACTGCTGCACATGAAGCCAAATACTAAACATAACTTGACAGGGAACCTTTTCCTCACATCCTTGTAACCCCCACTTTACCCAATTTATCTCCATGCTGAACCTTTTGACCTCAAAACAGGAAGAAAAAGGAGACAGCCTCTCAACAGCTGAAGAGAGTCTGTAAAATGAGAAGAAAGAGCTTCTGACCCTTTCAACCGCAGAAAAAAAGAGAGCAAAAACCCTGAAGAGCACATGCAAAGTGAGCTATCCTGGAAATCCTGCTCTGTACAATCTGCTATAAAATGCTCCTCAAAGTGAAACAGTTTGACATAGCAAAGCACTTTAACCTCTCCATGTTACCTCAAAGTGAGCAGTATGATATTTTCATTCTAACCTCTTTTGTGTCTAGCTTACATTTCATCTAACATCTTTCAAAAATAGTAATCTCACTAAAAACACAACTAGACTCCATGTTGGCTCTATAAAATTAACAGGCTTGCAGTCTCATCTCCATACACACTAGCTTTAATGACCCCTTTCAAAAAGTGAAAAAAAAAAATAAATACATCACAAACAGCAAAAATGTATGAAAAATTGGAAAAGCTTCCAGCACCTCATGGTAAGTTCCTCCTCCAACTAAAATTGCAAGACTAATTGGAATGAAAAAAAAATTGTTGTTGTTACACAGACCAAAAACTCCAGATAAAATTGGAACAAAATGTGAAAAAGTAGCACATTTACAATTAATCCTCCATTTGTGTGAGAAAATGCACTACTTGGAGGACTAAAGAAATCTAAGTTGGAATGTGACTCACTCCAATCTCATCTCCGATACTGGGACTATCACCTTTATGTCAGTGTCCTTGTCTATCAGGGCTTGGGTCACAACAGACTGCTCACTCAAAAGTCCAATGATGCCCACCAGTTTTTTTCTATTTTTTGCTATATCCATACTAAAGCCGGATTCATCTTTTACAGTTTCTTAAAAATCATGTTTCTACACAGGAAAGTGCAGCTTTCAGACATTGGGCCTTGCTCGATTTTCAACCTGGGCAGCTCTGTTCTTGAACATTATTACTTTTAGTTCCTTCTATTTGGATGTATTAATGCAGCACCACTTTACATTTTAATCCAGTTACTAAAAATGCCAGTGTTTAGTCACTTCCTTTGGGCAATACATCAGCATTTTCACAGACAAAGTACAGTTGTGTACACTTATCATAAATGTAGATGTTCAAGTGTAGTCACTGTTGCAGTCATCACATTTGTGTTATCTGCCTGCAGGTAAGCCCTCAGCTGGCCTGAATACCAGAGTCTTCGGATTTCTGTGTCGGATGCTGTTGCTTCTTCCTTGACGTCAGGTCAGGGGTATAAAACATGCAGCCGGTGCCATTACATCAGTTTTTCTTGCCCCAGATGTCAGGTGCCCCCACAGTAGAAAGCAGTTAAAAGGTATGGAACACCTCCAGCAAAAAGCAAATACACATAATATAATATATTCCAAATAAGAAAGAAAGGTAGAGCCAAGAGAAGTCAGGGGGCTGGAGGGAGGGTAACCAGGACTGCAACAGTGAATACAGTCGAACATTTACATTTATGGTAAGTGTACACAAAGTACAGTTGTGTACACTTACCATAAATGTAGATGTTCGAGTGTATTCACTGTTGTAGTCATTGCATTTGGGTAATCTGCTGGCAGGTTGCCCTCAGTCAGCCTGAATAACAAAGTCTTGGGTCCTGCGTCAGTTGCGGTCGCCTCTTCCATGAAGTCAGGTTGTCAGGGGTATAAAACATGCAGCCGACGCCATTTTATTCATTTTTTCTTGCCCCAGATGTCAGGTGCCCCCCAAATGGGGAGCAAAAATATATATATAAATAAACAGTAAATATATAGATGCACTTTTAGAAACAAACTTTACTTTCAACTAAAAGCAAATACACCACAAAGGCTTTTGAGTATAGTGAAGGAAAAAAATTGTATAGAAAAGGAGGATGGCGGGTGGGTAACCCGGTCTGCAACAGTGAATACACTCAAACATCTACATTTATGGTAAGTGTACACAACTGTACTATGTTCTTTGTGTTTCACTGTTGCAGTCATTACATTTGAGTAGAATCCCAAAGCTATGGATGGGAGGATGGAACTAAACAGCATTAGGAGCAGCTATAAGGCCCTGCAGGACTGCAGTGGCAAAGCCTGTCCTGGATTTGGAGAAGAGAGGTAAATGATAATGCTTTGTGAAGGTATGAACAGAGCTCCAAGTAGCAGCTTCTAGAATGTCTTTGGTTGGAACCCCTCTGAGGAAAAAGCTGCTGAAGAAGAGGCAGCCCTGGTGGAATGTGATCTGATCCCCTTGGGCACAGGTTTACCATGGTGCAAAATAGCAGAAACGAATGCAGTGGCTTATAGGAATAGTCTGCTTTGATACAGCCTTCCCCTCTGACGCTGCATCAAATGCTACCAGTAGTTGCTCAGATTTTCTTAGAGATTTGGTCCTGTTTAAGTAAAATCTTAGTGGTCTGCGTACATCCAATGAATGCAGAATCCGCTCCCCCTTGTTATGCGGATAAAATTTTGGCAGATGAATGGTCTGGCTAAGAGACACACTGGATACCACCTTAGGCATAAAAGGAGGATTGGTCCTGAGGGACACCCTGTCCGGGTAAAATATAATAAAAGGCTCCACTGCCATGACAGCCTGTAGTATTGAAACCCTTCTTGCTGAAGTGACTGCCAAAAGAAAAGCTGTTTTCCAAGATAGAAATTTTATATCCGCAGTAGCTGCTGGTTCAAAAAGAGGTGAGGCAGTGAGTTTTTCCAGCACAAAATTGAGGTCCCATGCAGGAGTTGGTGCTCTTCTGGGAGGCCTTAAATTTTTGGCCCCTCCAAGATGCTGTTTAATCAGAGGATGAGAAAAGAGGGGAAGGCTCTGTATTGTAATGAGCCGAGATGGCAGAAGCATGGATTTTTATTGAAGAAAAAGATAGGCCCTTGTCAAGCATTTCAGTCAAATATTGTAAAATCTGAGGAATATTGGGCTTTGCTGTGTCTATTCCTTGTGCTTCATTCCAAGCACAGAATCTCTTCCATTTATCAGCATAAGATTTTCTAGTACTAGGCCTCCTGGCTTCTAAAATGACATCCATCACAGATTTACGGAGAGGTGTTGTTTGAATAATTAGTTGATTAGCCATGCTGCAAGATTCAGAGTTTGGAGCTGTGTGCACAGAATTGGTAGTTCTGCTGAGACAGTAGATGAGGTATTTGAGGCAGTACAAACAAACCATGGAGGAAGGTGAGACATATTCTTTAGAAGTAGGTACCAGTGCTGGCGAGGCCAGTCTGGAGCAATTAGAATCATTTTTGGTTTCTCCTGTCTGACTTTTAGTAAGACCTTGGAGAGTACAGGCAGAGGGGGGGAAGGCATAGACTGACAGGTTTTTCCAGCTGAAGGATAGGGCATCCACTTTCCATGCTTTTTTGTGATGAGTTCTTGTACAGAATTTGTCCAACTGATAATTTTGGGGAGAGGCAAATAGATCTATGTCTGGGCTCCCCCACGTCTGTGTTAACATACTGAAGGTTTGTGGATCCAGTTTCCATTCGTGCGGGTCTGCTTAGGTCATCTGCCAGAGTATTTTGCTTTTATGGCAGGAATTGAGCTTGAAGATGTATTTGGTAAGTCAAGGCTGTGTTCCACAAGGCCATGGCTAGTCTGCAAAGGGGGTAGGAATGTGTACCCCCCTGCTTGTTTATGTACCTCATAACTGTGGTGTTGTCCGTCTTTATCAGTAGTTGTCCTGGATGAACTAAGTCCTTGAAGGCTGTCAGAGCATTCTGAACAGTTAGCATCTCTTTCTGGTTGATATGCAGATGCATTTGGTTTGGGCTCCATTTGCCCTGAATGCATCTCCCTGCTAGGTGGGTCCCCTAAGCATAGTCTGATGCGTCTGTAGTTAGGGTTTGCGTGGCAGGGGGTAGAGTGAATGACAGTCCCTTGTTTTGGTGACATGTCTCTGCCCACCAAAGAAACTCCTGTTGTAGGCAGGGTATGAGAAGAAAGTACAGTTGTGTACCTACCATAAATGTAGATGTTAGAGTGTATTCACTGTTGCAGTCATTACTCTTGGTTTATCCTGCTGGCAGGCTACCCGCAGTCGGCCTGTATTCCAAAGTCACGGTCCGGCGTCGGTTGCTGTCGCCTCTTCCCTGACGGCAGTGCGTCAGGGGTATAAAAGATGCAGCCGACGCCATTTTCTTCAGTTATTCTTGCCCCAGATGTCAGGTGCCCCCAAAAGGGTAGGCTAAATAGATAACACCAATAAACATGCATGCACTAAAGTAAACATTTCCTTCATCTACAAGCAAATACACCACATAGGTTGTATACAACAGAGAAGTACAGATAAAACCCAGCAAATGAAAGGGGGACAGTGGAAGGGTAACCTGGACTGCAACAGTGAATACACTCGAACATCTACATTTATGGTAGGTACACAACTGTAATATTTTCATCGTGTTTCACTGTTGCAGTCATTACTCTTGGGTTGAATCCCAAAGCTGAGGATGGGTAGCTGGGCTAAATAGGATTAGGAGAGGCTATGAGGCCCTGCAGAACTGCAGTGGCAAAGCCTGCTCTGGATTTAGAGTAGAGAGGTAAGTGGTAGTAATTTGTAAAAGTGTGCACTGAACTCCAAGTTGCAGCTTCTAAGATATCTTTGGTTGGTACTCCTCTGAGGAAGGCTGCTGAAGTGGCTGCTGCTCTGGTAGGGCAAGTGAATGGTTTGGTTGAGGGCCACACTGGACACCACCTTAGGCATAAATGTAGATTTTGTCCTCAGAAAAACCCTGACTGGATGAAAAATGATAAAAGGTTTCACAGCCATGAGTGCCTGTAACTCAGAGATTCGTCTTGCAGAGGTTATTGCTAGGAGCAGAGCTGTTTTCCAGGATAAGAAATTTTATATCTGCTGTTGAGGCTGGCTCAAAAGGAGGCAGTGTGAGTTTTTCCAAGACATAATTGAGGTCCCATGCAGGTATTGGTGCTCTCTTTGGAGGCCTGATGTTTTTGGCTCCTCTGAGGTACGGCCTTAAAGGATGAGAAACGATAGGTGTATTGTAATGGGCTGAAATGGCAGAGGCATGAATCTTAATTGATGAAAAGGAAAGGCCTTTGTCCAGCATCTCAGTTAAGTATTGTAAAATCTGAGGAATATTTGGCACATACGTGTCAATGCCTTGTTCCTGGTTCCAAGCACAGAATCTCTTCCATTTTTCTGCATAAGATTTTCTGGTACTGGGCCTTCTGGCTTCCAAGATAACATCCATAACAGCTTTTGAAAATGGAGTGTTCTGAATGGCTGCATTATCTGCCACGCTGCCAGATTTAGGGTCCTGAGTTGGCTGTGCAGGATCTAATTGTTTTGTTGGGTCAGTAAGTGAGAAGTTTGAGGCAATGTCCATGCTGGACCTTGAGACAAGCTCTTTAGGATTGGGTACCAGTGCTGGCGTGGCCAGTCTGGGGCAATCAGTATAATTTTTGGCTTCTCTTTCTGACCTTTAGGAGTACCTTGGGAAGGAGAGGCACTGGAGGAAAAGCATATACTGTTAGGTTTTTCCAGCTGAAGGATAGGGCATCCACGTTCCATGCTTGTTTGTGATAAATCCTTGTGCAAAATCTCTGTAAATGGCAGTTGTGAGGGGAGGCAAATAGATCTATGTCTGGGCATCCCCATTTCCTTGTTATCATGCTGAAGACTTGTGGATCCAGTTTCCAATCGTGGGGATCCATGAGGTTTCTGCTTAGTTCGTCTGCCACAGTATTTATTTTTCCCGGCAGGAATTGGGCTTGCAGGTGAACTTGATAAACCAATGCGGTGTCCCACAAGGTCATTGCTTATCTGCAGAGGGAGTAGGAATGTGCGCCTCCCAGCTTGAGTACCACATGACTGTAGTATTGTCCGTCTTTATCAGTAGTTGTGCTGGATAAAGTAGATCCTTGAAAGCTGTCAGGGCATTTTGAACAGCTAGCATCTCTTTTTGATTTATATGAAGATGCATCTGGCTTGCAGGCCATGTGCCCTGAATACATTTTTCTGCCATGTGAGCCCCCCAGGCATAATCTGATATATCCGTTTTTAGTGTCTGCCTGGCTGTGGGTAAAGTGAATGGCAGACCCTTGTTGTGGTGACAGGCCTCTGCCCACCATCGAAACTCCTGTTGCAGGCAGGGGATGAGGGTACTTAATGTTTCCAGGCTGTGGCAATGTTGAGTCCAAACACTTTTTAGATACCATTATAGTTTCCTCATACGCAGTCTGGCATATGGAATTAGCAAAATGCAGGATGCCATGAATCCCAAGGCTTGCAGGATTTTCCTTGCAGATAACTGGGTCTTGGTTGCCAACTTGTTGAAGTAAGAAGTCAGTTGCCTTTGTTTGTCTGACGTGAGATAAACCATCTGGGCAGTTGTATTTAAGCTTGCACCCAGGAATATTATCTCTTGAGAGGATACTAGTTTTGATTTCTTTTCGTTTACTGTGTACCCTAGGCAAATTAGTAATCTTTTTACAAACGCCAGATGCTTTAGAAGAATGTCTTTGTTCTCTGCTTGAATAAGGCAGTTGTCCAAGTAAGGATATACTTCAATACTGGTGCCAGGCATTTTGTGAAGACCCTGGGCGCAGTAAATAAGCCAAAGGGCAGTGCAGAGAATTGGTAGTGCATTGAGCCAGCTATGAATCTGAGGTATCTTCTGCAGTCTGATTGGGACATGCAGGTATGCCTCTTTTAGGTCCAAAGTTACTAGCCAAGCCTTCTTGCCCAGCATGGCCAGTAGCTGTTGCAGAGTCAACATCTTGAATTTTGGAACATCCAGAAACGTGTTTAGTATAGACAGGTCCAGTATTGGTCTCCAGGCTTTGTCCTTTCTGGGCACCAAGAAAAGTCTCGAGTAAAATCCTTGCCCCTGCTCTTGCTGTGGTACTTGTTGAATGGCCCTCATGTCCATGAGGGATGTAATTTGCTTTTGTGCCTCTGCCCATTGATTGTGTGGCAGGTCTGGCATACCTTTTACCCTTGGCAGGGTGTGAAAGTGGAACCTGTAGCCCTGGGGCACTATGTTCAAGACCCATTTGTCCTGGGTAATCATTTGCCAATTTGGTGAAAAAAGTGCTAGTTTTCCCCCTAAGGGGGCTGCCAAAAGATAAGTGCTTGGATCTGGCAGAGGAAAGTCATTGGGACTGTTTCCTGTATGGTTGTGATTTGTCTTCTCTGCTTTTGGAGGTAGAAGCACCCCACTACTGTTCAGGCCTGTATGAGCCTTGGGGCTGAGATCTGCCTCTGGGACGGCTGTATCTGCCTCTTTGTGGCCTGTCTTGACACTGGAAAGGACCAATTCTTTGTAGGCCAGTTCCTGCTAAATCTGGGTGGCTGTACCTGTAGGAAATCCTTAACTGTCTGCATGGATTTCGCTTTATCCTCCATTTTCTTTAACACCTCTTCTGCCTTAACACCAAAGTATTATGCTGCAATGGAGCATCCAATAATTTTGCTTTAACATGATCAGGCAGATTCTGTTCCTTTAACCAAGCATGCCTTCTAATGACAGAACCCATAACAGCGGCCCTGCAAGAGGCCTCCAGTGAATCAAAACCACATTGCAAAGTATGCTTTCCCACTTGTTCAGCTGCATGCAATAAATCCTGCATTTCCTTGTGATCAGAACATTCAAAATTTGTCAACATTTTCTGTTTAAGCAGTGACATTAAGTATTGCTGATATTTAAGCATATGAAACTGACAATTTAAAGCCCTTACAGCCAAAGTAGCAGAAGTGTAAACTTTTTTCCCCCATCTGTCCAGTGCCCTAGAATCCCTATCAGAGGGGACAGGGTTTTTTTTGCAGTGGAAGCCTTGACCCCTTTGGGACCCTGAGATATAGTTTCTGGGTCAGCAGCGGGGTTTTTATATAGAAATTTATGAGTCTGGGACCCTGTAGTATCCTGTCTGGCTTAGCAGGTAAAGAGTTAGGAGACAGGCCGTACTCTGAAAATACATCATCTACAATGTCTAGAACAGGTGGAATAGCAAGAGGTCTGTGCTGAGGTAGTAAAAGAAAGTCTCTGAGCCTTTTCTTAGATTCTGAGTAATCTTGGCTCTCCCAGTGAAAATGCTCCCTCATGGAATGCAGGGTTTCCCCAAAAGAATAATCCTCATGAGGAGAGGCTGAAGGAATGGATTCTTCAGCATCAGAATCCTCGTAGGGAGGAAAAGAGTATCCCTGTTCAGAAGAGGAATCAGAGGAAATTGAAACCTGATCAGAAGAATCATATTCTGTCTCTTGCCTAGGCCTCTTATCAGGAGGGGGATGGGAACCCCTGATCAAAGTAATTAGGTCTTCGGCCATTTTAAGCATCTGTTTTTTAGGCATGGAAGTCTGTGCAGGAGAATGCTGTACTTGTTTCTTTGTCTTTAGAACTGCTTTAGTCTTTGCCTTTGAAGCTGAAGTTGGCTTAACATAACTGTGTAGGTCTGAAGACACCCTCAGAAGCCGATGCCTGCTCAGCGGCTCCGGACCCATCTGAGGGAATGGTTTCCGAGTGTCCAATACCTTCAGTATCCAGAGGCCCTGTCGGCTCCACATGGGAGTCAGAAGCAGCGTGTGGTTCTGAGGTAGCGGGCGTCAGGGGCTGCGAAAGCACCTCACTGAGAACCGGCGAACCGGTGACTGGCCTAGCAGAGGCCTCATCGGTTTTGGACTCTGATGCCTATCCTTTTCCTTGTCCTTGTGTTTTTTGTAAATTCCGGTCGTCGGCTGTTCCGACGGCATTATATAGTTAAATCTTTAGCCAAAGTAATGAAATGCAAAATCGAACCAACACCTAATAGTGCATTGGTTAAATCTAGCACAAAATCGACAGCTAGCAAAGTCGTGGTCAGGGCCTAGGCAAGGAATACAGTAAGAATGAAAATCCTTATGAGGTATTTGCTTCCCACAAGAAATACAATTGTTAACTTTTTCTGACATCGGTCTGGAGCAAGAAAAAAGTTTCCCCAACGGGGTACTTAGCTTTAATGAAGACTTCGGTTCTGAAATTCGAATTTGAAAATCTCAGGAGTCAGCCGACCGGCACTTGTGAACTGCTTTTGCTTCGGGCACCGCGTGGCAAGAAAGACTGAAGAAAATGGTGTTGGCTGCATCTTTTATACCCCTGGCGCACTGACATCAGGGAAGAGGCGACAGCAACCAACGCCGGACCAGGACTTTGGAATTCAGGCAGACTGCGGGTAGCCTGCCAGCAGGATAACTCAAGAGTAATGACTGAAACAGTGAAACACGATGAACATTCATTGTTTCCAGACTGTGACAATGTTGATTCCATAAACTTTTTAGGTAACATTGAAGTTTCCTCAAATGCAGTCTCACATATGGAATTAGTAGAATGCAGGATGCCATGAACCCCAAAGCCTGCAGAATTTGTCTTGCAGACAACTGGGTTTTTGTTGCCATTTGTTTGAAGTATGTTGTCAGTTGCCTTTGTTTGTCTGGCGTGAGGTAAGCCATCTGGGCAGTTGTATTCAAGCTTGCACCCAGGAATGTAATTATTTGAGAGGGTACCAGTTGTGATTTCTTTTCGTTTATGGTGTACCCTAGGCATGCTAGAAGCCTTTTTACAAACACCAGACGATGAAGAAGTGTGTCCTTGTCCTCTGCTTGAATGAGACAATCGTCCGGATAAGGATAAATTTGTATGCTTCTTTGTCTGCAGAATGCAATTACTGGTGCCAGGCACTTTGCAAAGACCCTGGGCACAGTAGATAAGCCAAAGGGTAGTGCAGAGAATTGGTAATCCAAAAACCTGCTTTGAAGCGGAGGTATCTTCTGCGTGATTCCCTTACTGGGATATGCAGGTATGCCTCTTAAGTCTAGAGTTACTAACCAAGCATTCCTGCCTAGCATAGGCCGAAGCTATTGTAAAGTCAGCATTTTGAATTTTGGAATGTCCAGGAACATGTTCAAAATCGATAAGTCTAGTACTGGACACCATGAATTGTCTATTCTGGGTACCTGGAAAAGTCTTGAGTAAAATCCTTGTCCTTTTTCCTTTTCTGGTACCAGTTGAATAGCCCCCATATCAATGAGGGACATTACTTGTTTCTGGGCCTCTGCCCTCTGGTTTTGTGGCAGATCCGGCCATCCGTTTGGAATTGGCAAAGTATGGAAATGAAATCTGTACCCCTGGGATACTATGTTTAATACTCACTTGTCCTGGGTAATTAAATTCCAATTTTGAGCATGAAGTGCTAGTTTTCCCCCAAAGGGGGCTGCCAAAAGACAAGTGATTGGTGATGGTAGAGGAAAATCATTGAGACTGCTTACTGTAGGGTTGTGCTTTGTTTCCTTCAGATTTGGAGGTGGAGGCACCCCATTGCTTTGACCTGTAAGAACCCTGTGATTGGTATCAGGATCCTTTTGAACACCTGGATTTGCCCTGTGTGGCTCTGTTGGACACAGGAAAGGACCAGTTTTTAGTAGGCCAGTGCCTACTGAACCTGGGTAGCTGCACTTGCAAGAAATCTTTTACAGTTTGCATAGATTTAGCTTTGTCTTCCATTTTCTTTAAAACCTCTTCTGCCTCATTACCAGACAGAGTATCATGCTGCAAAGGGGCATCCAACAATTTAGCTTTAACATGATCAGGCAGATTTTTCTCCTTGAGCCAGGCATGCCTTCTAATCACAGATCCAGTAACGGTGGCCCTACAAGAGGCCTCCAAGGAATCAAAACCACATTGCAAAGTATGCTTTCCAACCTGTTCTGCTGAATGCAATAATTCCTGTAACTCTATTTTCAACACAATCATAAATCAACATCATTTTCTGTTTCAGTAAGCCCATAACATGCTGTTGATATTTAAGCATATGTAACTGGCAGTTTAAAGCCCTGATTGCCAAGGTTGCAGATGTTGCAAAGGTTGCAAACCTTCTTACCCAATCTATCCAGTGCACTAGAATCTTTATCAGAAGGGGTAGGATTTTTGGTTGTAGAGACCTTTACACCCTTGGGACCCTGAGAAATAGTCTCAGGATCAGCAGCAGGATTTTTGAAAAGAAATTTGTGGGAGTCAGGAACCCTGCAATATCTGTCTGGCTTACTAGGAGCCGGAGGCAGGGAATCAGGAGCCATGCTTGATTCCGAGAACACATCATCTACAATGCCTAATACAGGAGGTATTGCCAAAGGCCTATGCTGAGGAAGAAGAAAGAAATCCCTAAGCCTCTTTTTTGATACAGAGAAGTCCTGACTCTCCCAGTGAAAATGTTCCCTTAAAGTATGCAAAGTCTCTCCAAAAGAGTAATCCTCTAGGAGGAGATGCAGATGGGATGGATTCCTCTGCATCAGAATCCTCATAGGGTAGAATAGAAAATTCCTGATCAGAATAAATGGAAACCTGATCTGAAGATTCATAATCAGTGCCTTGCCTAGGCCTCAGCAGGGGAGGGTGGGGGAGGGGGTTGGGAACCTCTGATCAAGGTAATTAAATCCTCAGCCATTTTGATCATCTGTTTTTTAGGCATAGGGGCCTGAGCACGTGGCTCATGCATCAGTTTTTTAGACATAGAAGTTGTTTTTTACTTTGTTTTTGTTGCTGGCGTCGGTTTAATATAAAAATGTTGAGGCCTTAATATAAAAATGTTGAGGCCTGAAAACACCCTCAGAAGCCGGTGCCTGCTCAGCGGCTTCGGACCCATCCAAGGGAGAGACATCCGCGAGTTCAATACTCTTGAGAATCTCGCGACACACCGGACTCTGAATGGGTCTCGGTAGAGGCCTGCGACTCAAAAGTAGCAGGTATCAGGGGGCTGTGAAAGAGCCTCACTGAGTACCGGCGACTAGCTTAGGAGAAGCTTCGTCGTCGGTTTTGGACCTCGACGGTCTGTCTCTGTCTTTTTCTTTGCGTTTTTTATGGACTCCAGTAGTCGGATTGCTAACCAACGACATTTCAGGATAATTAAATCTTGAACCAAAATATTTAAAAGCAAAAATATACAGACTCTTAACAGTGCATTGGTTAAATCTAGCACAAAACCGACAGCAAGGCACGTTGCGATTTGGGCCTAGGCAAGGAATACAGTACAAATGAAAATCCTTATGAGGTATTTGCTTCCTACAAGTAATGCAATTATTAACTTTTACTGACATCAGTAAGGAGCAAGAAAAAGTTTCCCCAACGGGGTATTAGCTTTATTTTGAAGACTTTTATTTATTTTATTTACTTATTTTACATTTGTTGACTGGGCTAGTATAACTGGATATATGTCCATTTTCAGTAGAGGCCCGGGGAGATGAGCTCCAAGACAGATAACTGAAAAACTTAGTAATCAATAAACAAATAATGACTAAATAAAAATATTCATAATAAACAATGCAGATTCCAGGTACAACAGAAAAAAAAATGACTAAATAGCAACATTCATTATATACAATGCATATTACAGATTACAACAGAAAATTCTGTGCGGACAAAAATTAAGTACTTATAGTGCAAGAATGCTTATACTATACAATATGCAGGTATAACAACAAACAGAAGGTCTAAAGTCAAAAGGGAAGACAAGTTGATTATATAAAAATAAAGAAATTCTTCAGTAGGAAGTATTTACAGAGACTGGACACAGTGTAGTTTAGGAGGGAATCTGTATATATAGGTAAAAGGAATATATCTCATCAGAGCCTGTGTTTCCCTTCATGATTGGATGGGAAATGGGAAATTCACCCCGGGGATCACTTCTGTGGCTCTGCTCGACAGGGGCACAGGAAAATAATT
The DNA here is from genome assembly GCF_019279795.1 of Protopterus annectens. Taxonomy (NCBI): domain Eukaryota; kingdom Metazoa; phylum Chordata; order Ceratodontiformes; family Protopteridae; genus Protopterus; species Protopterus annectens. Next base: position 1,100,155,563 of record NC_056737.1, read on the forward strand.
TTCTTGGGTGGCGAAAGCCAGGGTACATTTTTTGGCTAGGCTTGTATGGGCCCTAGGGCCGATAGCCCAGTACCTACCTATATAATAGTTCATGAGTAACTTTGGTTCGGAAACTCGAATATGAAAATTTCAGGAGTTGGCCGACCGGCACTTGCGAACTGCTTCTGCTTCGGGCACCGCGCGGCAAGAAAGACTGAATAAAATGGCATCGGCTTCATGTTTTATACCCCTGACGACTTGACGTCATGGAAGAGGAGACAGCAACCGACACAGGACCCAACACTTTGTTATTCAGGCCGACTGAGGGCAACCTGCCAGCAGATTACCCAAATGTAATGACTGCAACAGTGAAACACAAAGAACATCTGTACTATGTTCTTCGTATTTCACTGTTGCAGTCATCACATTTGGGTTGATTTCCAAAGCTAAGGAAGGGTGCAGGCAGTTAAAGAGCATTGGGGCTAGCAAGACTGCTGTGGCAAATCCAGCTCTGGATTTGGAAAAGATAGGCAGGTGGTAATGTTTGGTGAAAGCATGCACAGACCTCCAAGTAGCAGCTTCTAGGATGTCCCTGGTAGGGACTCCTCTGAGAAATGCTGTACAGGTAGAGGCAGCCCTGGTAGAATGTGATCTTATTCCCTGTGGGGTAGGTTTTCCATGGTGCTTGTAGCAGAAATGGATGCAATTAGCTATCCATTTGGAAATGGTTTGCTTTGAAATGGCCTTCCCCTCTGCTCCTGCAGCAAAACTAACTAGCAACTGGTCAGATATTCTGAGAGGCTTAGTTCTGTCCAAATAGAATGTAAGCGGTCTATGCACATCCAGAGAATGCAGTATCCTTTCCCCCTTATTTTGAGGATTAGGGAAAAATAGGCGGTTGGAAGGACTGGTTTAGAGCCACACTAGACACCACCTTGGGCATAAAGGTTGGATTAGTCCTGAGAGAAACCCTGTCCGCATGGAAGATAATGAAGGGTTCCACTGCCATGAGGGCCTGCAGTTCAGACACACTTCTGGCTGAAGTGATGGCTAGAAGTAAGGCTGTTTTCCAAGAAAGGAATTTCAACTCTGCTGAAGCATCTGGTTCAAAGGGGGGGGGGGGGGGAGTGAGGTTTTCCAATACAAAGTTAAGGTCCCAGGCTGGAGTGGGAGCACTCCTGGGGGGCCTTAAATTTTTATCCCCTCTAAGGAATTGTTTTAGCAGGGGATGAGAGAAGAGGGGTGGCTCAGTATTATAATGTGCTGAAATGGCAGAGGCATGAATCTTAATAGAAGAGAATAGGTAGATAGGCCCTTCTGTTAAATAATATAGAATATGGGGTAAGAGCTGGGCACTGCTGTGCCCCTCCCCTGAGCCTGGCCCCAGGAACAGTATCTTTTCCACTTTTCTAGCACTAGGCCTCCTTGCCTCAAGAATGACATCCAGCATCTGTTTAATGAGGGCTGCTATAGGGGAGAGGTCAGGGAATTAACCAGGCTGCAAGGTTCAGGGTTTGAAGCTGAGGGTGCAGCATCTGGCCCGCTTGCTGGGACAGCAGGAAAGGGGTCTGAGGCAGGTGCCATGATTGTAGAATTGTCAGACTGCACTAAAGGGGATATCAGTTCTGACGTGGCCAGTCTGGGGCAATCAGTATTGTCCTTAGCTTGTCTTGTTTGATTTTTAGTAGAGCCTTCGAGAGGAGAGGCAGAGGGGGAAAAGCATAAATTGAGAGGCTTTCCCAGGTAAAGGACAGGGCATCCACTTTCCAAGCTTCACTGTGGGGAGTTCTGGTGCAGAATTTGTTCAATTGGTAGTTCTGAGGGGAGGCAAACAGGTTTACCTCTGGAATCCCCCATTTGTTCCTTAAGAGCTTGAATATTTTGGGTTCCAGTTTCCATTCGTGAGTGTCCATGAGATTTCTGCTTAAGTCGTCTGCCAGTGAATTTAGTTTGCCTGGCAGGAATTGAGCTTGCAGGTTCACTTGGTAGTTCAAGACTGTGTTCCACAGAGCCATGGCTAGTGTGCAGAGTGGGTAGGAATGGGTTCCCCCCTGCTTATGTACCACATAACTGTGGTGTTTTCTGTCTTTACAAATAGTTGTCCTGGAAGAATAAGGTATTTGAATGCTGTCAGAGCATTCTGTACAGCTAACATTTCTTTTTGATTGATATGCAGGTGCATCTGTTTTGGGATCCATTTTCCCTGAATGCACTGTCCTGCCATGTGAGCCCCCCCCCATGCATAGTCTAATGCATCTGTTAGGGATTGGGTGGCAGGGGGTAGAGTGAAAGGGAGTCCCTTGTTGTGGTAGCAGGCCTCTGCCCACCGAAGGAACTCTGCCCTTAGACAAGGAATGACAGGAATCATTGTTACCAGGTCCTGAGAATGTTGACAACATAGACTTTTAGATACCACTGAAATTTCCTCATATGCAGTCTTGCATATAGAATTAACAGAATGCAAGAGGCCATGAACCCCAGGGCTTGCAGGATTTTCCTTGCAGAAAGCTGGGTTTTTGTGGCCAGTAGGTTGAAGTAGGTTGTCAAATAAACTTGTTTCTCCGGAGTGAGGAATGCCATCTGGGAAGGTGTGTTCAAGTTTGCACCCAGGAATACAATCTGTTGGCAGGGTACTAGGTGTGATTTCTTCTCGCTGATGGTGTACCCCAGTGAGGTTAGAAGTCTCTTTACAAATGCCAGGTGTTGTAATAGCAAGTCCTGACTTTCTGCCTGAATCAGGCAATTGTCAAAATATGGGTAAATATGAATATTTCTCTGTCTGCAAAATGCAATGGCTGGAGCTAGGCACGTTGTGAATATGCCACAGTAAATAAGCCAAAGGGAAATGCAGAGAACTGATAGTGCATGAAACCCGCCCTGAAAAGTAGGTATAGTCTGCAGGATTCCCTTACTGGGATGTGCAGGTAAAGCTTCTTTCAAGTCTAGGGTCTAGCATAGGATGAAGCTGTTGAGTCAGCATTTTGAATTTTGGAACCACCAGAAAGGTGTTGAGAATAGACAGGTCCAGGATAGGATGCCAGTAGTTTTCTTTTCTGGGAACCAGGAAAGTACAGTTTTGTACCTACCATAAATGTAGATGTTCGAGGATTCCATTGCTGCAGTCCTGACTATTGGGGGTATAGTCCCGGTGTCGGGTACCAGAGTATAAGATTGGCTGCCGTCAGAGGCGCATTAGCTGGCGCCAGTACGTCAGGGTACTAATGCGCATGACCGACGTCATATCCTCAGTCTTTTCTTGCCCCAGATGTCAGAAGACCCTAAAAAGACAAGTCCCAAAATACCTGCACCAAAAACATGTACAATATATACAACAATATATACAAAAATATATACATGTAAACTCACCTACACAACCACCCCTAAACACAGAGGAGAAGGAGGGAGGACTGCAGCAATGGAATCCTCGAACATCTACATTTATGGTAGGTACAAAACTGTACTATGTTCTTCGTTTTCCATTGCTGCAGTCCTGACTATTGGGTAGAATCCCAAAGCAGAGGTAAGGGAGGCTGGCAAATCATAAAGAAGTAGGAGCTGACAACATGCCTTGTAAAACAGCTGTGGCAAAACCAGCCCTAGACTTAGAGTAGATAGGAAGGTGATAATGCTTAGAGAAAGTATGCACTGAACTCCAAGTAGCTGCTTCCAAAATATCCTTAGTTGCCACCCCTTAGAAATGCTGTTGAAGTGGCAGTAGCCCTAGTGGAATGAGGCCTAATCCCAGCTGGAATCTCCTTGCCATGATGGGAATAACAAAATGCAATGCAAAAGCCAATCCACCTAGAAATAGTTTGTTTTGACACAGGCTTGCCCTGTGAACTCAAAGCAAAAGAAACAAACAACTGCTGAGACTGCCTAAAATCCTTAGTCCTGCTTAAATAATAACGCATTGCCTGTGTACATCTAAAGTGTGCAAAATCTTTTCCCTTTATTTTGAGGGTCTGCATAAGGCAACGTAGCAAAATGAATAGTTTGGTTTAAAGCCACACTAGAAACCACCTTAGGCATAAAGGAAGGATTAGTCGTAATGATACCCTATCCTTATGGAAAATCAAAAGGGCTCTACTGCCATAAGGGCCTGCAACTCAGACACCCTTCTTGCAGAAGTAATAGCCAACAGAAAAGCAGTCTTCCATGACAAGTATTTCAATTCAGCAGTAGCTGCAGGCTCAAAAGGTTGTAGAGTAAGTTTTTCCAACACAAAATTGAGATCCCAAGCAGGAGTAGGAGCTCATGGGGTCTTATATTCTTTGCCCTCTAAGAAACTGCTTGAACAGAGGATGCGAAAACAAAGGTGGGTCACAATCATAGTGAGCTGAAATTGCTGCAGCATGAATCTTAATGGAAGAGAAGGACAAACCTTTGTCCAATAACTCAGTAAGATATTGAAGAGCCACACTCAAATTAGGCTCAGAAATCTCCAAATTCTTTGCTGTACTCCAAAATAAAATCTCTTCCATTTTCTCTCGTACACTCTCCTAGTACTAGGTCTTCTAGCTTCCATAATCACATTTAAAACTTGTTGAGGAAGTTGAGACCTGCTGTGTTTCAACACAGAATATGCCAGGCTGTTAGATGAAGAGAATGAAGCTTGACATTGAGCAGATGACCGTCCTTCTGAGATAACAGATGAGGAATCAGAGGTAAAGGCCATGGAGAGACTCCGTAGTAGTGGGTACCAGTGTTGCGAGGCCAATCTGGAGCTATCAAAATCATCCTTGGCCTGTCTTGTCTGACCTTTAATAGTACCTTTGGAAGAAGAGGCAGAGGTGGAAAGGCATACACATGAAGGTTTTTCCAACTGAAAGACAGAGCATCCACTTTCCAAGCTGTGTGATGAAACCCTTTGTGCAATACTGTGGCAGCTGGTGGTTTAGTGGAGAAGCGAACAGATCTATGTCTGGAGTTCCCCATGACACTGTCAGTTTCTGAAATACATGAAGATCCAGTTTCCATGGGATCCATGATTTGTCTGCTTAACACATCTGCTAAGGAGTTCTGTGCTCCTGGCAGAAACCTTGCCTGAAGAGTTAGTTGCAAGCTTAGCGCAGTCTCCCATAAAATCATTGCTTGCCTGCATAGAGGATAAGAATGTGTTCCCTTGTTGATGTACCACATGACAGTTGTGTTGTCTGTTAGAATCAACACCTGCCCTGGAAGAAGTAACTCCTTGAAAGCCATTAATGCAAACTGGACTGCTAACATCTCCTTCATGTTGATATGTAGATGCTGTAGTCTGGCAGGCCACTTGTCTTGTATCCACTTTCCATTTAGATGAGCTCGCCAAGCAATGTCCGAGGCATCTGTCGTTAAGATCTGACTTGCCTCTGGCCGGGTCACAGAGAGTCCCTTGTTTAGGTGACATTCCTGAGCCCACCACAAGAATTCTTTTGAAGGCAAGGTATTATTTGAATGACAGTGTGCAAATCCTGGCAGTGCTGTGTCCATACATTTTGAGATACCATTGTAGCTTCCTCATATGCAGTTTGGCATTGGGAAGCACCAGAATACAAGATGCCATGAACCCTAATGCTTGAAGGACTGTCCTGCAGTCAGCACGGACTGATGAGATAGTTGATGGAAGTAAAGTGACAGACTCTTTTGTTTGTCCGGGTTAAAAGGCCATCTGGGCTGCTGTATTCAGTCTCACACCCAGAAAGCACATGTCTTGAGGGGGTACTAGACTGGACTTTATTTCGCTCACAGAATACCCTAGGCATCTTAGCACTGCTATAACATATTCCAGATGCTGTAGAAGGTCTTCCTTTTCTTGAGCCAGAATCAGGCAGTCGTCCAAGTAAGGATAGATTTGAATTCCTTGAAGCCTGAAGTAAGCTATCACTGGAGCCAGAACCTTTTGAATACTCTGCAGTAGATAAGCCAAAGGGCAATGCAGAGAACTGATAATGAGAATTTCCAGCTCGAAACCGCAGATACTTCCTGCAACTTAGCCTTATAGGCACATGAAGGTAAGCTTCCTTGAGATCTAAAGTTACCATCCAGTGATCTTTGCCCAGCAGAGGTAAAAGCTGTTGTAACGTCAACATCTTGAACTTGGGAATGTCCAAAACGTGTTGAGGAGAGATAAATCCAAAATTGGTCTCCACGTGTTCCCCTTCTTTGGTACAAGGAACAGGCGAGAATAAAATCCTAGGCCCCTTTCTGATACAGGGACTGGCTGAATGGCCCCTATCTGAAGTAACTGTGAAACTTGCTTGTGAGCCTCTTTTCTTTGTGGAGGAGGAACGTCTGGCATGCCTTTGAAAGGGGGCATTGTATGGAAATAAAATCTGTAACCGTGGTGAATGATATCCAACACCCATTTGTCTTGAGTAATTAAATCCCAATTTTCTTTGAAAAGAGACAGTCTTCCTCCCAAAGGAGCTGCCAGACGGGAATCTGCTGGCAGCTGAAAAGACAGGTCATTGGGTCTGTTCGGACTGACCCCTGCCCTCACCAGAAGTCTGAGCAGGTGAACTCCCTGTTCTAGGCCTAAAAGAACCTTGAGCCCTGCCCCGGAATCATAAGCAGGATATGTCCACCCCTTAGCAGGCCAATTTCTACTAAACTTTGGTGGCTGCACCTGCAAAAAATCTTTAACAGTTTGCATAGACTTAGCTTTGTCCTCCATTTTCTTTAAAACTGCTTCCACAGGCGATCCAAACAACACATCTGACTGTAAAGGAGCATCCAAAATCCTTGTCTTAACATGCTCAGCTAAATTCTGATCCTTCAACCAGGCATGCCTGCGAAGAACAGAACTGGTAGCAGCCACCCTCGAGGAGGCCTGTACAGCATCAAAACCACATTGCAAAGAATGCTTACCCACTTGTTCAGACACATGAACCAAATCCAGCAACTCTTTACACTCAATACCTTCCGCCAAAGCATCCACCTTAGATTTCAATTGTGAAAGGAGATAATTCTGATATTTTAGCATGTGAAACTGACAATTCAATGCTCTCATGGCTAGAGTGGAAGAAGTATACACTTTCTTTCCCCACCTATCCAAAGCCCTTGCCTCTTTATCAGTGGGAACAGGATTTTTAACCACAGAAGCCTTAACACCTTTAGGCCCTTGAGAAATAGTTTCTGGGTCCGCCTAGGACTCTTAAACAAATATTTATGAGCTGCACCCTATAATACCTATCAGGCTTAACAGGAGCAGGAGGCAAAGAGTCAGGGTTCAGGAAGCCTCTGCAAAACATCTTCCACCACATTCAACACAGGAGGAATAGCTAAAGGCCTATGCTGGGGTAAAACAAGAATTCGCTAAGCCTTTTCCTGGAATCAGAGTAATCCTGGCCTTCCCATTTAAAGTGCTCCCTCATGGAATGCAGAGTCTCTGAAAATGAGAAATCCTCAGGCGGAGAAGCTGTAGGAGTGGAATCATCCACATCCGAATCAGAATAAGTAGGATACTCCTGCATATCTTCCACAGAAGATTCTGAAGCCTCTGAACACTGTTCAAAACTATCAAACTCGGTTCCACCCTAGGCCTCTTATCAGGGGCATAGAACCTCTAATCATAGTAATCAAATCTTCTGCCATTTTAAGCATATGTTTCTTAGGTACAGAACCCAAATGCTAGGAGAAGCCCCCACTGAAGCTGAACTAGGCCTACCCTCAAAGAAGTTTTGGCAACAGAAGGAGAGGCTCTAACAACCTTGGGAAGAGAGGGAAGAACAGTCACCTGAGAAGCCCCTCAGCCTGGCCTACCTCCTGAGAAGGCACATCCTGTAATAGTAAAGTTTCTGCCTGGGACTCCATGGAAACTCCTGGCAAAACCTCTGGCTCCACTGAGTTTTCTAAAGAACCGACGTCCGGACTGCCGGTTCATCAACCCTAGGCTTCGCTGTTTTGTCCTTGCGCTTCTTGAGTTACGCCGGAGCATCCGACGGCATTTTATAATTGCAACGCTTCCCAAACACTAACCTGGCACAGTCTAACCTCCTCTTAATAGTGCGTTTGTTAAACCTAGCACAAGAGCGGCAACCAACAACGCGTGCTCAGGCCCTAAACAAGGTATACACAAGGTATGGTAATCCCTATGAGGTATCTGTTTCCCACAAGAAATACAGTTATTCACTTTTTCTGACATCCGTAAAATACTGAGGCAAGAAAAAACCAAAATGTTCCCCAACGGGGTACTTAGCCAACTCTGTTTCGGTCTGAAACTCCAGTTTCGGAAATATTTCAGAACGCCAACCTGCACTCGCAAAACTGCTTCTGCATCGGACCATGCGGCAAAAGACTGAGGATATGACGCCGGTCATGCGATTAG